>NC_041064.1:26950537-27265444 GCF_900634775.1 Gouania willdenowi | reverse complement strand
GACTGAAGCCTTATACAAAAAACTCACTTTCTTTCCGTGCACACAGATAAGAAATCTTCAAGGCCAAACTCACTCACATTCACATTACACACATACACACACACACACACACTAACTGACGCACGCATATTATCAAGACAGATATCATTGCTCCAACGTCTCCACTGTTGGGAGCATCTGACTACCTCCTTTTCTTTCTCTCAAGGTGCAAATTTTTTCCCTATCTGTATAAAGCTTAAGCTGTGAAACTTTCCAAGTCAGTCCTGCATATCCGGAGCAAGGGAAGAACCTTTTTGGACCATCCTGTACTCTTTTTCATTTTGCCCTCCCTACCCAATGGGACACTCTCCTTTTTTTGCACTCCTTTCATTTAGTTTTATTATAAATCTATTTTTATATAAAATCATCACGCTTCGACTGGACTTCATCATTCAACAAGAGCAATAAATCATGTCTCCAAATGAGGTTAACCGCAAATTTGCCGTGACACATTAAAGATGCCGCTTTGTTTTGACGAAATCGACACGAGGAACAGAGAGAGAACCAAGTGAGTGAGAAAGAAAGAGAGAGATTAAAACAGACCAATTTGCAGTGGATTATTGAAAATGAAGACTTTCTTGGATGATAAAAACCACCATAAATGGAGGTTCAAAGGGATTTAAAAACAAAGGAGGAAACTGAGCCTATAAAGGTAAGATCAGTTTAATTTCTTTATCAGTAAATGTTGTTCTGCTTTTGTGGAGCTCGTCTTTGTGTACATTAATGTAAGTGTAAATAGATGCTTTTAATGTGTGAGACAGTTTAGAACAGAGTTTTTGCGTGTTTGTTTAACTCTTTTATTTTTTCTTCTTTAGGTACATGCAGAGTGGACACGCCCCTCCCTGGACATTAAAACCATGAGCTGATCCAAGTTTCTATCATCTGGTCTCGACCCATCACTTCCACAGACAACAGACAGAATAAAGCTCAGAATCAACATCGGACCATGGGATGCACTTATTGATTGAATTTATATTAAATTATTATTTAATGTTCTGTCATTTTATTTTCTAGGAGATGTTTTTTATTGTTTCAATACTTTAGAAATTCAAGGAAGGTTTATATGATATGTTTCAAGGACAGATTGTTCTAATGCCTAATAAAGGTGATTTACTTGAGTCACCACTAATTTCAGATTGTTTTTAAGTCTTTGTATAAAGAGTATAACTGTACTGTTGTGTCCTTTTTCAGTTTTCCAGCTCATCTGACGCTCATTCAGGTTTCATGTGATATGAGGCAGAAATGTTGCAGATAAACAATGTCAGTGAACAACCTGAGAGCAAACCATTGGCTTTTGTCTGTGCGAGGTTCACTGTTAAGAGAGAAAAAGAATAAACAGCTCTCTCTCCCAGAGTGGGGAGATGCTTCAAAGGAACCATATCATACAAAAGATGAGTTATCATATAATAGAAGGCTTTGCACTAAAGGCAGGTGCTTTGATGTGATTCAGGCCTCCCTGGTGAGCATGCAAATGTATTGCCTATTATGCTCCATCTGCTTGTTAGTTTAAATCAAGGACTCTTTAGGTTTATCTTATTAATTTATTTTGATAGCCATTTTGTGTAAACCTCATTAATTTACATTTTCAAAATCATTTACCCAGCCTTATGCCAATTTCAACACTTAAAACCATATCAGCCTGGTTCTGGTCACAGCTGTGCCTTTGTGATTCTTTAGCGCCAATCAAGTCATCTAAATTTAAATATCTTTATTTCGGGTGCCTGTTCTCAAATATGAGTAGTATAGGCATATTACCAATAAAAACATTATAGTTTGTGCTTTAAAAATGGTGACTCAATGATAACAATATATATTATTATGTCATTCAATACCATATCCTCAAACTATCAAAAAAGGCGGGGTTCAGGGCCTAAACAAAAACACAATAAATACTTGGTTAAGAAATTCAAATAGGCATGTTTGGACTTCAGGGGAAGCCAATATAACAGGAGTCCAGCGGCAACACAACCAACTTATTATTATTATTTAGTTAGGTCACAGGATATGTCATAGTGGGTTTCTTGTTTGCCAAAGCTGATTTATATGAACACACAAAAAATAGCTAACCTGCCTTTATTTGTATTCAGCCATTTGTTTTCACAGCCACCTTTCTTTTCTGAATCACTGCTCAATCTTGACCATCTCCACGGGGTGTCAATGTTTTCTAAAATCCTTTCTTGTCAACTCATTGTCGGCTTAATGAGAATCCATACATGATCATCAATTGATGGTGATACATCCACAGGTAGCAGAAATGACAATGCTGTGCTAATCGCGATAGCTTCTTTATGCTCCAAGCTACACACAGGTAAAGCAGATATCTATAACAAGATACAGTGGGGCAAAAAAGTGTTTAGTCATCCATCAATTGTGCATGAATTTGAGGAATGCTGAACCGCCACTTTAACACAGAGTAGAAGATCGGGATGGTAACGTAGTATTTGATTATGTTACAGAAGGACAGATGTTTTTCTCTAAATGAAGACTGGTTTATTTAACTTTCATATTTCATGCAAGATGCCTACTCCGACTATTATTGTGAACATCATAATCTATAACTTAGGGTTGAATAATTTTTTTTACATCACTTCCTAAATGAATATGTGTACTGAGACTTTCGGTCCTGTTTTGTTTTTGTTAATACAGTATATTAAACAAATGTAGAGCTGTTATTGTGTTAGTATTACATAGACACTAGGACTATTAGAGAGTAGTGCTTGAGGTATTCATATAACCATATTATTGTTGTATTTTATCCTTATTTTTTCTTTTGTTGTAGTTTAGTAATGTTGCAGTTTATTGGCTTTATTTCTAAAGTCAGGGGGTGAAGGGTTGGGTAGGAGGAGTTCTGCCTTGTGGAAAGGATTTTGACACAGGATTATCACGCATAATAATGCAGGGGGAGCAAAGGAGAGGAGGGGTGAATAACTTTTTCTTCCTGGAAAGTGAAAGGCCGTAATGGAACAGTGAAAAGAGGCAAGGTTTATATTTCTGCAGGAAACAGACTTAAAGAAAGATTCACATCTCAGACTCAGATGCAAATGGATAAAATCAAGTTTACCACTCCTCTTTTCCATTTAAGTCCAGAGGAGTAGCTATTGGGATTCACAAGGATGTCCCTTTTAAACATCACTTTACTGTTGCTGACAAAGAGGGGAGGTGTGTATTGGTAGTGGGAGAACTGTACTCAAGGCATGTCACATTGGTAAATATTTATGGACCTAACCAGGATGATGCAGATTTTTTTTTAGAAAGGTGCCAGACATTTCTAATACCAACCTGAATATTGCCAGGGACTTCAATTGTGTGCAAGACCTGCACTTGGATAGATCATCAGCTCAAAACATAACTCTGTCTAATACAAGTAAGCTCCTCAACACCTACAGTATATTAAGAACATGAACCTGTGTGATCTATGGAGAGCTCTCAATCCAACGGGCAGAGAATATTATTTTCACTACTATGTCCATAATGTGTACACAACACATAACACATTCATACCATTATTATTTCTGACCACTGCCCAGTGACATTTTCACTGAGACCAGGTGTGTAGACAGATACCAAGTAAACTGGAGGTTCCATCAACAGCTTTTAACAGATTCAGTTTTTTGTGATTATATTAAAAGACATATTGACACATTTTTCGAAAACAAATGACAAACCTGAAACTGTTCCCTCTTTACTATGGGAGACATTTAAGGGCTATTTAAGGGACTGTATTATATAATTCCAAGCCTTAAGAACAGTCAAAACTTGAAGAAGAAATACATAGGCTTGATATGGAAAATGCACAATGCCCCTCCAAAAAGAAATGTATTGAAATTCTAATGCTCAAATACAAACTTAATACTGTCAGCCAAAATTAATAAAGCCTTTCTGTTTACAAAAACAGAGATATATTGAATTTGGCAATATAAACTGTAAAACTCCTGTGCCCATATTCACAAAGCATCCTAAGACTAAAAGTAGCTTTTAGTGACGTCACTCTTAGAAAAATCTTAGAATCCCTTACATTTTAAAGATCTTTCTTAAAATTCTTCCTTGTTAGGATAAAAGTAATTCATAAAGCATCTTAGGCTCGAGCTCCTAAGGTGAAAAACTGTTAGGAGTAGAAAGGAGGACTTATAAGAAGGCTAAAAGTGTCTTAAAAAGAAACAGAGAAAGACAGACGCTAGATATTTTCTGTGTTTAACAACAGTGACTCAATAAGATTATTATTATTACACATCAGCTCATTCACCCAATCACTCTCACATTCACACACCAGTGGGACAGGACTGCCATGCAAGGCGCTAGTGGACCACTGGGAGCAACTTAGGGTTCAGTGTCTTGCCCAAGGACACTTCGACACATAGTCAGGCAGAAGACGACCCACTACCACCTGAGCCACGGTCGCTGTGGAGCTCACTGGAGCTGTGCGTCCGGAGTGACATCCATGGAGCTCCGCGCAAAGCATCCTCTGCATCGCAGTGTCACCAGAATCCACAAGGGCAGTCTCATATTCAGTTGTTTTTCACACACACTTAACTCTGCATTTTCTTTCAGTGGCAATATTGACTATTGTTTTATTTAAATTATTTTCTGATACAATAGAAAAGTTAACTGAACATTTTTTTCCATCTCCGCCAGGGCCGTTCATTATATATGTGTGTGTGTGTGTGTGTGTGTGTGTAGGGGTTGGTCTGGGCTAGGTCGCACTCAGTGATCCATCTAGCTGCTTTTCATGTTACTATGATTAGCCATGGTAGACATTCCTAAAACCAGTATTTTAATACAAAATAATATTAAATAAATGTCTGAAAAATCACGTTTCAATATATTACCCAGGTCTACACTGAATAATGCAGACTTGGAGCACTCTGTGTGAAATATCATCAGGTGGCTATTTATTTGCATACTGTGCAAGTAAGTTTTCACATATTTTGTAGGATCATTTTAAAGTATAGCTTACTGTTCATTTAACAGATATTTTCTTTTATGTGAAATATTATTTACAATTACAGTCTTCATAAGATTAGTTTCTATGATGAAGTTTATCGATTTGAGGGTCCATCCTTTCCGGTAAATTAGGAAGCCGCCGGCTCCAATGAGCAGTGTTATGGCAATTATTATATTAATTATCATATCATCAAATGTGTGTTCATGTGTAAAATTTGTCATGTGTCTATACGCGATGACTGCATTACATCGTTGTACTTTTGAACAGAGACGTTGCTCCTTTGCAGAGTCATGTTATATTAGATTACCCGCAGTACAGACAGATTGTGCTGTATTCACAGTGCCAGCAACAAACAGTCTCTGCTCAAGGTCTCATACTAAAACTCTGATAAGCAGAGCTCTGTAACAGTGATTTTCCACTCCTTCCTCCCTTCACACCCTCCTTCCCTCCCATCTTAGGGTGCGGCTCTTCCTATCTGTAAAAGTTGGTGCTCAGAAAACTTTCCATTAGTTGCTGGCTGCTGTCCCTTCCTACAGTATGGAAGACCTTTTTTGTACTTGTTTTCATTTAGTTTATAATCAGTGACGTGCTGTCAGGGTAGGCAAGGTAGGCAGTGCCTACCCAAGGGTGAATTGATATTTTGATTATTTGTTTTAATTATAATATAATTATAAATTATTTATTTTTCCATTTACAATAGCCTACAGTACCTATAAGTTTGAAAATGTCCGCATTTCGTGCGTTTCATAGCCCAAATTACTAAACAGCGCTATATCCTGGAACAGCTGCACATTCTTTTTTTTTTTCTTTTTTACTCCGCTGTAAGGCAGAGGGAGGCCACGCCCCCTCCCAAAGGCACGTTGCTTCTCTGCCTCTGTTCCCATTGTGTGTTTTTACGTGTTTGCGCATGCGCAGTCAGGTCCCCAAGATGACAACCATTTACGTCCAAAGGCAGCGTAGAGAGCTGCCTTTGGACATAACCACACTATGCTAAATGCTATACGTAAGTTCACAGTACATTAGAGAATAGATGCCACTACAGGCAGGATGACAGCGCCAGAGATGATAGAGAAACTTTTTTTGAGGAAAAATGACAGCTTTTAAAAGATGGAGACCCACACCTGAGCTATCAGACCTTCAGCAAAGGTAAGGTCAGAAAATTTTTCATACTTTCTACAGTGAATGGTACAAAAGGAAGGATTGGCTTTGTGGATGCTCCTCACTGAGGCTGTTCTGAGTTGTTCTCATTTTCTCTGTGTTTCCAACACAAACAACGGATGTGCTGCCGTGTCATGAGATATATCTTGTTGGGAGAGTATGGAGGCTTTATAAAATAATTATTGATGTTTCTTTAATGGTATTTATGATGTTGATTTTGTTAGATGGCTAAATGCTTTTTCATGTGGATCTTTTTGGGTTTTTTTCTTTCTTATTATGAATTTTATATTTTGATAAGCGCATTGAGATGACTGTTGGAAATTGCTTTATACAAATAAAATTGATTTGAATTAAATTAACACTTGCCAGCAGAAATTTATGAAATTGCCATTGGTCTCGATTTGCAACGTGCCTACCCAACCCTAGTGGTCACGGCACGTCACTGTTTATAATAAATCATTTTTTATAAAATCATCATGCTTTGACTGGACTTCATCACTCAACCAGAGCACAAATCATGTTTCCAAATGAGGACAACCGTACATTTCCCGTGACAGCAGCAATCCTGATACCATGATTGCGATCGTGTCTAAATCTTCGACTTCCTCCACAGAAAGCATAGTCAGGCGTACGATCTTCCACTTATTCCAAGAATCCATTGTGTACCCAGCTGCGAATGTTCCATGCGGTCAAGCAGGTTCACCGGGGCCTCTGACCTCCTTGTTGAGAAAATCTAATCAAAAGCATTAAGAGACCAGCTGACCAATTCCATAGTTAGCGGGAGGAGAGAATGCGAGTAGCAAGAAAAAGAGATGTGTATTGACCATCCTTATTGCCCCACTGGAAAAGGATAATTCTGGGAGGATCCTGGCCTAAAAAAGCATCTTAAAGATGTACTTATTTAATATATTTATACGTAAGGAACATGTTTGACAGTGTTACTGACACTTGAAATGCTAATGGTTTTTTCAAATAAAAGTGTATTTTGCTGAAATTATTACATTCTGTTGGTTTTTTTTAAAGCTCAAAACTAACAAATAACTGTTCAAGATAATTTTCAAATGTCCTGGATCATGTAGTGTAAAGAAGCCTAAAATTATTGTAATTTTTGCTGCAATTTATTTTAAAAAGCTGCCACAAAATGTCTCATAATTCATGATATTTCAAGATATGATGTCGAAAAGATTATTTGAATATGCTGAATTGATTAGTATGATTCTATATGTTTAGAATCTTCCCTTTTGTGGTCTGTCTCACTGATACACAAGACCACACCCACTCGGCTGTAAGAGGAGATGCTGGAGATCACTGACCAGTCCCAATCATGATTTTTGAATATCTAACAAAGACCCATCCTTTAGAAGGCGTGCTCCAAAGTTACTCTTAAAAAACGTTTTGTTAGGAATTCTACAGTTCCTGGGGTGCTGGTCATCTTCAGACTCACACTGTTTCATGTATCATCCATTACTTTCGTTTAATTTCATTTTTTGCTTTACAAGTTAGATTTTTGGAACCACCAGCTCGTTCGGTTCAGATGAACCCAGCCTGCAAACCGGAGTCACAGCCGGTTGCGAGCACGTGACAGCCGGTACGATAGCCCTGCTCGCGATCTTGAGCCAGACGCAGTGCGCCAAAGTGCCATTTCTCCAATTCAGCGGCTAGAAACGTCCAGCCGGCTGAAAAGGGCTTTTCTTTGGACCCGTTGTTTTTCACGACTTGCTCAGCTCAACATTCTTCAAAGAGAGCAGAACTTGCAACGTTCTCTCTCAAACGAACTTTGTTCCTGCAGCTGAGCGCGTGGAACTCTACGGCCTTCACACCTCCACATCCCACCGGAACTACCTACGAGGTACGAAAGCTGAGGCCCGCAGACCTGATACATACAACACAAACTCCCATAACTACACACACTTAATAATATGCTTCACCCACTGATACATGTCATATTTGTTGTCCGTTTCCCGTTTCTGTCTTCCCCTCTTTGTTTTATGAGCTCTCTTTATGACTTTATTCTTTGATTTTATGATCTTATTGTTTGAATATGTATCCTGCATTTTTATTCAATATTTAGTAGACGAGCATTCTCCTAGAATAGTGATGTCCTCCACGTCTTCCACGCAAAGGATGGACAGACACACAACTCACCACTTATTCCAAGGGTCAAGTGTGTATCCAGCTACAAACGTCCCGCTTGGACATGCGGGTTCACCACCCCTGGTTCTTTTCGTCGAAAAAATTCTGGTCGATAGCACTGAGAGACCAACTAAATAATTCCATTATGCCAGTTTTGGATGAGTTGCAGAGAGAGGCTCTTTTAGGCTCACAGGACCAGACAAAGCAGCAGCAGGGAGAGATAAGAACAGAAGGGAGGGAGAAACAGAGAGTGCGACTGTCCTCGTCAAGATCAGCAAGAAGAAAGTCAGCATGATGTTCATCAAACACTGTCTAGACCAGTCACTTGCAAGTGTTTTCAAGTTTAAGTCTGCGGAGAAGTGGTCGGCATGCAAGATTCAGGAGAGGCTTGATGAGCACATGCAGGGAAAGAAAATTCGAGCTGCATCTGTTAGGCCACCTAAGTCGAACATAACAGAGCACAAAGTTCATTCCCAGTATCTGTCATGTTCTGTTGGTTAAGTTTAGTTTTTCTGTGTCTGTGTTTATTTTGAGTCTAGTCTTGTGTTAACTCTTGTCTGTGTTTCAGGGATTCCTGCTTGTGGCTCCACCCCCCCAGTGATGTCTGTGCTTGGTTGGTGATTGATTAGGTCCCTCATGTTTTCACCCAGGTGTGGTCCATTCCTAATCAGGCCCTCCACTATTTAACTGTGTGCTTGGTCACAGTGTGGTTGCTGGTTCGTTGTGTAATGTCAGGTTCGTTGTCTCCCTCTTCGTTTTCAACTGTGTCTGGTCTTGCTCCCTGTTCCTGCTCCCTCCTGTTTTGGATTTAAGTTTTGTCTTAAGAGGAATAAAACATGGACTGGTTCCAAGAAAGATATGCCTCTATCCTGCCTCCATCTCTCCTTGCATTTGGGTCCACACCCACACCGGACCGTGACAGAATTATGTCATGTTCTGTTGGTTAAGTTTAGTTTTTCTGTGTCTTTGTTTATTTTGAGTCTAGTCTTGTGTTAACTCTTGTCTGTGTTTCAGGGATTCCTGCTTGTGGCTCCACCCCCCCAGTGATGTCTGTGCTTGGTTGGTGATTGATTAGGTCCCTCATGTTTTCACCCAGGTGTGGTCCATTCCTAATCAGGCCCTCCACTATATAACTGTGTGCTTGGTCACAGTGTGGTTGCTGGTTTGTTGTGTGTGATGTTGTCAAGTTCGTGGTCTCCCTCTTCGTGTTCAGCTGTATCTGGTCTTGCTCCCTGTTCCCTCCTGTTTTTGGATTTAAGTTTTGTTTGATGAGAAATAAACATGGACTGGTTCCAAGAACGGTATGCCTCCATCCTGCCTCCATCTCTCCTTGCATTTGGGTCCAGACCCACACCGGACCGTGACAGTATCATGTGCCTAAGTCTGATAATACAATAGTTCCAAACACCACTGTATCATCAGCACCACCTCCATTACCCATGACTACTGCAGGTGTTGACAATGACTGTATGAGGAGTCTGGTGAACTTGTTAGACCGACTGGTTACACAACATACACAGGTGCCAGCTAACATCAGGACTCAAGCCACAGTTCCTTGCTTTTCTCAAAAGGTGTGCAGGATTTGTGGGGCTCCTGATCATTCTACACTATCTCACTGCAGGTGAGAAAACAGATGTTTAAAGTGCCTAGCGCCTGGTCACTGGAAGAAGGACTGCCCTGAACAGACCAACCAGCACAGCTCTCAACCTTCTAACAAATTAAATTTATTCGTCATGTATATATGTTGTTACACATATATATTCAAATTTGTCCTCTGCAACTTAACCCATCGGCAGCCATTTTGCGGCACCTGGGGAGCTGTTCGGGGTTAAGGGACTTGCTCAACATCCCACAGTGATGGCCCAGGTGAGGCTTGAACCGGGAACCAGTGTTGGTGAGCAAAACCAACAGTTAAACTAGAAAACCCACACCACAAGAGAGGCGGTGTGGGTAATCTGGATGAATCCCTCTTTGATGCACATTATCCAGCTCGTTTATATGAGGACTGCTGTGCTAAAGCACCTGTGGGGACCCAAATAGTCATTCAAGCTACACAGAGAATCAAAGCTTTCAGTGAGTTGTTTCAGGCTTCTGTCCTTGTGAATCAAGGTGTGCAGCTTAAAGGCATGTTAGACTCTGGCTCCATGGCATGTAGTATCAGTGAACATGCAGTAGAGAAACTCACTAAAGATAGTGTTTTGCCTGAGAAGAAGCACCCTAAAGTAAAAATTTGGATTGGCTGTGGTGGTCTGCAGACTCGACCTGAGGGCTTTTATGACTTGAAGATGCAGCTTTATGGTGTTTTTGTGTGGTACCCACCTTAGTTGTGCCTGGTCAGCATGACGATCTCATCTTGGGCTCAGATATCATCAAACAGGTAATTTGTGTCCTGAAAGGTGAAGATGACTATTGGAACATGGCACACAGACCAGAACATCAGTCTGATCTCAATGTTGGGCTTTTTCGTCAATGTTCTCCAATGTCGAGCGCTGGAGAGGGAGTGTGGTTCCTGCCAAAATAGGCACCGTCAAGCTCACACAAGCAGTGACCTCCTACTCAGACATGAACACTTAGTGTGGGGCAGACTCCCTGCTAATGCTCCAATGTCACCTGGAAACACTGTTGTTGTAGAACCAACCAACTCTAAAGCCATGCCACGAGGTGTTCTGGTGGGTCGTCGTGTCACACCTCTCTGGAGTGATAGATGGATGCTGATGACAGTTGTGAATCCATCTGACAAAGCCGTCACTCTGAAGAGAAATTACAAATTGGCTGATGTGTTTCCATGCTTGTCAATCAAAGATCTAGATGCTTTCCAAGGTCTACATGCACTCTCAGAAAAACAACCAGACACAGACATTGAATGTTCTGACAAAATAAACCTGCAAACCGACACTTTGCTTAGTGCCTGTCCTGCTGATCATGTGGCAACAAACCTGTTAGAGTTGGGTTTAAGCGACATTGACATAGACTCATGTCATGTCAGGTCAGTGAAGACTGTAAGTCTCAGCTCACGCAGCTACAGTATTAACTGAAAACCAAGACATCTTCTCTAAGCACTCATTAGACTGTGGTGCGGTCAAGGGGTACACACACCGCATTCGTCTCACTGATGATCAAACTTTCCGCTTGCCATACCGAAGAGTTCACCCTGCCCACAATCATAAATTAAGGCAGATTATCGCAGATATGGAGGAAAAAAGGATCATAAGGAAGTCCTCCAGTGAGTTTGCTTCACCACTTGTGATGGTGTCGAAGAAGGACGGAGGGTTGCAGATTTGTACTGATTTCCGGTGGCTGAATGCTCGAACCATGAAGGATGCTCATCCCTTGCCGCACCAGTCTGACTGTCTAGCCGCTCTCAGCGATTGCCTTTTTAGTACATTGGACCTCACTTCTGGCTTCTTCAATATCCCGATGCACGAAGACGACAAGAAATACACAGCTTTCACTACTCCCCTGGGATTGCATGAGTACAATCACATGCCACAGGGACTGTGTAACAGCCCAGCGTCCTTCATGAGAATGATGATTGAAATCTTTGGAGACATGAACTTCACAAAACTCCTGTGTTATCTTGATGATCTTCTTGTCTTTGCACCATCAGAGATTGAGGCCCTGTCCAGACTCCACGTTGTGTTTCAGAGATTGCGAGAAAATATTTGAAACTGGCCCCTAAAAAGTGTCATCTGCTTCAAAAACAAGTAGGATTCCTTGGCCATGTCATAAGTAGTGAGGGTGTGGCCGTAATCCTGCCAAGGTGGAGGTCATCACACAGATGACAATGCAAGACCTTATGGAGGATGATGGTTGCACGCCTTCTGTCCGGAAAATCAAATCACTCCTTGGCATGGTGTTTTACTACCAACATTTCATTTCAAACTGTTCCTCTATAGCAAAGCCCTTGTTTGCACTCACAGCTGGACGGAAAAGATGAGGGCGGTCAGCTAAAGACAAAAAAACCTTTAGGTGCCTATTGTAAACTTATAAATGCAGAGTGGTCGGTGGAATGTGCAAATGTTTTTGACCAGCTGAAGACCATGTTGGTTGAATGTGTGGTGTTGGTGCATCCAAACTTTGATTATTGCTTAAACCAAACAAAAACCCCATGCTACCCTCAAGTTTTCCAAAGCACTCACTTCCAGGTTAGAGAAAATAGTACAGTCAATTATATACCAAGACCAGACAGGATTTATTAAAAATAGACACTCCACAGACAATGTAAGAAGACTGTTTAATTTGATCAACATGGCACAGAATTCTAAAAAGAAAACCATAATCTCGTCACTCGACGCAGAAAAAGCACTCGATAGAGTCAACTGATCATTCCTCCTTGCTGTCCTTGGCAAATTTGGCTTTGGACAATCATTCATAAAATTGATCTCCACCCTGTACACTAAACTTAAGGCCTCAGTAACCACAAACAAAATATCATCTTTTGCATCTCTTTCCAATATTTGTTGATCCTCTCGCAGCAGCTGAACGTCAGAAAACTGTTATTAAAGGAATCCACTCATCCATTTCAGAAAACAAAATTAATCTTTATGCGGATGATATTTTACTCTATCTGGAAGAACCTCAATCCTCATTAGAAGAAGTATTCAAACTAATAAACAGCTTCTCTAAATTATCAGACTATTCCATTAACTGGTCAAAATCATCAATCCTTCCATTAACAAAAAATTCATGAACCCCGGCAAGCCAAAACCCACAATACCCCTACCCCACAAATAGAATTAAATATCTAGGCTTAAATATATCAACAAACTTAAATTAATTAATTAAACTGAACTTAGATCCTCTGTTGGATAAAGTCACAGAAGATCTGCGGAGATGGAACAATCTCCCATCTCACTCCTTGGCAGAATAGCCTCAGTTAAAATGAAAATCTGTTCTCTATGATCCCACTGAAACCACCAACGCAATGGTTCAAAAGATTAGATTCTGCAATTACAAAATTCTATGCTCGGAATAAAAAACCCAAAATAAGCCTTTTAACCCTTCAAAAAATAAAAGCGAGGGTGGTTTATAAGCCCCTAATTTCATGCATTATTACTTAGCAAACCAAATATTATACTTAACAGAATGGTGAAAACCAAAAGAATACCACAACACCTGGCTAGAAATAGAACAGCTAGACTGCAAACATATTAAACTCTCTGATCTCCCTTTTATCACTGTGACCCTCAAACATCATAACTGCTTTAAAAACCCACTGATTGCCTCCACCCTGACTGCGTGGTGGAAAGCCCTGGACATTACGAATGTTCAATTAAAAACTAGTATGCTGTCTCCAATCTGGCACAACGCCGACTTTAGAGACAAAAAACACCGCTCTATCTAATTAACATTAGAAGAGAGCGGAATTATTCATCTCCAAGACCTCTTCGAAAATGATAAGCTCAGGACATAAAACAATCTAACCCAAACATGCTGGTGGCATTGGTGTGGGGTTGCGGTGCCTGGCTGGGTGTGCTTAAGTTTGCCTGCCTATCAATCCGTGGCTGGCGGAGTGGTGGCGACTCAAGGCATCAGCCACCACATTTCTCTTCCCAGGCAGATGTTTTAGATCAAAGGAGTAGGATGCAAGTTTAGACACCCAGCGGATCTCACATGCGTCAAGCTTTGGCTTTGTGAGGAGGTAGGTAAGTGGATTATTATCCGTCCAGATGGTGATGCTTGTAACTTTCAGCCAGGCTAAACTTCTCACATACACTCCACTTCAGAGCAATGAGCTCGAGTCTGTGAGCTGGATATTTTTATTGTGATGCACTGAGGGTTTTGCTTCCAAAGCGACCGGTCTGGCCTTGGACTCTCCTTGTGGCACTTGAAAGAGCACCGCTCCAAGTCCTTCCAATGATGCATCAACTGAATAAATGGCTCATCAAAATTATTATTATTATTATTATTTTTTTTTTTTTCACTTGTCTGCACATGCTGTCAAAGGTCAACACTACAAGAAGTGCAATCATTAAGAGACAGCAATGCATGTTTTGTTATTGCAATGAAATAAAATAATTTATTTTATTGTTTAATTGTGACCATCACCAGCCCTCCCTAAGGAAAGGTAAGAAACATTTTATTATAGGGAGGATATAAAAAGGGAGAGCAGTGTTTCACCTAGGTGGAGGGGGAGGGGGAAGGGAGCCAAGAGCAGGGAGGAGAGACTCAAGGCAGGAAATAGAAAGGGTGGGGAAGAATAGATTATCTTACAGTGAGAGTGAGCAAGACCAGCTGGGAGTGAAGTGAAGGCCTGTCTGGTGTGAGCCCAGCAGGTCCACGTGGCCCACCGAGTTTTTTCTGAGTATCGGTATCGAGTTTAAAATTCTAGTATTGTCAAAACTCAAGTAGAGGCAGGACATAGAGCAATTTGAGCCTCCTCCAGAGGAGACTGTTATGTGAACTTTAGGTCTTCTACCTTTGGACAGAATGGCTTCTCTGTGAAAGCTGCAGGGATGTGAAACTCGTTGCCATTATCTGTTTGAGAGAGTAGCACTTTGCAACAGTTTAAACTTAAAGTAAATAAATGGTTGAAAGATGGTCAGACTTGTGATCATTTGCAAAAAAACTGGTTAATCAGGGTATTATTAAAAATGTAAGAAGGTACATTTTTTTAAAACTATAAATACTGTAAATATTGCATTTGAATGTTTGTTGAGGTGATCGTTTTGCCAGTGCTTATCTGTTTTTTATATTGTGAATGGACTCTTAAGTGAGAATGCTCATTGTCCACTGTATAAACATGCTGTCACTTTGCCTCTGCCCAGGGACTACAGATGAAAATTAGCTTGTAGCTATTTCTGCAATGTCCCTGTCAAATAAATAAATAAATACAGAAAGACATGCACGTACGCACGCGCACACACACACACCTCTCAAAACACACCCTCATGCCACATAAGGTATTTATAATAAAAATATACTAAATGAGTAAAATAAAACAAAAAACTCAACAACATTTATACTAAAAGTACACAAAACAACAATAGAAATGCACAAATATACACAAAAGGGCTCCAAAAACACACAAAATTATTACAAAAAAACATACATCAGAAAAATACACCAAACAACAACAAAAATATGAAAATGAACAACAAAAAATACAAAACTAAATAATTATACAAAAAATACACAAAATGACAACAGAAATGCACAAAACTACAATAAAAAGATACAAAAATACACAAAATGACTTCAGAATCACACTAAAATGGGAACAAAAACAATAATTATACAAAAAATGTATAATTATTGTTATACATTACACAAGGACAGCAGAAAATACAAAAATACACATGACTCCAAAAAAAAAAACATACATTACAGAAAAATACACCAAACAACAAAAATCTAAAAATGAGCAAAAAAAACTAACAAACTAAACAATTTTTATTAAAAAAATGCTAAATAAATGTTAAATATGGACAAAGCTGCAGTCATTAGCATATAGATTAACTTATGAGTGAGTTTATTGAATTTGTTGTACAAATTCAATAATGTCCAACTCACTCATAAATTAATATAGATAATATAGATTAACTTATGAGTGAGTTTTGCTGTACAAATCATTTTTTTTTTTGTCCCCCACAGTACGTCACAGCGGAGCATGAACAGCTTTGTACGGACAGGTCCCCCATGCACTGTGTAGGAAGCTGCAGTTGCATGCTATAACCCAGGGTTACAGCAGTGGCTACACCCGTTTAACTTTTCTTTATTATGATAAACCTAATGTTCTTTTGCACTGTGGATTGCTTACAAAGCTCTATAACAGGTAAATTGAATGATTAATAATTAAACAGCTGTCATTTTTATGAATAAAAATGTATTGGACAAAAAAAATGTACAGAATGAAAACTTTCGGGCAGACCCAGGACATCATCATCATAGCTGGGAAATCAATGGGTGTCTGATCGTGTTTGTCCACTGGGCCAGCAGCCTCGTCCACCTCCTCGTCACTTGATGCTGGAGTCTGATTCCATTTCAAAGTCACTCTCTCCTTTTTGGATAGCTTCAATGGCGTCTTTCACAGTGTAGAAATGTTTCCTTGCTGGCAGCATTCTGAAATGGAAATAATAGTGGTAAGAGTTAGAGAATGCTAAAGTCTAAATCATTTCACTGCAAATTCATTATGTGATACATTCCACTCAAGTCACATAATACTGTCTGGATGAGCCAGATTGGCTCTCTAGTTAACATATTAAAAGGAAACTCTAGAACAATGCACCATACTTAAAACCACACAGACCACATCACCACAGTCAAGAACATTCACACCTGTCCTCACATCCACACAGTAACCATCCTACACAAACAGCATCTGGCTCTAGATATTTGAGCAAACAAACAAAGCCCAAAAAACAGCTGTATATGTATTTTTACACATAAAATATAGCCAGTTTCAAATATTGCTACTGACAGGGCTAAAATACCACAACAAGAAATCATGTTTTCAATCAGAATTACTAAAATCTGGTCTAAACAGATTAAAAAAATATTTAGAACTTCCAAATAATCAAATACATTATAAGTAAGTATTTTTCACAATATGTGAACTTTTGAGAAGTGCTATGTCCCTATGTATTGTGCAAGGTGCATATGCCAATCCGTTACTCCCCGAGCCTGCTAATACATAGCGACAGCAAGCAGGTATCGTGTGAACAGGTATCAACTAGTCAGCCTGGACAGAAAGATGACATGTCAAGTCAATGTCATTGATTTGACATTGCTTTTACCAACAGCTTGAGTCATGAAGTAAAAGCAGTGTCAAAACGCAAATGGAAAATAAAAGATAAAACAGAAAAAACAATGACAAATATGGAAAAAACAAAGACAAAACAGAAAAAGCAATAACAAAATGGAAAAAGCAGAGAATACAGAAAAAGCAATGTCAAAATGGAAAAAGCAAAATGGAAAAAGCAAAAACAAAATGGAAAAAGAATATACTACATTTGTATATTTTTTCATTATTGATTCTCTTTATATTTCCACATGCATTTCCTTTTAATTTTGGCACTCCTGTGATTCCATACACCCAACGTTGTAAAACTTCAACAAAGACATAACAAGCTGAAAATCTAAGTAGGTGCATGCATTCAACAATAATTTATTAATTACATGTTCTAGACATTCTAAAATCACAAAAAAAAAAAAAAATCAGATATTTTACTTACTTTAGTAAGGAGATGTGGATCCAGGAAAGTTTGCAAGTTGTATGACTTCATGGCCTGATGGTCAGACCTATTTATACAGTTACCATCAATCACATTGCAAGGGTAAACAATAAGACCTAATGACTATGTAAAAACGGTCTTACAAAAAAAAAAAAAAAACATTTGCAAGTTTGTTTTTAGGACGCCTAAAAGGGATGTTGTAATTTTGCAAGTGTGGGCCTTACAGGGTTATGTTGCTCATTTTAAGAGGTCTATCATATTTCACAACACACTATTAACTCATTCAGTGCCAGCCTTTTTCAGAATTTCTACCCCCCTCAGTGCCAGGCGTTTATGAGCATTTTGACTGATTTTTAAAGTCCCATAGAATACTGTACTTTGTACTATGACTATCTTACATCTGAAAACAGATTCTGAAAGATTGAAGCCTAAGCCAAAAGAAAATCTCGCCTCAGGCGTCAAAGAGGCTTTAGAAACTGATCTCCGCTGTGTTTTATGTCAACACAGCACAGCCATGATCTCTGTGTGTGAGATTGCACCTTCCTGTGGGTCGTACTACTTTCGGTGCAGAAACAGTTCCAGGTTTGATAAATTGCATTGCGTCCACTGCATTAATTTATTTGCATTTTACCCTCCCTTTTTGTGCTCCCCTTGTGAGATATGCCTACTTTACCTATTCATCACAGGGAAACACGCTACATGGATTGTGGGTGCGTTGTGACGTGCTGAACAAGCACATTCCTGATTCCCTGTGGCTTGCACCCAGGGCTCAAGACTGCGACCAAAATGGTTGCATATGCGAGTATATTTTCAATGTGTGCGAGTGAAAAAATTATCTGGTCGTATCCGTGCGAGTACGTATTGGGTAACGTTATTTTATATGGAGCGGCTGAACGCTTCGTCACGTCCCAC
The DNA here is from genome assembly GCF_900634775.1 of Gouania willdenowi. Taxonomy (NCBI): domain Eukaryota; kingdom Metazoa; phylum Chordata; class Actinopteri; order Blenniiformes; family Gobiesocidae; genus Gouania; species Gouania willdenowi. The sequence goes on along the minus strand of NC_041064.1, from coordinate 27,247,087 downwards.
AGAGTGCACTTCTCTTTCTCTCTCCGCGCTGCAGGATTACCGTAAAACTGTCTATAAAAAGGCACTGCAAATTGGCTGGCAGCTCGGTTGACCGAGGATTTCGGAGTGTAGGCTGGCTTGACCGCAGTGCTACAGGTGAGGAGGCGGTGTACGCTCACGCATCTTTGCTGCGGGTAATGCAACAGTGAATAAGCAGAGTATAAACATCAATGTGCTCCTTTGGAGTGCGCGCGGTCCGCTATGAACGGTGCCAGACATAACGAGCCCTTCACTGAGTGCGCGCTCACATTGAGGGCAGCAGTAAAAAGGAAAAACTTGCTGAGCTCAGCGATAGAGCGTACACGCTCATCAGAATCAGCATGGAGGGACCAGAACTGATGGACTATGATGCCAGGTCAGATGTTCAGCTGTGTTTCTCCCAAAGCAGGGGTCTGCAACCTGCAGCTCTAGGGCATAATGTGGCCCTTTGACTCTTTTGCAATGGCTCTCTATAGCTTAAAAAAAAACTATTGAAATAAAGTTATTTTTTAGAGGCTATTAATGATTAATGACAAATAAAATCAAGATACAACAATTTGTTAACCTAAAATAAATCACGTTGTGCAATGACTAAGTTTTAAATCCCTGGTAAGATAACTAAACCAATAAAACACTATTCAGGAAAAAAATAGAGCTTTTAATTGTGTGGGAACAGATTCATTAAACCTTCAATGTGCCGGTTAAATATGCATGCATTATGTGTGGCCCATATCTGTTATCAAATTCAAGTTACTTTTTGTAGCCTTTCAAATACATTAACTAAAAAAAAAACTTTTTTATATAACATTGTGTTCATGTAAACTGAGATATAAGATACTCTTATTTCTTGATGTCAATTTATTTTATTTTAAACTATTTTTAAGTTTCCATTTACATGATCAATATAAATCACATCAAACATTATTCTATATAATTTTAACTGTATATAATTTAATACACTGTATTGTCTTCATTGAAAAGGTATTTTTTTGGCTCCAGGAGGACTCTAATCCAGGTGAGATGAGGTTAAATGGTTCCTTGTAGAGTAAAGGTTGCAGACCCCTGACCAGGGAAAGAGGGTTAGGAGACCCCACTATAACAGCTGGACCCTCTGAATTTAATTCCATGGGGTGAAGGAATGCAGATGCTAAGTTGGTTATGCTACTGTTAAATTCATTCAAGTACAGCCTTTCTGCAAAATTAAAAAAAAAAACAGAATACATGTAACCTGTTGTTATGCTTTGATGTTATTAAAAAAAAAAATGTTACATCTATAAAAATAAATGACCTGTTATTTCAGCCACTGCTTGTTGCAGAAAAACTTAATATTGACACTAAAACATTTAGCAAATATATATCGAGTCATTGTCAATCTTTACTTCATACAACTGAGAAAGTTAGTCGCACCAGTGCCACCACTGGAAATGTTAGTGTAGAGCCCTGCTTGCACCCCTTATTATAGCGGAGTGACATTTGCACACATTTTGCATCTGCTTTAACCTTTCCATCTTTGGAGACACTTAATTTTAGACTATAAAAGTAAAAATATAAGTAGGTGTTTTAAAGAGCTTTAAATGAGATCTTTATCTATGGCAGATGGAATGGCTAACTAATTCCTAACAGAGATAATTAGCCCTATGCTAAACATCTAAGCCCCTACCTTGTCCATGCAAACCCCACTCTCCTATTACATTTCTCCAGTCTGTATTAATATCTCCATGTAAACCTGCTTATGTCAACGCAATTTATTTTCCAATTTCCCGAAAGGTGAAAGAGCGCCTCTCACTCTTTCTACCAACTGTGATCCATCACCTTGCATCTCTCTGTTATTCCTTCAGCTTCCCATTCTCCTTCATTGTGTCCCTCCTGTTTTCTCTTTTCCTTCATTTTTCAGATTCCTGATAAGCTTAAACATTTCTTTCTCTCATAGCATTCCTTTACACAAATTGCTCGACAGCGGACAAATCAACAGCTTCAGAAAAACACTTAAATTAATGATTGAAATATTTATATCAAGCACAGAACACAGCATAATAAGTAGCTTTATATCAACAAACTTCCAAATCAAACCTTAATAATAATAATAATACTAATAATAATAATAATAAGGGATGCGTAGATACACTCAGTTCTTGTTATGGTACAATAAACGATAATGGGCTTGTGATAACAATACAATATTTTTAAAAAGGGAAAAAAGACAAAAATAAAACCATGCTTTTATTTGACTTTAGCTCTGGACATAATAGCATAACTACTCTGGATATATATTGTAATGTCTTAATATTGTGATACACTCAATAATATAATTAACAATATACCTAATAATAATATGTTAAAAGAAGTGCTGGGACCTTACCACATTAATTGTGATTAGTTAATAATCTCATTGCACGAGTTTCCAGTATACCCATAATACTGACACACAGACAACAACACAACAAACAGCCTGAGGAGATGTCATTGCTGTACTTTGTGGCCGTTAAATTTAGTTAAAATAATAACACTGCATGGAAAACAAAAGCCCAGGTTAGTGCAAATTGTGCCAGAAAGAGTTCCTGATCCCCAGAGCTCTTCTAGCCTCCACTACCACCTCAATGCTAAATATTGCAGCTAGCACAGGCAATGCTAGCTGAATAAGTCCGTGATTGACAAATTAAGGATGTGGGGCTAGAAGCAGTGCTACAGATAGTGTTGTCTGACCCATCTTATGAACTGCTTTGCAGAAAAACAATTTCAAACGAAATTCGTCAGTTTCAACAGTTGGTCTGTTTATTTCATGAAACAGAACTATTTTGCACCGTCCAGTTTCTACTTCTCTGGAATGTACTGTACTAAGTGCTGTTTTTTTTTTTTTTTTAATACACAAAAACACATTTGTTTTAAGAAGTTTACAAAAAAGCCGGAAAAGCATAAATATAGCTTACTTACATTTTAATGTGTGCCTTGTGAACAATGCAATCCTGATATTATTTATTCATATCATATTGCACATTGTGTTAGCACTCAGTGATAAAAATAATAAACACACTTGTATTGTTTAAGTTCATTTATTGTTTACATTTACATTTATATCATATACCAAAATCTATTTAAATTGAAAAATGCTGCTTCTCGTGTCAAACATTGTTAGGTTATTGTTAGTTGAGATTAAATACTTAATTACAAAGACTAGTTATTTACATTATCTTTTCTAATTAAAGATAAACAGTTTGATTACACCTAAAGGGAAGGTAGTAGTGACACAGTGCTGGGCTAAGGATCCAGTGATGGTGATCAAGGTTGCTTTTTTCCAAAAGTGTTCCACTGGATTCAAACCGGTGGTAGTACATCAAACCCTGCTCTACCCTGAGAGTTTGGCTCCATTAAGCCGGGTTCTAACTGGATCAGCCGTTTCATCAACGAGAAAACACCTTAGTTACCATAGTAACACAGTCTGGGGCGCAAACCTGCTCCCGACCTGGTTTAAGCAGCAGGCTTGGCTTAAGCTGCAGACGTACTAATATGAATATAATTTTGAAAACTGTCATTTAGCATAGCTTTAAAACACTCAAAGATCTAAAAAAGGAAAAAGAGGTAAAAAAGACTTCTGTTCTCCTTTTTTTTAAAAATACAGCTTTAACACTGTATTTTAAAAGTCAATTAAACAGAATATCATGGTAAATATTTTGACACGCAATGGTCACGATAATCCGTCTCAGTCAATAGTAAAATTCAACACTGAGAGGGCAGTAACTCTGACATTTTACAACTAAATATGCAAAATTAAAATACTTTTACTAAAATGTGAAAGTGGAACTAGGATTAATTAACAACACTAATACCGTAGTACATTGGAATTCAGCAAAAAAAAGTGGGTTTGGGGTTTAGTTACTCTTTTACGCTGCTATCCGGAGTTTCTGAGAGGACGTCTCAATATCTCGCCCTCAACAGCTCCACTTCCTCTGCAATCTACCAGAGGCCACGCCTCTTTTCTGCACGCGCATCACGGAACATAACAAGGTTGCATTGATATACAGTAGGTCTATGGGTCAGGTATGGGCCAAAATCATATTTCCCTGTTTACTGTTGTGACGCACAGCCTTGTTTTCGTGCACAGTTACGCATTCACTTTGATTGACAGTCTCAAAAACAGGAAGTCGAAGCCTATTGGCTGGGTGCACTCAGCGATTGTTTCCATTTGTATAAGGGTCTATAGGACGAGGGAGGGACTTATATACATTAATGTATATGAATGACCACCGGCAGTAGACCATATTAAAAGACTAGTTAGGTGTTTTTTCGAATTTCAAAAGAATCATGCATAAACATTAGGGATGTAACGATTCACTCAACTCCCGATACGATTCGATTCACGATACTGGGTTCACGATACGATTCTCTCACGATTTATTTTACAAAATGGGACTGTAGACAAATTTTTTTTTTTTGGGGGAAAAAAACTAGAAAATACTGTATTATTTTCCTTTTATTTTTCATTGTCAAAAGAATTCCTTGATAAACTATTCAAAACAATGCAATTTAGCTAAAAATAAATCTTGAATGAAATAAATAAAAGAATAATACAAATGAAAATGAAGCCTATTAATTTAAATTCTGGTTCTATAATAAACAATGCAAAACTGCATAATAGTTATTTTTCTTTTAAAAGTGAAACTGAAAATGTATTTTGTGCCTTAACAATTGGACTTCAAAAAAAAAAAAAAAAAAACCGTGATTACACTGATTTACGTCATATTTGTTTGGACCAGCAGAGGGCGCTGGTAACACAGTGGTCGGTTGGCATGCAGATATCTTGCAGTGAAGAAGAGAAGCTATGCTAGCAGACAGAGCTAATAGAAAAACGTGACTTTTACAGATATTCAAGTAATATTACAGATATTCTTTCGGTGCTAAAGGGGTAATTAATCATTTATTAACATATTTAAGAGTAGAAGGCAGCCAGAAAGAAAGTATTAGCAGACTCCGCCCGCCGCCTACAGTTGTGGATAGTGCCCTCTGCTGGTTAAAAAAAGTACTGCGATTCAATTTTCAGAAAATCGATATCAACCGTGATACCTATGAATCGATTTTTAACTGCCTTACGATTAATCGTTACATCCCTAATAAACATAGATTTTGCAGAAACTCCAGGTATCAGCTTTAAAAGAAGGGTTTTAGTGTTTCTAGCTGTAATGATGCCAAATTTGTCAAAAACTATACTGATCTATGCAACTGAGGTAATACACATCTCAATCCTTCATGCATTGAATAGTCTAAAAGCATTGGGATTTTTTCTAGTTATGCACTCTTGCAACATGTGAGCCACAGACAAGGTCAGCTGACGTACAAGCAGGTCTGTAAACCACTAGCAGCTTACAAACACAAAGACGAATCGATAACATATCTTTTTTGAGATGTGTGTGTGTGCAGGAATGATACTGGATATTTATTTATTTACATATTCTCCACACTCTTGTTTGAATACTGCGTATGCGCACACATATCAGTAGCTCTGCAATTGGTTTAAAAGTGTGGAGAAAATGTAAGAAGCCATATTGGCTGAAAGCAAACACACCTGATTGGCTGATGAATCTGTCAATCACTTTTATCAGCCAATGGTGACCTTCGTTGACCCACGACGTCAGGGCAGTCTCAAAATTCACCACACACTTTCTCTCACAAATGCAGAGGTTTCAAAGCACAGAAGCAGTTTGTAAACGCACATTCAGCAATTCGCATTATCTGTGGATTTATATTACAAGTGTGCCTCAAAATAATATTTGTTAAGTAGAGCTTGTGCATTTCAGAATTTATATTACAAGTTTGCATAAAATATATATTTGTGAAACAGATTGTGTGCATTTGTGAATTTGAAATACAACTGCAAAACAAATATATATTTGTGAACCAGAGTGTGTGCATTTGTGAATTTGAAATACAACTGCGAAACAAAGCATGTGCATTCATGAAAAACCCTACAAGAGTTCATTCATTATGATACTGTTCTGATTCCATATTTTTGCTTCGTAGATCCTGGTTTAGCTTTGCTAACCACAAGCGCCTCCTTTCCTCTAATAACTTGTGAGATTGTTCTCACTGATTTGTGATTAGTTATGGCAATCTATAAAATTCCAAATGTGTCTCACTGTTTGACTGATTGGTACAGCCAAAAACACGGCGATAGTTCACCATTTGGTCTCGAAATTCGAGATTTTCTTGTCTGCGTACTGTTTGTAGACCTGCTGCTTTATCTCCAAAATAGCGACTTCCGGGTTGATGACGCGGTTGATGACGCGCCGTGAAAACCCTCTATAATCTCGATTTTTGGATGTTGTAACGGTTTGAGGAATGTCTGAGTATTTAAAGCTCACAGAGTCTCTTCTCCTGCCTCTTGTTCAGTACAAAATTAGGTATCACACATAGTTCGGAACATTTACTGTGTTACAAAAGAATTCAAGTATTATTACTGAAACAGAATGACAACAGAATTGATCTACACTGTGAAACAGACTATAAGTGCTATCATTGTCCGAGCAGAGCATCGCATTACACCTGCTGTCATTCTCTGACTTCCCTCCATACAAGACTGCATGAATTATTGAGTGATTCCTGTAACTACAGCCTCCGATTGAGCAGAATAATTATCCGTCCTGCTCTAAGCTTCACCAAATAACAAGATCTGTGTGTGGAAATATGTTTTCTGAAGCTCAAATAAGCAACATTGAAAGTGAAACGATGACATTAATTACTCACAAAGCCGGCCACATGCTTCATCTAGAGCTAAAATGTTCTCATTAGCAACACCTTCAAATATTCCCAGCTACAGATGTAATCAACTCCACCGCAATGTAAGAAACCAATTAAGCCAGTACAGAGAATTACTGTCAGGTTAGTGTTGGCCTTCTTACCTTTGTTATTGCAGTGTGTCTGCCTGTGCCTTGATGTGTGACGTGAGATCCACTGCTCGACAGGCTGCCTCCTCCCCGTCTCGCTCCTACTATGAGCTGGAGTAAGTGTGTGTGTGTGTGTGTGTGTGTGTGTGTGTGTGTGTGTGTGTGTGTGTGTGTGTGTGTGTGTGTGTGTGTGTGTGTGTGTGTGTGTGTGTGCGTGCGTGCGTGCGTGCGTGCGTGTGAGAGAGAGAGAGAGAGAGACAGTATGAGTGAGTGAGTGCGTCGGCTTACTGGCTATTGTTGAGGGGAGGGATCACTGAGCATGCTCCAATGTGAATAGTCCTCTGAGTTGGCATGGAAACCAGGAGACGGCTGCCTCCCTGAAACACTTATAAGCTAAGCAAAGGGCAAGCAGGTGTTGATGCCAGAGGGGTATTCCATAAAGCGGAATGAGTATGTTCAGGCTGAAATGAGGGAAACTCTGAGTATCCCATTCCTAAACGTGAGGTATGTTCTCTGAGTATGTTACCATGGCAACATTGTCCGTGAACGAAACCTGGTCGCTGGCAGGTTTTATCAAAGAAACCCTGGGTTTCTACCTGGCTCCGCCCACATGAACACCGTTTCTGAACACTTTAATGAACCTTAACACTCTTCTCTGAAACACATTAGTAACATCACACACCACAGATGTGTTCACATCATTACTAATGTGTTGCTTTACTTTTTGTGTGTGTGTGTGTGTGTGTGTGTGTGTGTGTGTGTGTGTGTGTGTGTGTGTGTGTGTGTGTGTGTGTGTGTGTGTGTGTGTGTGTGTGTGTGTGTGTGTGTGCAAACGGTAGTTTTCTTTATAACATTGTGGATACAGATCATTAAGTGAAAGACACTGAGAGGTTGATCTGCATTAAAACATCTACTGACGTCTGTAGTAAAGTTCACTGATTACAAACCTATGGATAATATAAAGTAGAAAATGCCAATTTAAATGAATCCACTTTTAAGGCTCGATTATTGTTTTATATTGTTATACAGTTAAATCTGTAGATCATGCATCTTCAAAGGTGCTTGATGGTGCAGTGAATTGTGATGCTGCTCTTGGAAGTGAAGCCGCTTCAGTGGATTTTTATGACATTTTTTAGGACGTCGAGATGACTCTGGCGACAATATTACCTTAAAAATCAATATAATTGATGAAATATCAAGTGGCATTTACTGTCCTAATATCCAGTGTAACAGGAGGGCTCTCTATACAGCATCCCATGCTTCTGATACGTCTCCTCAGACACATTTTATTCATATTATTCACCGCTCGTCGATGAGATAAAGTGATGAAGCGACCAAAAAGTGTGACTAATTATGGGTGATTTAAGCCACTATAGTCACTGAAGACTGAACGCACCTTTAGAACAGGCTCATATTCCTCAAACACCGGCTTATTTCACCCATTAGGGTGAATAAATGGCAGCTCATGTCATCTTCGATCCATTGATGATGGCTTTTTATCGCGCGCGTGCACGTTAGTAACCCAAGGTTTACGTACTCAAGGTTGATTGACCCACTTCATACCAGCTGTAATGGAATCTGATACCCAGAGTTTCCCATCGCGGGGTATGTTGACCCAGAGTTTATGGATAGACTCAGAGTTTGTTAACCCTCCTTTATGGAATACCCCTCAGGTCATCATTTCGAAGCCTTTTGGATTAAGGATTATTGTGTAATTAACAGTTTAATCTCCATTATTCAGAATAAAGCCCCACAGTCAATCAGCTGCCACTTTGGTGTACCCTAGTTCACAGTATTTTTTTCACATTAAAGGTTGATTTGAGAAATTACTTCAATTTCATTTAATTTACTGGTTTATTTAACAGGGACAGTGTACATTAATATTAATACTGAAAATATACCAAAATTCCAGGGTTAGGGTTAGGGTTCCACTGCTGTGAGGCGGTAACAGAGAAGGCACTCTGACTGAAGGTCAGCCCCCGTGCTGCTCCTCATGTGCTGCAATGTGATGTGCTTCTGATGGTTATGAACTGACTGAGGAGAGGACTGACCTAGAATGATTTTGTAAATTAAACAGAGGTTTGAATATTTAATGTAATTTTTTCCTGCTCAAAACAGGTTGGGCTTTTTCCAAGAAGATTATTGATTATTCATTTCTTTGAATCTTTTAACTCTTGGGTTGTGATTTCTCTGTATGGCTGCCCATCATATGTAGAAACTGTTCTTTGCTGCTACATGTCGCGATAAGGAGTCTCGAACAAGAGACTTTTAATCTCAATAAGTTTTTTAATTTCTGTCACTTACACAGTTTGGCACAATTATAAATTAGTTTTCGAAAATGCCACAACAAGAGAACTTTACCATGTGAGATGCTGGTGAGGTCATTATCAGCAGAACATGCAGTTTCAGTCTCAGCAGGAGGTATAATTCCCTGCTGCTTTGTATTTCAGGATATTCTCTCATGCTTGTAAAGGCTGGCATACACTGTGCGATTTTTTTGAATTGTTGTACTAAGCTTCAACTCAAACTGTGCGACTTGTGTTCTCACGCTATACGGACCGACACAGACACGATCTGACTGCTCACACTGTACGTTCAAACGCGACACGTCGGGGTCTTGTTTCTGGAAATGCAACGTATATATAATAATAATAACACTGAAGCGTCGCCATTAAAACAGATGACATGTTTGATTTCCTTACGACCATACGATTGCTGATCAGGAGCTTGTCGTGAGGTGGTGTGACCCCATGTATACTACACGATGCACAACACGATTGTTTTTGGCTGGGCGCTATTCTGTCCCAGTACTTACAGTCCCCTCCATGAGTATTGGAACGGGAAGGTCAATTCCTTTGTTTTTGTTGTATACTAAAAACATTTGGGCTTCAGATCAAAAAAATAATATGGGGCAAAAGTTCAGAATTCCAGGTTTTGGTATTTACATCTAAATGTGTTAAACAACTCAGGACAAAGCACATTTTGTTTGAACCCACCCACTTTTCAAGTGAGCAAAATTATTGGAACATGTGACTGATTGGTGTTTCTAGTGGCTCAAGTGTTGCCTTTTAGGTTGATTGCTTAAACATTAAATAGTTCTTGTTTTTGGCTTTGGCTTTCACCTGTAAAAAATACATTTGCTGTTAAGCAAACATGAAGATCAAAGAGCTGTCTATGGGAGTAAAGCAAATCATTTTGAAGCTGACAGAAGAGGCGCTAGTTGACCACTGGGAGCAATTTAGCGTTTAGTGTCTTGCCCAAGGACACTTCGACATATAGTCAGGTACTGGGATCGAACCCCCAACCTCTCAATCAGAAGATGCCCCTCTACCATCTGAGCCACGGTCGCCCTTATATCGCAATAATATCGCAAATGCAATTAATTGTTCAGCCCTAGTCAGCATGCGCTCATCAGATTTCATCTGAGCTGCCTCACGAAGAAGTCGTACATTAAAAATATAACGAATAAATTCTAAACCCAGTTGGCAATCTATTAGCTTGCATAACATTCAATTCAACCTTGAAAAGTTTCTGTATATCTATTTCTGGTGGCAAGCTGTGGAACAATCTAAGCAAGGAACTCAAGAAAATGTACAAAAACAGGTTATTTAGCAGGTATAATTGATAATGGTCATTAATTGGTGATTGTTATTTATTAATTGATGTGGAATGATGATGAGAGGTAGAGAATGTGTATATATATATGAGTGTATGTGTATATATATACATTTAGACCAAGGGGTGAGAGCTAACAAGCTATGCTTCTTCTCACTCCTTTTTGAATATGTCATTAATGTATTTTTTTCTATGCGTCATTATTATTTTGCTTCCTGAAAATCTTAATTTCTATATTATGTTGTGCAAATAATTTGTTAAAAAGCAATCAGGAAGCCTTGTACTATTTGTATATTCGGAATCAATAAATAAAAGTGAGTAAACATACCTGCTTTTAGGCAGAACGTGCTGGCTTGTTGATGGCTTGTTGTGGTAAGAGTAACTTCCATCAAGCTGTACTTGGAACGCAGCATCTTTGGCGAAACCGCTTCAGAGCCTTCAACAGCGGCTATAAGTCTTTAACCCTTCTGTTTTATCTTGACACTTTTGTGCACAAGTCAAGTGTTTTTTGTCTATAAAACGCCGATAGCAGGCCGGGTGAAACCCGTAGTTTGTTGGGACATCAGAGACCGGTTTGTCCAAGAAGGCAACATGTTGATTAGCAATAGCTAGCTACATAGTATCCGATGTTTCGAGCCATTCTTTTGCACACTACTTGATTTTTTTCCCATCGGACTTTGGTGCAGGGCTGCGGATCTTTACCACCATTTTTTCCGACATCAAGAATGCACTTTTACGGGTGTTAATCGCGCTTGATCGCCGCTAACAGGTGAATTGCGCTGCTTACTCTCCTCCATGTTTACATGTGCGTAGTGATATTGCCTTGGTTTTGGCTGTGACCTACTAACATTCTCAATGCTGATTGGTTGAAAAAGTGTATTTGTCTCAATGCGCAGTCAATATAGTGCGCCAATAAATTACGATTTTCTCATTAATTGTAGGATAATGCGTAGAGAACTTTGCTTGAATACCTTTTATTAACGTTGAACATTATGAGCAAAAGAAAAAGTAGTGCCCCGTTTGGTGGAACAAAACTGAACGATACAGCTCACGTACAGCATCGGCTGCTTGGGTTTGCACCATTTATCAGCGCATGTAGTGAAGTAACCTTTAATAAATCCGCCCCTTGGTGTCTCATTTGGTCATTCCCCCTCATGGACAGCTTCCACAGACGGTTCATGTGACGTAAAACCACTGCACTGACCTGATCGCACAGCGACACATGTAGATAATTTATGAGGGCCTCACCATTGGTTCAATTATTTATTTGCCACCAGTTTTGCCATCAGTGCTGTTACAGTACAGCTATTCAGGGTGAAAATAATGAAAATGAGCAAGAGGGATATTTACAAGAAGCAAACTCAACAAGACCTCACAACATCACTGTATTTTGAGGTTTGCTAAATTCAGCACAGCCGAGGTGACTCAGGATAGACTCAGAGAAGGTGAACGAGGTCTTCGTGTGGAATCAGTAACTCTGGATGACCAAGTGCATTGCACCAACTGAAAGAGGACGATTTTTCAGAGCCAGCACAACAACACAAACAAGACACAGCTGAGAGGTGACATTCAGATCCCACAGCAGCACGATAGTTGTAACTCTTAGCTCTCCCTGGCAAGAATATTGTAACACTCATCTCTTGGATGGACAGTAATATTTAGCAACCATAGGGACAATATGGGTCACATTGCATTCCTGCCTATCAACTGACTGATGAGGACAATAGGTGCAGGTCATGAAACACAATGGAAAGCATACACAAAGAGAGCAACAGTGTTGACCCAGTACTTTGCATTGCCACTCCTATTTTGATCCATCATTAACAGGTTTGATTAATGAGTTTACATTAAATTACAGATGTCCCAATTGTAGCTTCCAAATTATTAATGAGACAGTTTGGTTGTGCAAGAACAATATCAGCAGATTTGTCAAAACACTTTTTTTAATGGAACAATATCTATTAAATAACATCTTCATGTAAATATATGGGATTGTAGCCAGGGGCTAACTACCATTAATCCTATAACTCCCACTGTAAAGGCTGTGCTTAAATGGTGAAAAAGTGTGTCACAAGCTCAGACATCGGATTGTCTTTTATTTGTTATATTTATATATGCGGTGCACATGCTACTGTACGTTAACTAAAACTAACACAGTAACCGTGTCGTTTGCCTGGTAATCAACTGAAACGACATAAAAATAAGTACACTGCATACATGAACATTTAGGGTAGATTACACAAGTTAACATCTAGACCTTAACTCACAAGCTCAGCTTCACCACCAAAAAATGTAAATCCGGCAGGTAAACACATGCGCGAGTAACACACATCACGTCTTTTATATATATATATATATATATATATATATATATATATATATATAATTATTTTTTATTTTTTTTCTTCTTTTTTTGTTAAATTTTACTTTGTCTGCACATGCTGTCGGAGTGCAATCTTTTTAAGACAGCAATGCATGTTTTAATATTGCAATTGAATACATTTATTTATTTTATTGCTTAATTGAGACCATTACCAGCACTCACTAAGGAAGGGTAAGAAACACTTTATTAAAGAGAGAACATAAAAAGAGAGGCCAGTGTTACACCTAAGTGAGGGGGAAGGGCACAGGGAAGAGGGAGTCAGGGTATGAAAATGGAAGGGGTGGGGAAGAGTTGACTGTTTTAAGGTGAGAGTGAAATGTGATGTTATAGTTAGTGCATATTGTGCTTACTGTGTTGTGTAATCAGTTCAGCCAGTCTGGTGACAAGTGTGGAGAAATAGAAGCCGGTGACACAGCACCCAGCTTAAGTGGTGGACGTGAACAGAGGGAAAGAGTGAGTGGTTATACCTAAAATTGATATTTGCGATCGACGTGTCTAAGGTCAAGCCCAGTACGAGCTTATCCCACAGGCCAGTGCATCCACGACCAATGTTTGTGCAAGGGCCACTTCTGTGACCCCAACCCCGAGGCACCCCGCCAACATCCCTGTGGAGAATGGTGGTAGGACATGGCTCCTTATCCATCCTAGCCTGGGACAGGTCGATGGGACGACTATGACATTTCCTCACCTTCACATCCCGGACAACTCTCTTATCATCTGGAGCTGAATCGACCCCGGACAGCTGCTCAATGGCCTTTCAACACACGGAAAGCTGCCTCCTCTGCCCTATTTTGATGCGTTTTGTCTGCTGGTCTAAACTCCCATGCCCAGTCGGTCTCAGCCAGAGCCACTCTCCTTCGGACTCCTCCTTTGTCGATACCGCTAAATGTCTTTTTTTTTTTGGATATGTGTACTCAAAAGGGGCCTTGTGCGTACAGTGGGAACATCGCTCATTACTGAAGTGCATAGGTAAGCTCTGCACTTATGGCAATATATGCACAAGTCAAATATTTTGCGTGCAACCGTAGGACCTTGCACTACCCAGGCCCTTTTTCTCATACAAAAGAGGGTAACAGCAACACCTTCATGGTTAGCACTAGGGATAGTCAATATGGACTAAAAAAAATTATCACGATAATTTCTGGTATTTGTCACAATAAACATCACGATAAATAAAAAAACTATAAATAAATAAAACAATTCCCAACTTAAAGTGTAAACAGGTTCCTTACAAACACAATTACATTTGAATACATCAACACATTAAAAAAGGCTACAATAGCTGCTGACTCAAAGAGCTCATGAGCTGATATTTTATGGAATATATCAGTGGCACTCTATTAGTGTTATTGTACGAAATTAATTTATTTCCTCACTTAAAAGGAAATTATTTTCTAAAAAAAAGCACAGATAACGCCATCAGTATTTTTACTGTTGCTGAATCTTGTTTCATTCATCTTATGAGTTACATAATGTTATGGTTAATAAATAACTCTCTGATTTCCTATAATTAAACAGGATAATGCTGATGATTTAATCATTCAGTATATTTTGGTGTAATAATCTCAATAGTTAAATTAGTCTAATGAGACCAGCTTTTTTTCTGTGAACACGTGAAATATAATTAAAAAATATTGTGTTTCACAAGTTTGGACGGATACATAGTTACATAGCTTTTATCCTTCCATACAAGTGTTAAATCTGATCATAAACAAATCGATGGCTCTGTGGCTTTATGACAGTAAGTCGTGTTCTTTTTATTTGGCCTATTCCTTGTATGCAGTGGTAAGCGTTAGCTCTTAGCCCAGTCTGTGTGTCGGTGGTTTAGCTTAGCATAGAAGTGCAAGGCTCTGTGAACATATTCCACAACCCCACAGAGCTTAGTTAGTGTATCAAGCCTGGTGCACATCTTTTTCTTCCTTGTGGAGAAATTAACGACAACCTTTAGAAAGAGCTTGTCTTCCTCTACGCGGTATCCCACCCCAAGAGCCTTAGTGTCCTCATTCCTCAGCTGGTTGGGCAATACGATAGTCTCTGGCTTGGTGGGAACACCGCCTTGCCTCCCACTTTGGCCAGGCCGCAACCAAGGTTTAAGGTAAAAAACCTCAGTTTCCAGGATAGTCTCAACACCCACAAGGATCTTGCTCAGTTTTTGGGGGTCCTTGTGGGACACCAGTATGTCATCCACATAGGAATTGACTATGATAACATGTCTCTCTTCTACACAGCAAATTCAAAAGTGTTAAAATTTTGGTGTTGGTAGACTTTGTACAAAAGCAGAGTTAATTTTACTCTAATAGAGTCACATTCTTTTTATGTAACTCTGGGGTGTATAATATTAGTAGTTAAAATAGAGCGTTAAAACAGAGTGTTTCTATATCAAATCTGGAGGTGTTACAATGGAAACAATAACTCTTGATTTTTTTAACTCTAAACTCCCACAGTGAGTAAATTCACTAACTCCACCCCCAGCATCACAGGCTCTCACCGAAGCGAACATTCAGAACAATTTGCTTTCCACATGACTGAGGTGTTTGCCACGCTTGGTAACTCATTTTAATTTGAGATGTTTTTATTTGTCATTATTATTATTATTTTGGGCTGAGAACAACCTGTGTGATTGGCATTAGCCACATTGCTTGGTGATATGGCATAAAAATCTGGTTTAGCACGCCGAAGTTCATTGTTTGCGGGCAAAACTTTAGTTTTAAAAAACTGTGCAGGTGAACATTCACATTAAATACAGTAGTCCCTCGTTTATCGTGGGGATTACATTCTAAAAATAACCCACAATAGGTAAAATCCCCGAAGTAGTCAGCTTTATTTTTTACTATTTTTATACATGTTTTAAGGCTGTAAAACCACATTTATCTCTTGTTTAAACACTCTCACAGTTCAAACCTTCGTAGATTTACTTCAGTCTTTGTTGACAATGACCTCACGTCAACACGGACACTGGTCTGTTCACCCATTCAACCATGGAGTAGAAGCTGTGTGACCACCTGGAGCTGTATGACACGGCCTTTATAACTGGGACCGGACTAGGAAGGATTAGGTGTGGAGGAGAATCAGCGAGGAGGTGGTAGTAGCAGGTAAAAGTTCTCTCTGTAGCACTGAGCTCGGATAGCATTAGCTATCACACCGGCTTTTTTCACTGGTGGTTTATGAGAGGAGAAAAAGGAGCACAGCTCCTCACTACAGCAGGCAGTTAAGCGAGTTGGATGTGTTGCTGGCGGGTTAACGCAGCATTGGCCAATCAGGACGCAGAACACAATGCGCGTTCATACACTGTAAAAAAAATGCATCCAAAATTACACTGTAAAAAAATCCGTGAAACAGCGAGGGACTACTGTACACCTAAAGCAATTTTCAGATCGTGAAAGGTTGACATACAGTTATGCTACGACTTGAAGACAGATGTTCTGATTGGGTTCTATGTTAACATTTAGATCCCTTCAGAACTTTGTGCACACGGTTTAGGCAAAAATAAAAAAGGTCAAGGTTTTGTATTTATTTTGGCACTAACTATTGTCTGTGTGCATTGATTAAGAGCACAATTTTAACAAACAAGTTCTGTTCTCTGTTATTGTAAAGCACTTTGTGATTTTTATCAGCGAAAAGCACTATATAAATAAATGTTATTTACTTACTTACTTTTGAGTATAAAATTGCCTTTAAAGATGGACAATAGTATCTACAATTGTCTTCTTGTAAAATGATTGGGCTTACACTACTTCTGGTTTAATCTCCACGCAGGAGATGCAAAGGTGGAATATGGGGGAGTGCAGACGTACATTAAAGTTCCACAAAGTGATGAATGGTTCCATTTCCTCCAGTTTCTTCAAGAGGGTTTGTATCTATGTGCAATTTAAATTGGTATAGACTAATTACCTATGAGTGAACAACTTCAATTGGTGGTTTTAATAGTTTATGACATTTTAATTCTCTTAATTTCTTTCAGTTATGGAGAAATTCATCTTTCAGTCTCAACTCTTCACAGAGGGTGTACTTATCCTGATGAACACTTCCATGCATAATGTATTGAAATAAAAAAAAAAAATGAAAATGCTGTTATTTGCATTGACCAGCTCACATATGTCAGACCCTTTGATAAGCAATATTCTAATGAAAGTGAGAGCATGTACATTGTTCCACATTGTTGCATGTTTTAGAAATTGTTTTCTACTTGTGATGCATGTTTTGAAATAAATGTATTTCAGAAAATCATTGCCTCTTAAACGTTTATTTCCCAAGGAATTTCTAAAAGTTAAAAACTAAATGTATACCTTTTTTAATATTATTTACAAATAACACTTATGTAGTTAAAAGAAAAAAAACTCTTGGAGAGTAAATATTTCGACTCTAACACTGAGTTAGTGTTACTAAGTGTTAAATTATTAACTCCAGACAGATTTAGTATTTGACACTTAATTAGAGCTAAGGTACCAACTCTCCAAAAAGAGTTAAATTAACACTCTCTGGTGTGGACTCATATAGACATTTTAAAAGTGTTGAAATCAAATCTGACTGTGTTAATTTGGGCATGCTGGATTTGCTGTGTACTTTGTCAGTTTCCTGGAGAATTTACCCTTAAAAAAAGAAAGCACACTGAGTGAAATGTCTTAGATGCATTTTATTAGAACTTGTACAAGTTGAGAACACAACCTAACGCTGATTCAGAAAGTTTGCCTACTTCAACAGCTGTCCGCTGATTCTATATACAATGCACTATCAGTATTGACTGATCAAAGTCTAATCAAATACTGAATATGGTGATGATGTTTGCTCCGGAACCATACAGTAGTGGTCAGCGCCCTGTTTTTTGCGGTAGTCTTCTGGGGAGAGAGCCTTCGGTCGGCAGACAAGAACAGGCTTATTAGGAAAGCGTCTGTGGTCGGCACTGAGCGAGCACCAATCCAACAGGTGGCAGAGGGGAGAATGCTCTCCAAACTCAGGGTCATCACAAGTAACCCCTCCCATCTCCTTCATGCCCTGGAGGTGATCAACAGCACCAGTCACAGACTGATGGCAGCAAAGTGCAAGTCTGAGCACTTCAGAAGGGCTTTTGTCCCAGCTGCTATTAGACTCTTCAAGGCACACAGATAAAAAATATCCACCTATGCACATTTTTATGCACTTTTTTTATTTATTCATGAATGCATGTGAATGATAGATGTATGTATGGATTTGACGTTTCCCTGTTATGTGTGAGCTGTTGTAACAGTATTATTTCCTGTAAAGGATCATTAAAGTATCTATCTACAGTATCTATCTATCTATCTATCTATCTATCTATCTATCTATCTATCTATCTATCTAACATAGTGAAAAGAGATGGAGCCTGCTAACAGGTCACTTTGACATTAGCAATGTAAACAGAAACTTTAGCCAGTATGTGTGCACAAGTTGGTGTCTAAAGTTAAACTGAATATATGTGTGAGTATTAGTCTACTTTTAATTATAACTATGTAATTAACTAAATTAACTAAATGACATAAAATATTTTAATATCAGTCAGCAAACTGTGGCAGGTTGGTTGTTTCTTGCATGGCCACCTGGGCAATACAACAAACCGTCTCATCGCCCATATTCACCCGTACCACGGCGTAGTCCTTGATTTCGTCTGCCGGTGAGTCCCTCCACAGAAAGCGGAGGACGTGCACCTCCTGATCCTCCAACAACACCGAGTTGTACGTCTTGGAGACGTCTCCAATCACTGTGTGCCCTCCCTCGCGGAAACAGAGCAGCACTGCCCGGATGGAGTTCAAGACGTCTTAGCCCTTCAGCAGGATGGAAATCAGGCGAATTGTCCATCCCAGTCTTGGAAAGCAGGACCGCGCCCCCCCTGGATTCCATGTCATGCACCTGCCTGGCATAGGCTTCTTACCACACCGGATCCCTCTTGAGGTGCTTCTTCGACTTCAGGAATGTTGCCTCAACAGCCTTGTGGTTATTAGGCAGGGTAGCAGGGTTCTCTTTGCAGGGATATTTGGCATCCCAGTTTGGTTTGTCGCTGTGGTTGTCGCTTAAATTGAAGGTTACTACCGCCCTGATGATCACCTGCTCTCTCTCAGCGAGAGACATCTCCTTACCCCCAGGGGCACACAGTCCACAACGGCACCCACCGCACACAGGGTTGGAGGCGGCGCCAATAATGTCCCACTGCAGCTACTTGACGATCTCAGCATTGCACGTAGCCTTCCACTGCACTCTAGCTTTGGGCAGTAGTTATGGAGGACCTTGATTTGGACTATTAACAGCATAAAATAGTGCAAATCAGAGTATCAGCATTAAAACATGGCAAAACAACAAATATCCTTGTTAGGTAAGCAGTCCTGTTGCCAGTCCTCAATTTTTAGGGGGGCATGTAAAAAGCAAGGGTGGGCACAATTATTATTAGTCTACTTTTTTTTAGCATCACTGACACAATTCCATACTCAATAAATAGGCTTGAATATACTGTATACAGAGGCACACTGATTTGATAATTGGCACTTAGTAGGCGCTCTTACACATTGTTTAACAATTAGCTTAAAAAAAAAAACATTATATACTACGATGGATGTTGCCATTTATCCAGGCACGCGTGCACACATACACACACACACACACACACACACACACACACACACACACTAGAATTAACTCCTTTTCAAAAGCAAACTGAATCAGCTCGACCAACACCATTGTTTCTTTACAGTGGGTACGGAAAGTATTCAGACCCCTTTAAATTTTTCACTCTTTGTTTCATTTCAGCCATTTGCTAAAATAAAAAAGTTCATTTTATTTCTCATTAATGAACACTCACTACCCCATCTTGACAGAATAAAACAGAAATGTAAATTTTTTTGCTAATTTATCAAAAAAGAAAAACTGAAATATCACATGGTCATAAGTATTCAGACCCTTTGCTGTTACACTCATATTTAACTCTCATGGTGTTAATTTTTTCTGATCCTCCTTGAGATGGTTCTGCTCCTTCATTGGAGTCCAGTTGTTTTTATTTAAACTGATTGGACTTGATTAGGAAAGGCACACACCTGTCTGTATAAGACCTTACAGCTCACATTGCATGTCAGAGCAAATAAGAATCATGAGATTGAAGGAACTGCCCAAGGAGCTCAGAGACAGAATTGTGGCATGGCACAGATCCCCAAATCCAGGTTTGAAAAACTTGTTGCGTAATTTCCAAGAAGACTCATGGCTGTACTAGCTCAAAAGGGTGCTTCTACTCAATACTGAGCAAAGGGTCTGAATAATTATGACCAATTGATATTTCAGTTTTTCTATATTAATAAATTTGCAAAAATTTTAATATTTCGGTTTTTTTCTGTCAAGATGGGGTGTACATTAATGAGAAATAAAATGAACTTTTTTTGATTTTAGCAAATGGCTGCAATGAAACAAAAGGGGTCTGAATACTTTCCGTACCCACTGTATATTTTTAGTGATAATAATAATAAATGCAAATTTACAATAACAAAAATTAGCTATTTTTCTAATAAAAAAAAAAAAACAAAAAAAAAAAACTGTGTCACAAGTGGGTGGGCACAATGCCTGTGCTGCACGGGCTGGGTCCCTAAGGCCCACCCATAGAGACGGGCCTATGTAGAGACTGGGCCCATGTACCTTACCTACAAATGTAAGCGGTTATTCTGAAGGATTCTTCTAGTGTGTTTTTACAAATAGATAACTTGTTTGATTAATACAGTACATGCTTAAACTTTACTATTTGTCTCTGGTTCATGTACATTATTGCTCATTATTGAAGAGTTTACAGTTTGAATTCACACCCTGAATGACAATAATGCTTTATGTGATCTAGGACAGGGGTTGTCAACCTCGTGGTGGGGATCAGATGCCTTTAAGAAACTAAAAATATTTATATTTATTTGAGCCCATTTTTGCTTATATTTACCCTTTTTCATCACTTTTTCTTGTCATGTTTGTGCTTCATTACTCCCATTTCTGCCACTTCTCCATCAAATTTCGATGCCTTTTCTGCACATTTGTTCCACTTTCAAGACATTTTCAGGACTTATAAACCTTTCCACTACTTTTCCACCTAATGTCACATATCTTGACCCATTATTGTGACTTTTAACCTCTTTTCAACATATTTCATGCTTTTTTTTTTATGCCAATTTAACCACATTTATGATGTGTCATGCCATTATTTGCTAGTTTAAATTATCGGTATTTGTTCCTACTTTTTTTTTGCCACTTTTAAGCCAATATTGACCGTTTTTGGCCACTAATTTTCAACTTTTAACCAATTTCTGTGGGTTTTAAAATATCATTTCACTACCTTTACCACAATTTTTGGTCACTTTTAACCCATTTTATTTCTGATTAAAACAAGGATTTACATCTTTAAGATTACTACAGTCCATAACCCAAATAATACTAAACTTCAAGGATAACAGTGAAAGTGATTCAACCACTTTCAGGTACAGTGGGGGTCCCCGGTCTCTGGCACCTTTATTTTGGGGGTTGCGGGCTGAAAAGTTTGAGAACCACTGATCTAGGACACTATAACTCAATCTTAGATGGCATCTTGGCAAATGTCAATGTAATATTAATAATAATAAATATTATCATTCATAAAACCCCTTGTCCCCCTACATTGTGAACTGGTGTTGTGAAGCGGATTCTGCCACCCTTTTTGTGTTTGTTTTTGACTCGTTTTCCCTGTTGTGTGGGTACAATAAATACTGATATTAAATCGCAAACAACTAAACCCCTCCTCTGCATTCCCTTAAACATCTACATAGAGGAATTTTTAGTGACTGCAAATTTTGAGGATACCATCCTTAATCTGTAGCAAGATAATAGCAGAAATTTAATGGCAAACAGTCTCTTGTCGAAAAAAATGCTGATGCTCTCTCTGGCCGAGACCTATTGGTAATATAAGGCTGCTACACAATCCGTATTTGTCATCGTGATGAAGATTAAAACACCTTTTATTTTTTAAGGCGTGTGTCTTGTTTACTACTGTGTACTTCAACAAAATCCTTTGCTTTGACTTTGAAATGTGGTGTATTGGTGTAATAAAGTGGTCATTTTTTTGATGAAGAGCTGGACATACTGTATTAAAGAGTCTCGTCATCTATATACAGTATATGTTTTTTTTTCCTGTACAGGGCCGCAGGGGATGCTGGAGCATATCCCAGGAGACATAGGGCATAAGTAGGCTTGGGCGATCGGGATTCAAGATATATCGAGATTTCTGTTTTGGCGATTTAGAAAATTCCAATATTGTATAGCATGTTTTTATTTTCTAGCTTATTTTGTATAAGAATACTCGTTTTAGGAATCGCTGCTTTCGCTACTTCTCAAAAAAGCACAGTTAGGTGGATTTCTGACTGCGTCCAAACTCACACCAACCCCTAAACAAGCCACACTACAGAACTCAATTATAAGAGAAAAAGCCAAAAGTGGCACATATTGTGCAGCTGTTTGTTAATGAACGTGCCTGTGTGGAATTTTGCATCTGCAAATTTAACCCAGAAATATCTTTCTGGTAAGACTTTGTTGAGTTAAAAATATCGAGATTTATATTGTATGTCACCATTTTGAGATATGTGTTTGCGATAGCCAATATTTGTTCCATATTGTCCAGCCTGAGGTGTAAGGCATTGTATATACCCTCCTTGATAGGATGCCAGTCTATCACTGGGCTTGAATATTAAAGAGTAAACTCACTCTGAAAAAGGACAGCCTGAATAATGTTTAATTTGGAAAAAAATTAATTCATGTCCTTCACAGTTTCAGTGTCTTTTAAGAAATTTGCTCAGCTGGGTCGCTCTGCTATAACTTGTCAACCTGACAGCACATGAACAAAAAACACTTTTAGTATTTTTAATCAAATGGCTATTTAGCTTCTTAAGTTTTCTTTATCACCACAAAGCTCCGAATGACCTCAACTGGATGCAGTGGTGGGCTGTTGAGGTGTGTGTGTGTGTGTGTGTGTGTGAGAGAGACAGAGAGAGAGAGAGAGAACTTGCGTCCATCTCTCCTCCGTGGGTCAGTGTCTCACACACGCGCATGCGATCAGCCGCACGCATGCTCATCTCTCCTCTGCCGATCACTGTCTCACACACACGCTATCAGCTGCATGCATGCACATCTCTCCTCCGATGATTACTGTCTCACACACACACACACACACACACACTAACAGCTGTACGCACGCACCCGTCCGTCACTCACATTAACATCCACACGCATTTCTCCACTGCGGGATGAATATATATATCTGCAGTAATTCATCCATTTTTTTTATTTGTTTCCTCTACTAACACCTCCAATTCTGCTGCTTCACATTTGTATTTTCGCTTCCGCGCTCATGTTCCACCTCCATGTTCAACACAACACATACAAAACGCTCATTTAAATAAGGACAGTCTGCACCAGTTCTGCACGTGCACTAATCATTGCCGTAATCTTACTGCATTCCGTGCCGCAGGTGAGGAAACTACATCACTAAAAGATTTAGGGAAGATCTTAGTGATTCCGTCCCTTTGTTTCATAGCTTTCCTGTTGGTTGCTCTGCTTCCAGTCTCAGGTTGAGATTTGTAGGGCTGGCCTTTATGTTAGAGCTTTTATCCAATCAAATTCAGCCATCATGCCTTGCCAGGGTCTAAAATCTGCCCTTCGCCCTTCAGAATCAACAGTGCTGGCAACTGAAGTTTAAATTAATGGAAATTAAACTCTGGCGTTAACCAATCAGCTTTCGAGTTTGCTACTGTAACCTGACCTGCTGTAGTACCAGTGTAGCACTGGAGCCAGCTAGAGGCTAGCGGGCACAGTACATTTTGATTGGATACCATCAGACAAATAGGATTGGAGTGTAAATGGTAAAGTTGTCTGCTGATTGTGTTCTTATGGACTGGCTTTGGCCTTCTTGACCTTCCACAGAATATGTGTGGAGAAATAATGGATGGAGCATTTCATCCATGGCATCTTGGTCTATATAATTTAGCTCAGCAGATATGTGTAACAGTGTTAATTATGTATGCATGTAAATTATTTTGTTATAATTACACAAAATCTGTCATCTTAAGTTTATATTATTTTATTAGTTCATACCTGACCAGTTGGGCCTCCAAATCAGTATGTGGAACCTTAATTTATGTGTGTGTCCCCACGTTCAGTTTTTAATGTAGCACTTCCACCTATGTCTTGTTTTCACGCGCCTTTACCTCTTCCCTTTTGTTAACAATCTCCATGTGAGAGGTAAGCGGCTTTGCTGTCCAGATAAAAATATCTTTATTAGTTATGTTTCCAAGTTAGTTGGCTGAATTAAAACCTGTTCTAAAGTGCTTCCGATGTATTGTAATACATGTTTATGTCATTTGTTTTGTATAGGGGCATGTTTATGGGGAAAACTGACAGGAGGATTTGTGTGTGTGTTCCTGCTGCTGTCAGGTATGCTAGGTTCTGTTGTAGTGGTGTATACGTGGTATATACAGCGGCCCTTTCGTTAACAATTTCCGTGTGAGAGGGGCATGTTTATGGGGAAAACTGACTGGAGGATTTGTGTGTGTGTTCCTGCTGCTGTCAGAATAAAACATCTCTAAACACAACACAGAGTCTCGAACGGTTACACTTGCACATGCCTGGATTAGCTATATTTTTAATATCTGTATTTTGCATGAAAGAGGTTTGCAGTTTTTTTTCGATTTCTAACAAGCATTGGTCGAAACTGAAGTCACATGTTCAAAACACAGCATGAATATCTAACAGGCATCTCAGCTTAAAAGTTACAACTAGGGCAAAATAAAGGAAAGGAAGGGTTGCAATTCTTCTGCTTGAGTTATTTTAGATAGCACATAACTCTGATGGGAAAAATGTTAGTGATGTGAAGACAATTGCACAGCACTGAAGGAGAATCTCCCCGCGACCTTGAAAAAGGAGCAGGCGAGTCAGAAAATGGATGGATGAATGAAGAATCTAAAAAATCTCTTAAAAAGCTATTCTGTTATCAAGGATCATTTTATGGAATTTGAATTGAAATATAATGTATTTTGACGTGTGCACAATACTGCAAACCTCTGAGTTCACAGTGTAGACTCCGATGCCGTCTGAAGCTGATTTTTTTCCACCTGAAAGGTAAAATATAGCATGGTCCCCAGGGTCCTGTTAGGAACATCAGTCACAGCTACATGCATTTGCGCACAAAAGTGTGTGTGTGTGTGTGTGTGTGTGTGTGTGTGTGTGTGTGTGTGTGTGTGTGTGTGTGTGTGTGTGTGTGTGTGTGTGTGTGTGTGTGTGTGTGTGTGTGTGTGTGTGTGTGTGTGTGTGTGTGAAGGAAAGAGAGGTTCACTATGGAAGGATTACTGTCTGTCCCATTAATGGATAAACAATAATTACTCTTGTGATAATTAGGAATCAAGCTGCAGTGGTAACAATTAACTTTTACAGCAGTTTACATTCACATTACAATTTTAAATTTTTAGAAAATTATGGGATCATTAGCAGATACACAACGTTTACGTCACACAGTTTTATCTACCACATAGGCTACATATCTTCTTGTTTTTTTTTATCAAACAATAAGCTTTTCAATTGTGTTATTTGTGGGAATTAAATTAAATTCCCACAAACATCAAATTAAATTGAATATGATCGACAAAATACCCCCAGCCTGTGAGCCAGATAGCAAAATAATAGGTGACACGAGATAGCAGCGCATCTTTGGATGAGAGATCATCCATGCTCAGCAGAGCTAAGAGGAAGAGGAGGAAAGGTGTTTATGAGACAGAAAATGGCGCTACATACAGAGTTGACGTTCACAGCAGCACACACTCGACCAGAGCAAGTGTGGAACTCATGGATAGTGTGGCGTTGGTGAGATACAACCATAAAAAAACGGGGAACGCAGTGACACTCTGCACATCCAGGAGGAAGAAGATGTTGCATGTGTGCAGACTGAAGGGAGAGAAAGTTGATGGAACGCCAAAATACAGTAAGAATTAAATTCAACTCTGACCCATATAGATAAATAATAATAATTTTGCCATCAAAAGCCCGGTCTCTTTTGTTTGTATTATATAAGGAAACAATGTTCAGAGGTTAGAGTTGTCACTAAAGCAAAAAAAATAAAAAAAAATAGCTCTAAAGTCACTGACATGGTTTTTTTTTAGAAAAAGGCTGTTTTCTCTTCTTTTTGCTCTGAAACTGAAGATTTGTGTAAAACTTGCTCTATTCAACAGCTGATTACAAAAGAACGAAATGAGCCAGAAACAAATTCTTTTTTTTTTTTGAAGAAAGTAGAGGCTTCAATCTTTCAGAATCCGGTGTCAGATTTCAGATAGTCATAGTGCTAGTGCAGTCAAAATGCTCAAAAACGGCTGGCACTGAGGGGGGGTAGAAAATCTGATAATGGCTGGCACTGAATGAGTTAACGAGCGTGCAGAAGTGGTGGAGACCACCCTATTTAAATGAGCATTTTGCTAATTCCATGTGGAGACGTGAGTGTACAGAAGCACACAATGACATTTGTGGAAGTTAAATTGGAGGCAGATGGACTTATCTGCCTGCTGCACAAACATTTAATGATGTAGAAAACTAAATAAACAAATAGAAATGTTTTGTTTGTTTGTTTTTTTAAAACAAAGCGTCCTATTGATCTGAGGTAATGCAGCAACACAGTCTGTCAACCAGTCTGCACCATTTGAAGATGATTTACTAGGTCTGAGCTCCTGAGTAGTGTCACCACACTCATATGTGAACATTGTGCCATCACTGCGTAAATTATGTATCCGATCAGCTGATTATGGCCTGATGCTCCTTGCATCAACACTTTACTCTGCATTTTCTTATTCAGTGGCTGTTAAATATTGACTATTGTTTTATTGAAATAATTTTTTTATACTACAAAAGTTAACTGAAGCATTTTTTCTTCATCTCCACTGTGTTTTGTGTCAACCGTTACTGCAGTGGATCTTTGCGGGAGTGTATGCACCTGCTTGTCAGTCGTACTATTTTCTGATTGCTAAAACAATCACTACCAACAGTTCCAGATTTGATGAATTGCATTCCGCCCACTGCATTAATTTATCTGCATGTCCTCCTCCCATATTTTTTGTGCGCCCCTTATGAAATCAGCCTACTTTATATATTCATCAGAGGGAAACATGCTAAATGGATTGAGGGCGCATTCTGACACGCAGTCCTGATTCCCTGGAGTTTGTACTCCTTATTAGCGCGTGGAGTGACATTTGCACACATTTTAATACCCCTAAACCTTTCGTGAATCCTGCAGGGATAGTCCCAGGAAAACTAATTCCTCTCCTGGGGACAAGATGCTCTTTTTGTTTATCACAAAGCCCAGGTTGGACAGGTGACATAACAAAATGCGCGTGTGCGTTCTGGCCTCCGCCTCCGACTGTGCCAAAACGTTCAGATACATAGCCAAGCGGATGCCCCGCTGTCTCAGTGAGGCTATTGCCACTTCCGTGCCCCGCACAAACACCCTCAGGCTTCAGAAAAGACCAAAAGGGAGCATGTGGTACTCGTAACATATCCCCCTGAAAGCGAATCTTAGATACTTTCTGTGGGGAGGATATATTGGAATGTAGAAATATGCATCCTTCAGATCTACAGACGTGAACCAATTGCTCTGTCGCAAAAGACACAGCAGAGAGGCATGTGTCAGCATCCTGAAACCTGTATTTCCTGAGATACAGTATCTGTCTCTGGAGTGAAAAACCACTCTGACACGGTGCGGGAGAGACAACAGAAAGTTCTCCCTTGTTTAACAGAGCGATGATTCCTCCTGTAAAACGCAGGCTGACTCTCCTTGAGCCTGTCAAAGGAAAAGAGGCTACCAGGCTATGAGAAACAAAAGTGGAACTAAAAGAACATCACATTGAGAATGGTTGTTCACACTCACCTTCCACTCAGAAATATGAAATATGTTGAATAAAACATAATTTGACAAAAAATATCTCTGACCCCTTTTTCCTGAACAACAGAGTCTGTTTTATGTCAGTTATAATCTGACAATATGTATTACATATAATAATATATGGGTTTTAGATTATTTATTTAAAGTTGATCAAGGCATATTATTGAATTGGTAACTTACATGATCGCCGTTACTTGTCAGCACTCGGGTGTGCGTGTCCCTTTAAATGTTGTTGCCTCAAGGAATTGTGGGTCAACATTATCTTGTCTCCTTTGATAAAGAATGCATCAGTGTTTCCTAGGCTAAAGGAGGCAAAAAAGGAAGCATTGAGCCTCTTTTCCTGAGGAACAGTGGATAGTAAAGGAGCAATGAGGGACTATTCGGATGCAGCCAGAGCTGCGAAAACGGAAGTCCAAAATGCTTTACCGTCACGTGATCAATTTGCTCCAGAAAATTATTGGTGGGCAATTCGAATCCATTGACATAACTGGGATTTTTGGAAATTTGTTGTCAATAACTGCATTTGTTTACAATATTTATACAATACACTGTCATATGTATGTATATATACAATATGTATTTATGTAGTCCGTCAAATCCTTTTTTTTTCCTAACGTAAATTTGTTTTAATTGTGCTTTCAATCTCACTTAGGGCTTCTAACTTTCCTTTCCTTCTACCATGATCATAATTAGCTGAGCTTATACATAATCTTTACAGCTAAGAGAAACACAAAGCTTAAATTCCAAAAGTTACCTTTTTGTTTAAGCTAGCTGTTTAGAAATCTCAAATATGCACATAAATTCATAGCAATATCACAAAATAGCTTTCTTCATTTTTGTTTTTGTTGTCAAATTGGTCTCAAAAACATTTTTGAAAACTAACACTTTTAACACAGAATAAAATTGAATGATAAAAATGTGTTATAAATGTATTTATTATTAACAATAATAAATTATGTAAATATAATAAAAACATACAAAATATAATGTAAAAAAATATGTTGCATAACACAAAACAATATTTAACAGAAGAAAGTTTAATTGTAGTTATAATCATATTTAATGTTTTGTTTTATATTTGTATTCAAGACTGTTTGATAAAAATCACTGCATATTGTTAATTACACTTTTTATTTGAAAAAATAAATACTGGTATATCCATCCATCCATCTTCTGCTGGTAAAATAAATATAAAATATCATAATAGATTTTTTTGTGTTGCTGTTGTTCATTTGATTCCTATTAAAAACACTTGTGCAAATTGTTAATTGTTCTTTTTTTATTAGAAAGTAGAAATATGAAACAACATACAACGTTTTTGTTTGTTTTTATTTGATTCCTATTCAAGACACTTTTGTTAGAATGACTATATATTGTTAATATTGGCTATAAAGTTGATGTTTTATTTTCTGTTTTTGTTTTTTTTTGTTTTTTTACATTTTTGATTCTTGATGTGCCTTGAGATTTTTTTCAATGAAAAGATGTACCTTGGCTTAAAAATTATTGAAAAACACTGCCTTAATCTACTAGTTTAGCAGGGGATAATCCACTAACATGCTCTAATGCACACATTAATGGGTTTAGATATAATAATAATAATAATAATAATAATAATAATAATAATAATAATAATAATAATAATAATACCAAATGTGATTATTTCAACGTCTTGCTGTTCAAAAGTGCATTACAAACTGTCTAATTCGCTCTATTTTTATTGCTCTGCAATAGTAAACTGCTCCGGAACGGCTGCCATTGCTGTAAATAAAGAACCATTGGAGTGCGGTGGCGCCCTCTCTTGGTGGAAGAGCGCCATCCCCTCCGGGGCGAGCAATGTTGGATAAGTATTAATATTTAGTATATCTTGATCCAAGTACAGAATAAGGTCAAGTCAATGACTTGTGCTTACATTTAATTTAGCAGAATAAAAAAAATTTCACGACACTCATTTGCTTTGAGGTATTACCCCTGTTATAAACTTACATGTTCAAGATCATTCAGAGCTGGAGTTTAAAAGTTTACAGTATATAAATAGCAACTAGTTTTGTGTGCTCAACTGCATTAACTTTATATACATTAAAAACATACTCAAGAACAGAGAAACCTTTGACTTTACTTTATTGATCAAGTTCATTGCAGTCTAGTGTACGTACAGTATGAGTTAACGGAGTATGCTTAAAGTAGAACAACAAGTAAACTAGTGTTAAACAAAATGTAGTTCATAAAAATATACTGTAAGTATACTTTAATAAACTAAAATGTGGACTAGAAGTATATACCTAGTATACTAGTAGTATATAGATGTGTACTTGTTAGGGCTAGGGTTAGGGAAGGTATGGAGTGTAGTGGCCTAGTGGTTAAAGACAGTGGGCTTGTAATCAAAGGGTCACTGTTTCAAGTCTCACCTAGGTCAACTCTGTAGGATTTTGTGGTGAGTGTACTTTTTGCAAACTTAAAATGACCTAATAAAGTACATTTTTAGTATACTTTTATAAACTTAAAATGTTCCAATTTAGTCAAAAGAAGTATTAAATTAGTATACTTTCTAGTACGCTATAAGTACATGGTCCATAGTATACTTGCTATACTTATACTCAAGCATACTTAATAAAATGAAATTCAAGTATACTACTTTTTGCTAAGGGTGTGTGTGTGGTTGGGCGACTGATGTGATAAAGATTAGGATTGAGGACCTTGTATATTGTCTGTGTTGACATTATTTTCTTTAATGATGCATTTGTGTTGCAGTGTGTCTAACACAAGTGCTCAATAATAGTAGATTGATTGAATAGATACATAGATAGATAGATAGACAGATAGATAGATAGATAGATAGATAGATAAATAGATGATAGATAGATAGATAGATAGATAGATAGATAGATAGATAGATAGATAGATAGATAGATAAATAGATGATAGATAGATAGATAGATAGATAAATAGATGATAGATAGATAGATAGATAGATAGATAGATAGATAGATAAATAGATGATAGATAGATAGATAGATAGATAGATAGATAGATACATAGATAGATAGATAGACAGATAGATAGATAGATAGATAGATAGATAGATAGATAGATACATAGATAGATAGATAGACAGATAGATAGATAGATAGATAGATAGATAAATAGATGATAGATAGATAGATAGATAGATAGATAGATAGATAGATAGATAGATAGATAGATAGATAGATAGATAGATAGATTTCCTTTATTGTCATTCAAAATACCATCAGAGATGCATTTGAACGAAATTACGTTGCATTAGCCACAACAAAAACAGTTGAATAAGCAGAAAGAATACAAGAGTAAAAAGGCTAAAAACCAGGTGAGGTCAGAGAGGGATTCAGTATAAATATATAAATATATCAGTGCAAAGTGTATGTGCAAGAGAGTATGTGCATGGTTGGTTGATTGATTGCGTAATTGATTGATTTGTTTATTTTGTAGTATGGGGAGTGGGGTGTAAACGATAGAACTTTTTTTTATCATCAAATGAACTTTAAACTGCTCTTGTAGTTTTCGTGCAGTTTCCTGTGGCTGATAATCGTCTGCCTGCAGAGCACTGCCGTTGTCTCATTCACCATCTACCAGGTTACATCATGGACGCCTTCGATTGGGGCCTTTGGACAGTTGCTTGGTAACAGTAAACCTCGCCTCCAGCAGTTCAAGGGCATCCCCCACAGTAAACAATGTCCGAGAAGGACATCCTCTGTGTGCCGCTACCATAGAGACGGTGTTAGCAGTGACACGGTGAAACAGAGGGAAAGAAGTGAGCAGCTGCTTGCCCCTATACAATGCCATGACATTTCTACAGCCATCTGTCTTTCTGATGAGTAGGTTTTTTATGCTACTGGCTGCAAAAAGTTTAGAAGGATTAACTGACTAAAACTCATATCATATTTTAGGATTCAAGAATTTTTAATCGTCATTCATGCTCTTGTGAACATGTATAGAATGAAATTGCGTATACCCAATGTTAAGCCCTAAATATATAAACAAAATAGTAAAACACAAGTATATAAGCTAGTATCAAGGTATCACACCAGCAACTGCAGAATGTAAACAAGTGAGTGGAAAAGTGCAGATGTGCAGGAAGTGGGCGTTGTCAGCTTGGTGGGAGAAGCTGTTACTCATTCTGGTGGTCCTGCATTTGATGCTCTGCAGCCGTCTTCCTGAGGTTAAGGGGATAAAGAGGTAGTTTGCAGGGTGAGTGGGGTCCTTCATGATGCAGGAGTAGCCATTCTTCATGTGCATATATGACCTTTTGAGAGAGCTTGCAATCTAAAATTCACTACAGGTACCTTTTAAAGCACATTCATGTGTTAAAATGGCCCAGTCAAAGTTCAGACCTTAATCCGATTAAAAATCTCTAGCTAAAATTGAAAATTGCTGTTCACAGACGCTCTCTATTCAATTGGGTTTAGCTAGCACTATTTTGCAAAAAAGACATGCAAAAACATCAGTCTGTAGATGTGCTAAACACTTGCAGCTGGGATCTAATGGGTCCAAAAAAGACTGACACAGGGTAACAGAATATTTTGTTTCCATAATGTTCCATTTTTTGTTTTGTTGGAAACCATCTACCATTTTCTATGTGACAAAATGTGGTAAAGGGGCATGAATACTATTGAATGACAATTAGTGTGTATGCATACGCACATATCTGTAATTCTAAAATATCTAATATAATAATCTAATCATCTGGCAATAATAATATCTTTTTTTATTGATTCTTTTGTTTATTACCCTTTCTGTGAGTGTGATAACATTTGTGTATACTGTACCACCTGACCTTCCTTCTTTTTGAAAGACATTGATCCTTTACTATGATCAGGCAGCAGAGCATATTGCAGCAGTAAAGGCACACAGGGCAGGAATTTAGATTTTAGGAATCCTTAAGAGCCGAAAAAAAAGGGAAATTTGATTATTTTACACTTAATGAGATTTATGACACGTTACACAAGCATGTGGTGTTCTAAACTGCCATCAGGTCAATGCACCAAGACTATAGAGGTGGATTTTTGTCTTTATTATTCAATTAAAAAAAACATTACAATAAAGAAAAAATCACTTCAATCAAAAAAAAAATTTTTTCATGTGCACTTATTTGGGTCTCAAATATTGTATTTGCATTTGAACACATTTTTTCTTTGATAGAAATGTTTTTTTAATTTATTGAAGTAAACTTTTTTGATCGAACAGTTTTTTTTGTTTTGTTTTTTTTCCCCTAAATTGAATAATAAGACACAGATCTACCTCCGTACAGGACCATTTATTTGGTCCATTAAAGGATACTCAAATCAAATTAAAAGTACAGTTAAACTGAGAGTCTATTGACTATTATATGTAAACTTTACTTGTAGGAATGAGATTGCATTTTCAATAATATTGTTTTGGCACTAGGATTGTGGGTTGAAAATACAATGTTGAAGCCATTATGATCATGAAACAGTTTTTAAAATATTAAGACACTGTTATTAGTACCCATGAGAAATGCTGTCATTGCAGCAGCAATAAATAAGAAAAAAAAGACAAGGTAAAATAGAAAGAAAAGCAATAAAGCTTTGATGACGAAACAGCGGAGCAGCTGCAAATGCTAATTTTACATAGGCTATCAAGTATAATCGTTCGTTTTTCAACGTAAGCCTAGTTGTGTTCAGTGTTTGTAGCACTTTATTGTTTTCTGTTTTTTGAATAAGGATTGTTCTTACAAAGTGTCTATCCATACGGAAACGTATGAATTGACCCCGGGACTATTGATATGGAAATTTACCTTTTCCTGACCTTTTCTACAAAAGCATAATGTGCCTGTGTTTTTACTGTGCCAGGTGTGGTCTAAGCCGCCACACTTAAGGATCCTTCCTTCCGCTAATGTGGGTTCGAATCCCACTTTTGTCATATATATTTTTTTTCATTTTAACATATTTAACACTGCAAATTACACCTCGAAAAATACATGTACAAAAAATAAACATTTTAGGGTATTTCCTGTGTTAGGGTTAGGGATACGGTTAAAAATACAAATACGAAAAAAAATAAACATTTTAGGGTATTTTCTGGGTTAGGGTTAGGGTTAAAATAAACGGATTAGCGTGGTAGCAAAAATTAAATAAGAGCTAAAATAAAACGGAACTTTAATTCACGTGGTGCACATATCACGTCACCTAAACTGGCCAATGTGGGGCCGCTCCGTACGGATAGAGGAGTAGTCAATTGGTAGTTTCCGTACGAATAGCCACGGCCTTGTTTTTATTATTATTACCATTATACTTTTATACATTTGTATCGTATACGTATGTAAAATATATATCACAAAGATATATTCGATCAAAACACAACAACAAAATAATTGTCCGAATCTTTGAATACTGCCGATTATTGACAGTTCTTGGAGACAATCCGAGAACGGTCTGCTGCGACCAATCACAGCTGAACTTTATGGTCGTAGGGCGGGACTTACAGTGAACTGTTAGTGTCGTGTCGTGTCAGATTACTGGATAGAAAAGTTCCGCTGAATTCTTTGCTCATGATACTTGAAGAATGAACGGAACAGCTTACTCCAACTTTGACAATCAGGAACATGTCCTGAAGTTAGGGGAGACATTTGAGAAGCACCCCAAAAGTGCCTACCACACTGTGCGATGTAAGTTTGTACTATGTCATAGTAGCATGCTAGTTAGCTGCTAACAAACCGAAGAGAGCTGAATACCATTTGATTCAGAATGACGCTCATCTTATTGTTAGTGTTATTTATTATCTTACTATGTGTAATTCCATTGCTTCGTTACATTGTGTAGTATATAATAGTATAAATAATCCTTTAAGTATATGTAACTAAAAGTAACGCTGCTTTTCGGCTGCGTTCTACCACCCCCTCGTGGCCTTGCTGTATAAATGCAGAGCCTTGAAATAACCATATGCTGGTAATATTGTGCACATTATTCCTAATCTCTCAATTGTGCTTATAAAAGATAAAAGTTAACCCCTCCAGAAATTGGCAGTTATCTGAATCAGTGATCATGGTACCATGATTTATGGGAACCCCCATTTATTTTTTTTATTTTTTTTTTAAAATCACGATGACTGTGCAAACGGTCTCTGATCCGTGTCAAATTTATTAAAGATTGGAAATTTACGAGCCGAGAATTTTTTTAAATTTCTAAATAAGAGATGGAGATTTTTCAAACTGATTCAGAACCAGTATACTTCCCCGGATCCCCTAAATAATTGAATTGACTCTTCCTCGGTGTAAGGTCTATCTTTGGTGACAATTTTGTCAAAATGTGTTATGTGCTTTTGACATAACCCTGCTAACAAATAAATAAATTGGTGGAGGTAATAATGAATCAATAAAAAAATGAAACAGATTTAAAAAAAAAAAAAAAAACAGAATTAAATTGGATTTATTTTTTAAATAGTTTCTGGGGGCGGAGGGAGGGTGCAAGGCCCTGTTCTTGGACATTGCACGATCACACATGAATAACAGTCACATGGGCTTTGCTATTCAAGTTCTACAGCAAAATTCCACTTGCACGAGGCCTACGAGTGCCACCGTAAACTGTCGGACATTGACAGTCACTGACTGTGAAAAAACCCATTTAAAAGTTTCAAGACAAAAAGAGGTTTTCCGTGTTGCTTTATTTTTGGACTTGCAAACACAAGCTTAAACACTTACAGAATATTATAATTTTTTATTCACCTGCAGTGCTGCTAAATGGCATTAAACAAGGATAGGATTTCTCTTCATGTATACTTTTATACTGGTTTTTATTAAGAAAAAGAAATGTGTTGACACTCTAGTTGGTTTAAACCTCATTACTGCCACAACCTGAAAGTCAGGTTATCTACAGCTTTTTTGACTTACTTATTTTGTGTTTTTGTTTACTACTCCTTGTTCAAAACCGCTGGCTCTTTAAGTTTGTGTTTTTTGTTTAATTTTTAAATTGTGACGACAATGAAGTTTTATGTCAAATATAACAAAAAATTGTTAGATGCAACTTTAATTTTATTCACTGTTACTGTTAGACGGAGCTCCTGTCGCTAAACCAGCCAGCTTACTGACAGCACCCTATTGTCTTTAAATGATTCCCTTACAGTTTACTATAGGTGTCATTCTTCTGTCACCCTCGGAAGTCCGCCTTTTTCATGCACACCTAATTCAAACTCACTATTCTTTCATTCCCCCATTGTCTAAGCCAAATTTTCCAAATGTAGTCTTCCACCTCCTTTGAACTCTCAACACTGGTGAGTCATCTGTCAATATTTCCAAAACACGTGTAAACAAAAAAGGTTCAGAGCTAAACCTATTTGTCTGTAACTCTGACAGAAACTTGTTTCACTTCTAAATTCATCACTACATTCTCTCTAGGCATCCTGTTTTGTGCTTTCTGTAGGTTGTCAGCTATGTATTATACAATGTACAGTGTGGTTTAATTGTTTTGCTGTTTAATGTCACAGATGACTTCAAACCAGCATCGATTGATACAACATGTGAAGGTGAGCTTGAGGTCGGCAAAGGAGAACAAGTCACTATAACGTTACCCAACTTAGAGGTAAGCTTTGCTGGTTATTTAAGGGATAAAAGTGGTACTCCACTAGACTACTTAGGTTTTCTAGGAGAACAAAATATTTTTCTGTTTTTTAGTCCAATCCTCAATCTCATCATCACCGACTGTGTTTCAGGGCTCCAGTGCTCCTGTAACAATCTTTAAGGGATCCAAGCGGCCCTACATGAAAGAGTGCATCCTCATTGTTAATCATGACACAGGAGAATACAGACTGGAGAAAATCAACAGCAATATAGCTGTGAAGAAGACCAGGTGGGCCCAAAAACTGCTACTAAAAAAGATACAGCTCTTGTTCTGTTATTTATTAATTTTACATTTTTGTTATAAATGACTATTTACTCCAGATGAGGTAAAAAATGAAGCAAATTTTCTGTTAATGTGGTAATATCAAAATTGTAACGATATAATGTGCAGTAATTATTTGCCCCATAACATCACATTTCTAGTTTTTATTAGTAATAATAATTACCAGGGTCTGGGTCTTGGTGGTAAACAAAATAACCAATAAGTCAACGCATTGTTACAGCCCTGTCCCTTTTACTTCTTGACTCTGCTCAGACAGCTAAGCTGTGGGAGTGGTCGCTTCACAGTTTCAGAGGAGTACAGCACATTTACTGTCTGCATTAAGTGAAATGCAAGGATTCAGCTTTTTGTTCACAGATCCCTCACCTGAATAGAGGCTAGGGGTGTGTATAGCCTGGCATCTGGCAATATGATACATTATATCATGATATTATTTCAATTCAACTTCATATATATAGTGCAACATACAACAGTCATCTCAAAGCACTGAACAAAATATAAAGTCCTTAGTAAGAAAGAAAGAACCCAACAAGATCCACATGAACAAGCATTTAGCGACAGTGAGAAGAAAAAATCCCTCTTTTTTACAGGAAGAAATCTCCAGCGGAACCAGGTTCAGAGGTATAAGTATAAGGCGACGAGGGCTTTTTTTTTTTTTTTAAATGTATGACTTAAGAAACAACTAGGGTTTTTTTAAATATATGCTTAAGAAACAACTATTCTGTAAATGTGTACACCTTCATGAGAACATTATGTATGAAATATATTTTTTTGCATATTTAACACTCAAAACATTGACTTTAACATGCCATGTGTCAACAACTTCACATAAAAAGTAACATACAATCTGCCAAGATTTGACTTTAGTGCAACATGACGTTAGTGCAACATAATTGAGCTATATGCCAACAAATAAATGCAGAAAGTTAGTACTTTCTTTTTAGATTTTATTGAAAAAAAACAAGCTGGTCAACATGCCCAGGTTTCAGCGCATTTTTTTGTGCAGTTACAATGTCTCCTGCAGTGCAAAAAACTTTCCTGGTTAAATAAAGGTTAAAATTTTTCTTTTAAATCGATATGGATTTAGTTTGAATCGATCCGAGAATCGTGCTACGTAATATTGCGATATATCGCCGAAACAATTATTTTCAACACCCCTAATAGAGGCCATCAAAAATCCTACCGATATAAAACAGCTGCTGCACAGACTGTTGTAAAAACTCCTAGAATATATAGAGGAGATGTTTTTCAGTTTCAGAAACATCATTGATTGCATTTCCCATCTGATTTAGTTGTAGTTTGTAAATCTAGGGATTTCACTTCAACAGGAACAAATCTCGTTTTTATCTGTCAACAAAGTAGAAGAATTTTTACCTATTTATGGTACAGTGTCAACTCTAGCACTGTAATAATGTGAACTGATAATACATTTTTACAGGCTACACAGGTAGAAAATAATGGATGATTGGGAAAAATCCGTAATGTTGCATTATACATTTTTTATTTTATTGAGTTACTTTTATGTTTTTCCTGTGTGGATTTACAGGGCTGAGGGCAGCAGTAAGATTCATACTCGCCTGGAGCAACAAACAAACCGGCTGAGTCAGCAGATAAAGAATAGCAGTAGTAGTAAGACACCCACCAGCTTCAAGAGCTCTCCACCCAAAGAGAAGACTCCACCCGCATCGCCAATGGATGACATTGAGAAAGGTCCTTTGATATACAGTAGAACAAAATATCATGGCTCATTGTGGAGAAATGAATCATTTGCTCTAAAATTTGATCAGGGTCAGCGTAAAACCCTAGTAAGAGAGGGCTGAAGAAATGTGTCGATTCACAAACACACAAGCATACTGTATGTCCCATAACAGTTTCAATTTATGAATTTAAATCACAATATTAAGTTATTACTGTTGTATAACTATTTACTTTTCATAAATACTAAATGGAAATACAATACTTTTTAGGGGTGCAAATATTTGATTTGTATCATGATTTGTTGTTGCTGATTCTATTGAAGGATGATAGTGGTTCATTTAGAAAGAGTTGATTCAAAACGATTCAGTGACTTGAATTTATTCAGTAACCTTTAAACCAAAGTAATTTAGCCAATGTGACGGAAATAAATACCAGTGGCCTCATGTACAAAAAGTATGTGCGCCCAAAAACGTGTGTACATCAAAGTCCACGGCAAAATCCTGATGTTCAGAAACTGGAGTGAGTGTGGAAATGTGCGGTTTTTCACGTTGTTGGGTTATATTCTTTACATGTGCTCTGGTCCGGTCCCTAGAGGATCTACACTGCCGACCAGAGCCAACATGCGCCACGGTCCTGTCCGGAGCTGATAACCCACCCAGTTCTTTAATGCTAGAGGAAGACACACATTTATAATCATGGTGAAGTCAAGAAATGGATTTAACACGATTAATTACAGATACGAATTATGAGTGAGTGAGATACTATTCGGTGCCGGCTCTGAGTTCCTTCACCATGCAGGGATCCAGAAGAAGAGAGCGAGCTTTGTCTTTCCCCCTGGCATTATCTCCTTCGCCCGTCCTCTTCCGTCGGGCCCCCCACCCACTTAACCTGTATCAGTGATCAGTGTGTCTGGGACGGGTGTGTCGCAGTTAGTTACATGACTTGCTTTATGGGAAGCTAAGTGTAGTGTGTAAACAATGTCCCTAAATATCCCTCAACATCAAAGTCCTGAGGTGGCATATGTTCGTTTCTACATAGTTGATGCTTAAGGTTTTAAGGATTTATTACACACACTACCAAAATAATGCAATACATTCACGCATGAACCTCTGAGCTGCTGTTGACATGTATCATTTACACATTTTTAGTGAGTTACAGTTTAAGAAAATATATAAAAATTGTCTGTCTAATCTGAGTCAGACACATGTTGTTCACTACCTGTCCGTGGCGGCGGCGGTGGTGTTGGTGTTTTCACTGTTGAATCATCTCTGTCTTACATATTGCTGTCAGTCTAATAATGTTTAAATATATCTTCTTTCCTGTGCTAGTGGTGGTAATAGCGCAGCTTTTTCTGATATCTCATTTTAATATGATTTATATTTGAAAATGTGGGCGTGGACAGGGAGGGGACACGTGCGCTCACATCCGCGCTGATTTACATGTTCCTACGCACAGATTTAAAGATCTGAATTTTCACCAGCATATGCTTGTCTCTGGATTGAAACGTACGCTTTTTCACACCATTTTATACGCAAGTCTTTGTACCTGAGGCCCCTTGATACTAGACAGTACATGTGAGGTTGCATGTTAGATTTCTCTGGCATAAAAA
Organism: Gouania willdenowi; assembly: GCF_900634775.1. Taxonomy (NCBI): domain Eukaryota; kingdom Metazoa; phylum Chordata; class Actinopteri; order Blenniiformes; family Gobiesocidae; genus Gouania; species Gouania willdenowi. The sequence continues at coordinate 27,207,087 of NC_041064.1, read as the reverse complement.
TAACGCAATATTGATATCAAAACTGAAACACATGATCTGTTCAGGTTAAATGAGCATCACTCAACAAACTCCTGTAGAACTGGTCCATGACAATGTAGGGCCCTATAAAATCCACTTTATTTTTTTCCTACTTCTGTGTTTTCCACATAAGTTTTTCTTTTTATAAAAAAGAAAACCACATTTAAAAAAAAATGTGTGTCAAAATAAAAATTTCATTTACAACAATGTGTAAGCTACAATTAAAAGGTATAATATAAGTTGTACTGAAATGGATTATTCTGACTGCTCCTTTTTAATTATTTATAATGTCGTATAAAGACGTATGAGAGCAGCAATGTCACCCAAATCCTACCCAGGGATCTATGATTTACTGAATCTGAACAGGTTCAGTAATTAGGTTTTGATCAACTTAATTTAAATTATCTTGATGACATTGTTCCAGGCTGTAATGATTAAACATAAATAGATTGACACAAAGGATGCATCAGTAATTTCACCACTAGTGAGCAAAAATCGTTTACAGTACAACTAAATGGAACAATGTGATGTATACACATTTACACTCATCTAGCTGCCTTAAGCAAAGTAGGAGCAATAATATTGTTAAAACCTACATTCAACAGGACTTTAATGCACAAACATGTGAGTGCAGCTACTTTAAAATACTTTAAAAAGATGAACAACAATTTTTTTTAATTAATTATTTTAAAATTCTGTCATGTAATATTTTTTCTCTTAACATTAAGTCGTCTTTATTTATCAATAATTAAACATTGATCACGTATTTTATGACTTGTCAATATGTGCAGAGCTGATGGCCGAGGCACAGGTCATGGATCAGCTGAGCAGCGGCGACAGCTCCTCGGACTCAAACACTTCTTCCTCCAGTAGCGACAACAGCTCAAGCAGCAGCGATTCAGAGGATGAACGGACTTCTGTTCCTCCTGCAGCACCAGCCAATCACAGCATGCCTATCATTAACACCAGCAGCCACCATCAGGAGAGCAGCGGAGGACTGATGAACACACTAAGTGGGTAGACAATCAGGTGTTGACTGAAAGTTATTAACATTTAAGAAACTGCTTGTTTTTTTATTTTTACATGATTCAAATTTAATTTAACAGACACTTTTATTTAAAATGATGTACAACATGAGCAGTTAGGTTAAAAGGGACTTTCTCAACATCCCACAGTGATGGCCCAGGTTGGATTCGGACCTGTGACCCTTTGATTGCAAGCCCACTACTTTAACTGTTTGACTACATGAACATAAGTAATAATCTCATGCATAAACTGATGCCAAACTAGTCACCTCCGCCAAAGAGGTTATGTTTTTGAAGGCATTTATTTACTCGTTTTTTGGGATGTTTGTCTGTGAACAGTCTAACTGGAAAACTAATGGACGGATTTCGATGAAACTTTCATTTAATATACAACATGGGATAAGGAAAAAGTAATTAGATTTTTGGGATGATCCGAAACAATAGCCCAAATCTGTACCAGTTTCAAAAATTGAAAATATTACACAGTCAATCTAAACATTTCCCATAATAATCAGGAATGTGAATAATCAGGAGGCCAGAGAAATACTCCACCATGCAGATGGCAACACAAAAGCACTAAAGTAATGTGAATAATTCATTATGACATCATTGGATGTTATGGACAATTATGACAAGCATAGTGACTGAGTGAAATGATTAATGGTTGTTCTCAAAATATATAAATATATTTTAAAGCTGTTTGGGGGTAGAGCTGTTTGATGAAATAAATAACCCTGCTTCTATGAGTCCTCTGAAAGGTTGCTCCTGCTAAGTACGTATGGAGGGCTAAAAGGATTCAGTTGAATCGAGTCAATGACAGAATCCTAGAAACACAAAGGATGTATACAATCCTTGCTTTTTATTGTGTTCAGAGATTAAAATAAATACCAGTAATATGAATTAATTAATTTAGATAACCATTACAAACTGAAACAAATAGGAGTTGGTTTTACATACACATTTTTGCATGTGGCCCTTAAAACTCACAACTTTGTTCTTTTGATTTTTTTTTTCTCTGTGCTGCAGAAAACGACCTCCAGCTGAGTGAATCAGGCAGTGAAAGTGACTGAAGGATGTCTGCTCACCTGAACACATCAGGAGGATTTCTGGAACGAAGTGAATGACTCCCGTCAGTTTGTGGCTGCCTGTGATGTGGGACTTTTCATGTCTACGAACCCACTGCTCTGCCTGTAATCAGCGTGCTGCGTCTCTGCTGATCAAATTTAGGTCTTCTGCACGCAATGCCTTAATTAAGAGCTGTAAAATACAGTGCTGCCTTTTGTGTTGAAAATATGAGCAGCTCAAGATGTTTCGGATGGGACCAGTCTTATTAGGCAACCCCATTTTTCTTCAGTAGTTCAGAGAGGTGGGATTAGGAAGATCAACTGGTGCTCAACATCTGAGCCACAGGTGTGTAATTCACAGTCAATATTACAATATGTTAAAACTATACATAATGGGATAATTTAATACATAAATGGGTTATATTTACTTTAATGTACTACATTACAGCTCAGTTGGAGTCATGTTTTATATCTTTAAACCTGCCATACTTGAATCTAATTATTTATATTTCTGATTATTCTCGACCAACAACAAATCATGTATATTTCACCTCACTGTGAGTGTACAGCACTTCCAGTGCCTTTTGTTTTCTTTTGTCAAAAACCCAACTCTCTCTGTATCAATGTTCAGGAAGCTACTGCATATGTTCAAGCCTTGTTTTGTTATCCTCATACAGGATACAGGGAGAGATAAAGGAAGCCGATGTGCAGCCTCAAAATGGCATTAGCCCCAAGCCTTTTAAGTATTTTTCTTTGTAGAAACAATAAAGATTTTAACTGTGTGCTGTGCGTGCATTACTTGTAGAACTTAAATTAACTTGAAATAAACTAAAGAATCAGTGCATGAAACAGAGGAGCTTGAAAATATTATCTGCGTATATAATTAAAACCCTCAGTTACTTTTAGCTCCACGTGACAGATAATTGAAGTCTAGGAAATAGTTTTACTCCAAGTTTGAGGTACAGTTTTGCATTTGTACAACTTCAGATTAGAGTTTTCAATCTATGATAATGTATGAAGACAAGATTTATGGATTACAGAGATTCCTGTATTGATGTGTCAAAGTGAAGCTGTGACCCTGGGCATCTGGACAACAGCTGGCACCACAATCAGCTGCTTACAGTAGGACAGGTACGTTTAAAGGTGCTTTCACACACAGTCCGGTGGACTCGGTGCGGTTCTGCAACATTGTCGCATTTTAATTTAGTTTGGTCCTCTTTCACAAATGCCAAGCGCACCAAACGTAATGAACAACGTCACGCTGGCAAAATGGTCGGTCGCCTATTGGACCGAATTCAGCCTCCACAGACGAAAATAACCCGTCAGAAAAATGTATTTTCCAAAGGAAATCCTCGCCCATGAACACAATGAGTGTGGAAATGTTTATGAACTGTATATGTGTTCCTGCTGGACGGATGAGCGCTGTGTGTGTGTAAGTATTCAAGGAAACCGTGAATAACTGGAATATTTGCATTTCCTGAAGAAAATGCAGATGAGGATGCAGGGGTTGGGCCACATCGCACTGCATTATCTTAGCATTAGCATAAGCTATTATAGGCACTAACAACATTAACCTAATGTTAGCATTAGCCTAGCATTAACATTAGTCTAGAGCTAGCATTAACCAAGCAATAGAACTTTCTCACAACTTCCGTATTTTGGACCGGAAATACGCAATCGTTGTGGAAACCTTCCTGTTGCGGTCAGGGCAACGGGTAAACAAGCAACGAGCAAGAGTTCTTGTAGCTTACGCTATTTTAGACAGTATGTGAACCAGTTAAATAAATTATGCAAAATTTTGCAGTTCAACAGCCACATTTAATATCTGATTTCCACATAGCACTGTGAACTCAGTGTAGTGTCAGCTTTGTAATCAAATGCATATTGTATTAGAGTAAATATTTGAAAATAAATACTGGAAGAAAAGTGAAACGTGCAAATATTGAAAAGTTACTTGATTTAATTTCAATCAAGTCATATCTTAAATGAAATAGTTATTCAGTTAGAAGGTTACTTTCTGTGGTAAAGGAATTATATATTTTTTTTTAATAAATAGGAATTATATTATTATCACACTAGAAAATTAGTTGAGCCACAGCTATCAACAATTCACTGACCTGACAAGAAATGGGCCAAACAAATTTGGATATTGTCCAGATTTTTGCCTCGTAGATCCTGGTTTAGCTTTGCTAACCACACGCGCCTCCTTTCCTCTGATAACTTTTGACATTGTTCTCCCAGACTTTTGATTGATGCAGCCAAAAACACAGCAATAATTCACCATTTCCTTTTGTTCCACATTCGGGATCTGCTTTGTTTACCTGCTGAGTGCCTCCAATATGGCGACTTCTGGTTTAATGACGCACCTTGAAAACCCTCTATAGAACCTTACACACACACACAGTGTGCAGTCACTTTCCAGTTTCTGGATCTCAATATCCAGTTTCCTTATTGTGCATTTTTTATTTCTACATCCAGCTCCATGGCCTCCAAATGGCATTTCTTCTGTTTCTGCAGATGTCTGGCATACAGTGATGGTTTGAGAGGTCTGTAGAAGCAATGATTTACTTTAACTTATCCTCACAATATTCCCAGCCTCTGTTTGGGAAAAACAGAGGCCATGTATAATACTGAGAACAAAAAAAAAACATTTTACACAAAGCAAACTAACAGTAATAATCTTATTGAGAACATAATTATAATTGTAAATCTTAGTTCTCAATGGGACTTAACAATTATTTTTGTTTTTGAGGAGCTTTTAGTTGACATCTTTATTTTTTTTGCCAATGTTATTTTTCATGTCATGTTAACGCCATGAGACTTCAAGATAATAAAGGCAGCTTTGAATTTGGTTCATGTGGATTTGATTTAGAACTGGCTTTGTTCTTTGGAATTTCTTTACTATAAAACTATTGAAACAGTATATAGAGAGATAGATTTATGTATATATAAATATCACCCATGTTTTTGCCCCACATTAGAATGATAGACTGATAGCAGGTCATTTAGGGGAGTATCAGCACTTATTTCTTTCCACTTAAAGCACTGATCTAGATGACAGAAAATTATGTAATCGCTCTTTATCTATGTTTATCTGCATGTGGAATGCATTTCTCGTGATATTTTTTATTTGTGGTTTCATTGTCAAATTCAGTGTCAAAAGGTCAATAGTCAAACTTCACCTACAATTAGGAAACTATTTATCTCTATTGACTAGTTACATATAGTTAGCTATTCCATCTTGTTAGGTTTGAGTGGTTTGAGTAGGGTTTAAAAATTGTGGCAAGTTTCAAAGTAGGAAACTTTCCCTGGGAATTAACAAGAATTAATGAGAAATTTACAAACTTGAAGGTTGGCACTTAACAGGGATGTTAAATATACTAATTAATATAATGGAGATGGTGGAATCCTGCAGTCCAAAACAGAGGAAATGTTTCTGAGTATTTAAAGACTAAAATTGTTTGACTGGAGAACATGGCAATAAGACATGTATCAGTCGAGAACATATCAGTCAGGGTAAAATGCATTTCATGCGTTTTCTGTTGGGCAATGTGTGATCAATAAAGAACCTTGTATTTAATTACTTGAAGTTTTGTGTTATCATCTTAAAAGTGAGCACAGAAGTCAGTGTCAGTAGTAATTGAAAGCCTCCTATTTAGTAAGTGTTAGTATTTGAAATTACCTCGTAAATTGTTGAGATTGTTTTATCAGAAGTGTTAAATAAAATACAACTGTATTGTAGACTACTTTGCTGTTCTTTTACCCTGGACATTGTAAAGTAACATGTGAATGTTTGTGTTAATTTCAACTGTCTTTTTGACAATATTGTGAAACATTTTCTTGGGCAACAGTGTAAATAATTATAATTCAATCATTAACTTAATCCTCCTCCACTTGATAGAGGGGGAATCACAAGAACAGATTTGTTGTTTATTAATTTACCTTATTTGAACTGTACAGATTGCTAAACTTTGGTATAGTATCTTTATAGTATTTCTATTATTGCAGAGGATGAGTTGTCCTACACTTCACCGTGTGTTGGTGGTGGGTTTAAAACAACAGTGAAGTTTATGACCGTATCAAAGTCCGCAGCAGACGCTCGGAGGAGGAGAAACAGTCTGTATTAGGCCGACAAACCAAAGGCAGCCATTGTCTTGAAGTGACGCACTCAGCCAAGATTTGTGTTCGAACGGCACGGTAAAGTCACAGAAATGTTGAGGAGATCTCTGCTGAACGTTGGGCTGCGGACGAAGCAGCACGCCGGGACCCAGAGCGCTGCAGCCGGGCAGAGTGCGCAATTTCCCCGTAGACAGCAGCGGAGCAGGCCGGTATCCAGCAACACCGCGATGGGTGACCATAAACCGAAGAGCATGGAGGAATTAGGAGGACCCAGTTTCATGACCACACTGTACTGGCTCTTTGTGAAGGGATATTTCCAAACAACGCAACAAATGCAAGTAAGATCGGATGGGTGGTAGATGAGTGCGTCTGCACTGAATGTTGCGCAAATCGGTATGCGTGTTGAACGGTGGTGAACCCAGCTCTGGAATCTTGCATTCACAAAATAGAAGCCCTGAATAGGGATACATTACATCCATCTCCAAAAACATCCATTTAGATTTAAAGTGCGTCAGAACAAAATATTAACAACATTTCATTAAATAATAGTAATAATTATAAATAAATCAATGACGTAGTTATGAATAATATGAAATAATCTAGATCACAGCAAGTCAGCATTCAGTCAATAAATATCAAGTGATTTACTTAATCATGTCAACTGGCCAACAAGTTTTACACAAATATGTTGCATTTGAACCTAAGATAATAAAAAAGGTGCTATTTTCTGAAAGCTTTTTTTTTATTTTAGCCAACCAGCATGCTTCAGTACACATCACTATACATGTAAAATGATTCAAACAAAAATCATGTAAGTATACAGAATTGTCTTCTGATGACCTCATTTAGAATTTAGAAAAAAAGTGCAAAGCTAGTGGCCCTTGAAATAAAATAAACACACAAGATGATATTCTTTATCTATTGTTCTGCAGGCAAATGCTTGTGGCCCAAAAACCTGGTTTCCCGCCCACTTTTAGCTTCTGACCCCTTCTGACCCGTTGAGAACTCTTTTTTTTTTTTTTTTAGCAGTATCAACTCTATAAGACAGCAAAGACGGGAAAGCCTTGTTAATATATACGTGTTTAGTTTCACTTCAAGTGAAATTATTACTGGCCCTTTAAGAGGAACAGTCACGTTAGTGGAGTTTTTCTGCTGCTGGTTTGAGCAGTAGTGTGTTGCTTGTAGAACGGCTGCAGAGCTGTATGTGTGTTTTTCTTCTGTTGATGTGTGTACATTAGATATGTAAGTAGTAGTTATTTTTTTTAATTTTTAAAAACTTTATCTGCATTTGCTGTCGAAGGTTAACTACAAGAAGTGCAATCTTTTTAAGGCATGTTTTGTTATTGCAATTAAATAAATGAATTTCTTTTATTGCATAATTGTGACCATCACTCGCCCTCCCCAAGGAAGGGTAAAAATATTTTATTAAAGGGGACATATCATGCTAAATCCACTTTTTTAGCCCTTAAATGCATTTTGTTGCATATTTAGAGTGTTTAGAAGTACAGAAAAGTTGATATCTTTATATTCTGTTTTGGTCATATTTTTCAATCTGTTTCGATTTTTCGATTCTCTATTACGTTTTTTGAACAATGACGTCACAGTATTTGCAGCGGAACTGCCAAATTAGTACATCAACTCCAGGCCCAACATTTTGAGCAATCCGCCATTTTTATTTCTCGCTTTTATTTTGTAGTCCAAGCTCAAGGATGCTGAAGTTATGAGAGGATAAGTCAAAATGTTCGGTTGTTGGATGTAGTAACCCACACGCTTCATTACACCGTCTCCCAGCATCAGAAACTTTCAAAGTGCCTGGTTGAGTTTTATTTTTCACGGATATGTACCCACATCTGTGGGTAAGGTCATTTTTGTGTGCGCGAAGCACTTCAAGGATGACTGCTTCAGCAACATCCGCCAGTATAAAGAAGGATTTGCTGAAAGACTTTGTCTGATTGAGGGTTCAATTCCTTCTATCTTTGGAGACGATGAACAGAGCACTTCGGTAAGCTGTAAATAACGCTAAAAAGTGTGATGATAAGATGTCCCTGTCATTGTTTTGTTAGCATTAGCAGTTGCACCGTCTTCAGACTTCATATGTTAGCGCTGTGTGCTCGTTTTAGATCCTTGATGATATGGCCTACGTGGTTTAATTTAAGTCTAAAGTTTTCATTAGTCATTTCATTTTGCCGTTTTTGTCTCCGAAAAGACTGTATTAAAATGCATTTCGTGACGTTAGCTTGGCGCTAGCGTTAGCTTGTGTTAGCTCACTTGTTAACATCCATTTGAAGACGTTGTTCTGCAGGTTCATCATCATTTTCATCTCGCTCCGTCGGGTCCGACCCTGGCTCGAACATGTAAGGCTGGATGGACAAGTCTTCCGTTGTTGACATTTTGTAAATAACGTGTGAATAAAAAGTTTATACACCGCTACATAACCGCATCTCTTCTATCAAACTACAAAAATGGCCGAATAGGGTGGAGTTGAACCGAGTGTCACCTCTGCAACCTGGAGAGGGGGCGGGTAATGAAGTGTCTCATTTGCATTTAAAGAGACCGCACCAAAATGAGTTGCTCTCAGAAGCACATCACAAAATTCAGACCCAAGCATTGCAGTTACGCTTTTTATAGACCACAACGGTATGATTTATATGTAAAAAGGAAGGATTTAAAAGCATGATATGTCTCCTTTAAAGGGAGGATATCAAAAGAGAGGGCAGTATTACACCTAGGTGAGGGGGAAGGGAACAGGGAAGAGGGAGTCAGGGTTGGCAAATGGAAGGGGTGGGGAAGAGTCGACTGTTTTAAGGTGAGAGTGAGATCTGATTTTGTTGTTGTGCATATTGTGCTTATTTTGTTGTGTAATCAGTTCAGCCAGTCTGGTGACAAGTGTGGAGAAATTGAAGCAGGTGACAGCACACAACTTAAGTATAATGATAGTGTCGTTGAACAGAGGGAAGGAGTGAGTGGTTATACCTAAAATTGGTATTTGGGATTAAGGTGTTTAAAGTTAAGCCCAGTACGACTTTATCCCACAGCCCAAGGCCAGTGCATCCACGACCAATGTTTGTGCAAGAACCACTTCTGCGAACCCAGGCGCTGCCCTGTACCTAATGTTAATGCATCTTGGTGTCAGCGTAGAACTTTTAAAGAAGCATAGGGCAGGATCAAGAAATAAGACTATAGTGACACAACGGCTGTTAGGGTAACTGTAGCCTTCAGCCAAGCAGTTCATAGCAGTGCAGCTGATGCTGTGTGTTATGTATTGACTCACCGTTCACGTGAGTGTTTACTGCAAGACCATCCGCCTCTGCGGAACAAAACAGTAGTTTGTCTTCTTCTGGTCAAAAACGCGCATTGAGTGTATTTTGACGTCACATCCAGAGGACGCCGAATTGCAGTACATAATGCATCACACAGCCTGTTCAAGGCAATAGGGATGTGTATTCTCATTCTTTTTGGTTTTGAATGCTTCATCACATATTAGCATTAAAAGACTTAAAATGAATGTTTTTTCACAAATCCTGTCCTATATTCCTTTAATGCTGTTGTTTCAAATGACCTGGACATCAGTCAATTTCTTTCTTTCACCACCTCACACAGATGACTAGATTTATTAATTTATTATTTTTTTCTATACAAGTCTCACAATTCTACATACTGCAGCTTTATAGAGAGGGATCCAGCTGCAGACCATTCCGCTCAACTCCAGTACGCTCAGTTTTATCCTACGATAGATGATAGATAAATTTAATGTTTAAAGATTCACAGCATTATGAAATACCTTGAAATAATTAAAGAGTAACTAAACCCCAAACATACTTTTTTCTGCTGAATACATTTGTATTTGGATATTAAGTAGTGCTGTTTATTAATCCTAGTCCCACTTTTCACGTTTTAGTAAAAGTATTTAAATTTTGCGTATTTAGTTGTAAAATGTCAGAGTTACTGGCCTCTAAGGGTTGAACGCCAGTATTACAAGTGAATTTTGCTATTGGCTGAAACGGATTCTTTAAGATTTCCCTGCATCAACAACTTTCACTGTTGGCCCCGCCCCTCCTATAAAAGCTGAAAGGAGGAAGGCCAACCGCCGTAAAACTACACAGGAGAAGAAGAACAAGAGGGTTTCCTCCTGGGCGGTAATGCCATAGACTACATATACGTAGATACCGCATCGACTGCTGCAGCCCACTAGAGTGGTGCTTCTACAGTGCGACCATCTTGGAACGATGGCAATCGCTCCTACAGTGCATAATATCTATAGAGCAATGATGTGCTTACACAATTAAAGTTGTCATAAATCGCTCAGTTCTCAAGCAATTTTCACGGGGTTTGTTTGTAATAAACGTCAGACATGATAGATAGATAGATAGATAGATAGATAGATAGATAGATAGATAGATAGATAGATAGATAGATAGACATAAATAGAACAAAAGGAACCCAGAAAACGTTCAGATGTTCTCAGGTTTTTTATTGACAACATTGCTTATGGCTATACATTGTATTTGGCAATTATTATGATTGTATAATTGTACTACTACTGTATTATTGTTATTGCTATTCTTATAATTATCATTATACTGTATTCTCATTATGTATTATTTTTTATTATTAATATTTTGTATTATAGTTACTGATATTCTCATTGTATTATTATTATTGTTATGGCTATTATTATTATTTTTTTATTAATATTATAATATATTCTTATATTACATTATTATTATTATTATTATTATTATTATTTAGTATTGTTTATTTTTAATATTATTGTTTTTATTATTGTATTATAGTTCCTAGATTCTTATTGTATTATTTTGTTATTGCTGTTATTATTATTATTATAGCCATTACTATTATTATTACTACTACTACTGTCACTATTAATATTATATCCCTATCATCATAATTTTTATTATTATTATAGCCAAAGAACTAAAATATTCAAGGAACAATTACATAAACAATCTTCACAGAAAACTATCTACAAGAGCATTTAGTATTTGACTCCCTGTCTCAGCCGGACAATTTGCCCTGTCCTGTCAAAGTCATGTGTCTTGAAGTGTTCACTGCAGAGCAAGGACTTCTCAGTTCCCACAAAACCTTCCTGTTTCACAGCAAGTTCCCATTGTCTCTTTAAACTACTGTCTTTGGGAAACCTTAAACATGTGAGGAATGTAGCCAGAGATAAAGAATTGTCTACAACAAAAATAATTCCTTCATTAATTAATTGAATTAAATTCAACTTTATTTATATAGCGCAGAACACAACAAAGTAATCTCAAAGCGTTTAATGATAATAATAATAATAATAAGAAGAATATCTGTCCCAATGGTGTGTGAATGTGAGTGTGAATGAGCTGATATGTAAAGCACTTTGTGACCTCTGTCTGTGAAAGGTGCTATAGAAATAAACATTACTTACTTACTTACTACTTACGTACAATAATAATAATGCATTGGATTTTATAAAGCACTTTATCATAGACACTCAAAACGCTTTACAAAATTAAGGCATTATTCTTTCATTCCACACTTAGTGGTGGTAAGCTACTATTGTAGCCACAGCTGCCCTGGGGCAGACTGACGGAAGCGAGGCTGCCATAGTCCAAGGACACAATGACAGAATGACAGATACCACTGAAGTGACTGTCCCCCACTGTGGCACCTGGAATTTTCAGTGGTCTCCCATCCAACTACTAACCAGGCCCAGGATTACAATTGCAACAACACATCAGGTAAAAATAACCTGTCTCACAACGGTCAGCTTCAGAGATCTAACGAGATCGGGCAATGGCAGGCTGGTACAGCCTTAACAATATAAAATTCATAGTAAGAAAGAAAGAACCCAACAAGAGCCACAAGCATTTAGCGACAGTGGAAAGAAAAGACTCCCTTATTTGGTTTTTATAACAGGAAGAAATCTCAGGCAGAACCAGGTTCAGAGGTGGCAGTCTTCCTGCCTCGACTGGTTGGTACGGTGGCTGGGAAGTGTCAGGTGAATGCATTTACAGAAACGAACACAAATGCAAACAGGTCACAACACGAATGCAAACAGGTCACAACACGAATGCAAACAGATCACAACACGAATGCAAACCGGCCACAACGGAAGTGTTTCCGACGGACCGGTATTACAGACGGACACGTTTCTGGCGGATGTTTTTAACCCACCAGAACAGTTAAGAACAAGAAGAAGACATCGAAACGCGTATGAAAGTAAGTGAAAGTTGATTAGGATACTCTTATATTTTTCATGTCAGGCTATCATATCATAATACCTGTCCGACTGTAATACCGGTCCGTCGGAAACACTTCCGTTGTGGCCGGTTTGCATTCGTGTTGTGACCTGTTTGCATTCGTGTTGTGACCTGTTTGCATTCGTGTTGTGACCTGTTTGCATTTGTGTTCATTTCTGTAAATGCATTCACCTGACACTTCCCAGCCACCGTAGGTTGGGGTTTAGTGAACAGAAGAACGATCAGAACAGGATGGAGGGATAGATCATCAGAGTGTCCCAGACTAGTTGAGCCACAAATAATTGACCAGGAACTGCCAGCTCCAGCATCAAGGCACCTGAAACAGAAAAGAGAGCAGAGGGCGTGTACGCTTTAGTAAATATAGGTAGGTTTTGAATGTAACGGTCTCTCGCAATGGTCTGAGGTTTTCACCATTTACATGTAAGGGTCTGTGATTGTGACCAAAACAAGGGAGACCATGTCCGTTTAGGCCTATTATTAGCTCTGATAGATGCTGTATTCTTTCTAACCCATGAAATACTGCAGTAAGTCTGTTTTTTTGTGTAACAGGCTGTTGCTAGGAACGCTAGATTCATAACATCAATGGTTCTGTCTGTCCTGTTGGCGTTTCTATCTATCTATCTATCTATCTATCTATCTATCTATCTATCTATCTATCTATCTATCTATCTATCTATCTTTCTATCTATCTGTCTGTCTGTCTGTCTGTCTGTCTGTCTGTCTGTCTGTCTGTCTGTCTGTCTGTCTGTCTGTCTGTCTGTCTGTCTGTCTGTCTATCTATCTATCTATCTATCAATTTGCCAGTGTCATCAAAATGAGAAGTCTTGACACCATCGTTTATGAACAAGGTAGTCAAATGACTTTGTCATGTTTTCATTATGACAGATTATTCTCTCATTGTTTTCCACTCAAAAAAAAGGGTCAGAACTCAGTGACACTACCTTAAAAAGCTCGACAGCATTATACACTACTTGTACAGCCATTTGAAAACTACAGTAAAGTTACACATTGCTGTAGTTAGGGGAGTAAGTGAGTACAAGACACTGAATACGTATGTTTCACATTTTTACTGTATATGGTCTGCAATTCTACAGCATTGTGCAAAAGAAAAATACTGTACACTACAGTCACTTATTTAGAACAAACATAAGAAACACCCTTTTTTTAGAGCTGTGCACAAATGTGAACAATATACTCTAACAGTACATTTTGTAATAGAACATAGGTAAATCATTCTGGCACATCCAGACATTTCTGTCTGTCTGGCCACATATTTTCATCTACATCACAACTAATATCATCCCTTGTTCAATTTAGGAGACATTTCCAGGAAAAAAATGATAAAAGAAAGGTATAAAATTTGCTTGGCAGAATTTGATAACTAGTTCAACAACTTTGTATGCAATGAATCAAGGAATTAAATGAAGACTATTAATTTTATTTGGAACGACTATTCAGCATCCATAAGCATAGTTCATTTTGACTGATATGACATAAGCAAATGATAATGTTATAAAACAGCAGAAAATTGTATGAAAGCAACTGATACATGTCCAAAAGCATTTGCAATTTGTTCAGAGGAAGGATGAATTGCTACAATGATGTGCACAATTGACTAAATGTTGTGGAGGTTGAACTAATAGTTGTGAGAATTTTCATTATGATCTGAGAAAAGCACCAAAGTGACTGAGAAAAACTGTAAAAAATAGGAGCCATGTTTATCAGCAATTTTATCAGATGTGCATTTACACAATAGGCTGTCTGCACGTGTGCCAATCTCACCTTTAAAGATATAACATTTTTTACATGTACATCCAAGTGTTGCTCAAACTCGGGAATTGTAAATGTCTTCAGTTTGGGACAGATGGTGATACTGCTGGACTTCAGTTCATCAGTGAATTAGAGTCATTTGAAAAGTTATTTAGATTTATATGATTACACATAAATAGAGAAAACAAATTAGCACATTTGGTCAGAAAATAATTTCAGTGTTAGAAAACTCAATCAGCACAAAACCATCAAATCTACATTTAAAGCAGCTGTAGTTCAAAATTTACATTTCAAACAAATTTTGCTAAATATTACACAAACCATGCCATCTCTTTAATGGACACACAAATACAAGAAAAAAACTTAGATTTTCATTCAAGATAAACAGTGAAAATGTATCATAAAGACGTATTCAATTTTAACTTGGGGGTATGTAAATTAACAATGCGAAACTTCTATTTTCAATGTCATGATAACATACAAAAGCAAACTTTTCCAAGAAACCTATTCTAAGTCTGAAGTTTACAGTATGTTATCATTTCCTGTGCTAACGTAGATTAGCTGCAAATATTGTCATGTCTCAATACAAAATGAGCTGTGGTGGGTAACTAAACCTGGTTAGTTGGGTCAAACATACCTGTTAAAACAGAATACAGAAGGCATTTAAATGTATCTTTGATTTTTTTGGGTTAACAGTCGAAGAAAGATTATCATTATGCTAACAAAACTAGCCTCCTTTAGCACAGCCTATTAAAAATAAAATACTCAAATCTACAGTATTTCTTGATTGTAATTAAGGTGGGGGATTCTTCTAAACAAACTAATGGTCAGTCTAAACACCACAAGTGTTGAGGATTAATACTGGTGACCTACCTCATTCAGAAGTACTGCAGATAAAAACAGAGTCATGTAAACACACATCACGTTTATAAGACACCCATATATAGAGGATTACAGTGACGTCACGTCCCTGCTGAGCGCATCTACTTCCGAAGCTGAGTTGGCATATGGAGCTGAGCGAGTTGGAGCTCAGAGAGCAGGAGCTGCAGCTGGACTGGCTTTAACGCTTCTGGCTTTTTGGACCATGGTTTTGTTTTGTTTATTTATTTATTTATTTATTTATTTATTTATTTATTAATTTTACTTGTCTGCACATGCTGTCAAAGGTCAACACTACAAGAAGTGCAATCATTTTTAGACAGCAATGCATTTTTTGTTATTGCAATTAAAGAAATTGCATTATTTTACTGCATAATTGTGACCATCACCAGCCCTCCCTAAGGAAGGGTAAGAAACACTTTATTAAAGGGAGAATATAAAAAGAGAGGGCAGTGTTACACCTGAGTGAGGGGGTGGGGGGGAGGTGGAGGAGGAAGAGAGCAGGGAGGAGCGATACAAGGTAGAGAGATGGAAGGGTGGGGAAGAGTTGATTACTGTAAAGTGAGAGTGAGATGTGAAGTTGTAGGCGTGAGGCTCAACTATAATGGTGCTGGCTGTGGACAGAGGGAAGGAGTGAGTGGTAATACCTGAAACAGGTATTTGGGATCAACGTGTCTAAAGTTAAGCCCACTACAAGTTTTATCCCACAGTCCAAGGCATGCTAGTGCATCGTAGACTGATGTATGTGCAAGAAACTGCCACTGCAAACCCAAGCCCTGCCCCGGACTCGAGGACGCAGCCAGATTATCAGAAAGAGCGGGGGCCAGGGAGCCCAGGCGACCCCCCCCCCCGGACCCACCCACCGATCCGCAGATAGCAGGACAGACCTACCAGGCAGCCGACAGCAGCCGCAACCACCGGAACTGCTAGTGCCGCCCCCCAGCAAACAGCATCATCTCGAAGCGCCAAGCAGCCCTGCCCCAACCCCGCTACAGACACCAGCACCCCCCAGCTCGCCCACCCCCCACACTGGCGAGGCAGGCCGCCCCGGGCCCGCACACACCAAGCACAGCCCCCAAGATGACAAGGAGACGAGACAAGGACCAAGCCACACCCATAGGAAACAGGCACCCCCACACCCCGCTGGGCCGACACCGCCCGGAGAGACCCCGTGAAGAGAGCCCCCAGCGACTGATTGGACCATGGTTTTATGAGTAGGTATTGGTGGAGCTTGCCTCTTGTAGTGGGTGTCAGTTTCACCATCAATCCATTCTCATCAAGAACCAGTTCTTCCATTTTGTTAGCCAAAAGTAGAGATTTAGACTCAGGGAAGACACTTTGTGAGGGGAGTGCGACTTCAGAGAAGGGGTGTTGATCACCCTCAGAGGTAGGGGGCGGGTCGAGCTCCCCTTTATGCTCAAAATCCACATTGCATCATGACTTACTTTCATCCTCCTCCTCCTGTAAATGCAGCAGTTCCTCCATGTGGTCTTCTTTCCTTGTTTTTTCTTACTTACACAGCCCATCTGCTCTAAAAAGATGTCTGCGATTCCAAAAGATTTAAAAATTCTCTGTGAAACTTAATGATTGTTCGGCACATGCAGCTGACAAAAACTTACTCGGAGAATAAACTCTTGAGAATTTAAGATCTCCTTTACGGACGATAACAAACTTAAGCATCATATATCCTTTTACTTTTACTTTACAGTTATGCAGTTAGTCTTTACATACAATCCCAATCATTTACATTTACATGTGTGTTTTAATGTGGCAAAGTACAAGGGGACAAGGGGTTTCATTACTTTTGTAAGCTACCGTATTATACATGAGTTTCACATTAGAGAGGTGTCCACATACTTTTTGGGTAAGAAGAAGTTTAACATTCTTCAATCACAAATGCTAGCTCTGTCCTATGTTAACAGGGAAAAGATAGACGTTGGCTATATGTAGCCTAATGTGGTCAAATATAAACAGGAATATCACAAATGACACACATTTACCTCGCTGTCTTATGTCATTTACAAAGATTGAGCACAGTAAGATCTACGGCCCTTTGTGGAAGTCCAAGTACGGCCCTCTAGTTGTGGTAAACGTGGCCAGCGCTGAGCTGATCGAGCAAGTCCTGAGGCAGGAGGGCAGACACCCTGTTAGGACAGACATGCCTCACTGGAGGGGCTACAGAGAGCTGAGGAACCAGGCTCATGGACCACTGACTGAGTAAGTAAAACCCTTCTGAAATCACCTCCATTTCTATGGATCATGCACAAACTGATTTGCAAAATATACTAAAGTTACCAATTGTCGCTATGTTGCACAGTCTAATAACATTTTCACTTCAAACTACACTTTCCCAGTTGAACACTTAGACCGACTCTGTATATCGACAATGATACGTATATAAAACTTTTAAGCCATTGTAAAAAGACAGTACTGTTTTACAATTTAAAGCAGTCATAAATCTGGACTTATTTATTTTTTTAATTTTCATTAAAAAAAAAAAGAAAAACTTTTTCAAAATTTCAACAATATCGCCCCTCCCCATGGCATTGGTCATTCCCTACCCAGGTAAGACTAAGAGCAGATAAAAGTAAAAGAAACACTACATAAATACATTTATGAATAATAATTAAAAAACCATAAATAACAGCAGAAGCCATTACAAACATGGAGTATGACTCTGTATTTCTGTATGATGTGGGACATGCTTTGAACAAAATTTCTGACTTGAAGGTAGAGAGAGAGAGAAATTTTCTTATACCTGTTGAGAAGATGCAAAGGTACATTATGCATACATGTCGCCAGTGTTGTGCCTGAATGTGTTCAATGAACAATTGTTCATGAACCTGTTCATATTTTGGGTGAACGTGAACTCAACGTATGGTATTTCTGTCTGATGAATGTTATTGTAAGCGCGTTCATTCTGGCGTTTATGAACAGTGCTCTTAACTTTGTTCAGGAGAACAGCATGATCACCTAATAATTTTATGAAAAGTTCAGTGACGATCCAGGTGGGAAAAATGTTAATGTCAGCAACAACAACAACAGCAAACCTGAAACGGCAGCCATTCAGTTCAGAGTAGAAGCAGCTGCAGATTTCACCCCATACAGTATATTTTCAAAATCTTGCTCTTCAATTGTCTTTTAATGAGAAAGTCCACACTTCCAGGAGACAAGGAGGAGAACTGTGGTTAGCAGCCTACGAGGCCATAACAGAAAAAGATTGTAGACCAAAGTGATGTCTTAATTAGACCCAGATTTTCACACATCAGGCTACAATCGTATTTTAAGCCCAAAGTAGAGGAAAGGAGCTGTAAGTGCAATAAGGCTTTCAGCATCACTGGAGTTACAGAGTTTTCCTCAATGGAGAGCCATAATGTCAATGGAGGGCTGGGATAAACGATTATTTTTTAAACGATTAATCTAGCGATTATTTTTTCCAT
Source organism: Gouania willdenowi (assembly GCF_900634775.1). Lineage (NCBI taxonomy): Eukaryota > Metazoa > Chordata > Actinopteri > Blenniiformes > Gobiesocidae > Gouania > Gouania willdenowi. Next base: position 27,188,512 of record NC_041064.1, on the reverse strand, counting down.
GCATCGATTAATCTAACGATTAATTTTTCCAGTTCGACTCAATTTGATTATCAATTATCTACTAAAAGTAATTTATACGTTGATTTACATATCTAAAATAAAAAAATAAAAACCCATGAATTCCTTAACATTGCAATATATGTTTATTGCTATTCAACTCAAAATTCCAAAATACAGTTTAAGAAAGAATATAAAAGTACAAAATAATGCATTCAGAGTCAGAGGTAAAAAAATAAATAAAAAGGCAGTGGGAGCCGGCAGCTTGTCATGGGTATTCCATAAAGCGGGTTATGTTCAAACCCTGAGTATGTTCGGGCTCAAATGAGGGAAACTCTGAGTATCCCATTCCTAAATGTAAGGTATGTTCTTCTCTGAGTATGTTACCATGGCAACATTGTCCGTGAACTAAACCTGCTCGCTGGCAGGTTTTATCGAAGAAACCCTGGGTTTCTACCTGGCTCCGCCCACCTCAACACCGTTTCTGAACACTTGATTGTACCTTGACACTTTTCTCTGAAACACATTAGTAACATCACAGCACAGACGTGCTCACATCATTGCATTAAAACATCTACTGATGTCTGTAGTAAAGTTCCCTGGATACAAACCTGTGGATAATATAAAAGAGGAGATTACAGTTTAAATGAATCCACCTTTGAGACTCAATTGCTGTTTTATATAGAGCACGCAATTTTGTAGTGAATTATGAATTATGACACCGCTTTTCAAAGCGATGGGTTGCGGGTTTGCGTCCCACTGCAGTTTTATTTATTTATTTTTATGGCATATTTTTTGGACGTTGAGATGACTCTGGCGACACTATTACATTAAAAATCAATGTAAATGATTCGATATCAAGCGACAGTCACTGTTTTTATATCCAGTGTAACAGGAGGACTCTATGCACCCATCCTATGCTGCTGACACGTCTCCTCAAACACATTTTATTTATATTATTCCCCACTCGTCACGTCACTGAAGCAATAAAGTGATGAAGGCACCAAAAAGCGCGACTAATCACGGGTGATTTAAGCCACTATAGTGACTGACGGTGTCACACCTTTAGAACAGGCTCATATTCCTCAAACACCGACTTATTTCACCCATCAGGGTGAATAAATCATTCTCTTCCGGGCGGTTACCATGGTAATTTGTGTGATGGTCGATCCATTGATGATGGCTTTTTATCGCGCATGCATGTAAGTAACCCAAGGTTTACATACTCAGGGTTGATTAACCCATTTCATACCAGCTGTAATGGAATCAAATACCCAGAGTTTCCCATATGTTGACCCAGAGTTTATGGATAGACTCATAGTTTGTTAACCCTCCTTTATGGAATACACCTCTGGTGTCCTTCCTGAACCAACAGAATTTAAGATTTATTTTGAAAGCCTAGCTTACTGAAAAAAGTGCATATTTTAATTCTTCATTCACATGGAAATAACAACTTAAAGTAATACACTGCTAATACAGAAAGTGCTTTTCCAACAAAAAATAAACTTTCCTTTTACCTTAAGATGTGTATCTGTGTGTGTGTGTGTCAGCTAATAGTTAAAAATGATAATGTCACGTAGTAATAATAGCATATTGGGGAGTGCCATTCCCTCCGATGTTTTTGGGTCTCTGTAAGATAGGTCTGCAATTGTTTGTTGAAAATTACCATTAATCCCTTGAAATGCAAGACTTCAAGTAATTACTTTATATGGAATAGTTTGTGTGTGAACAACAGTAGTTTATGATCTTTACTTAACCTGAAGCTCGAGTTCGTATGTAGAATAAAGGCTGAATGTTAAGCTGCTTAAGGCAGACAAACTTCCTTTCTCTGACTAACAGATGATTTTCCTGGGAGGTATTCAGGCTTTCCTGTCAGACTTGTTAGGTTGCACTAACGGCTGAACAATGTACATGCCGAACAAAACAAAGGAGCTTCAAGCAATGGTAAAAATGCTGATGAGACAGATCTGGCCCATCTGGGGCCTCATCAGTGGCGGCTGGTCAATAGAGGGCACTGTATTTAGATAACTAGTACAGTCGGAAGTATGCAGTCATATAGTGGGAGGAGCTTAAGAAGAGTTGTCAAAATAATATGAGAATCGAGTAACTATAAAATAAAAAAATAGATAAAGATAATATAAGAATAGCAATAACAATAACACAGTAGTAGTACAATTAGATAGGAATATGATATTCATAGTGAAAGTAGTAATAGTAATAATAGTAATGGTTATAATAATAATAATAATAATAGGTTAATATTGACAGTAAAACATTTTGCAAATCTCGAGTCACTGTAAATCTTTATTTCATACAAAACTACGATACGCCAGTTAAGTCAACTATTCATCAGCATGCATGGCTATGCTGTACACTCTCCCTGACCAACTGAGAAAGTTGGTCACACCAGTGCCACCACTGGATAAGTTTGTGTAGAGATCTAATAATAACAAAGATGACGATATGGATATAATATTAACAGCGAAAGTAGTAATAGTAGTAATGGTTCTAATAATAATAATAGTAATAATAGCAATAACAAAGTAATATAATAAGAATCTAGTAACAATAATATGATAAAAACAATAATAAACAATATCAAATAAATATAAGGTAATATGATAGTATAGCAATGCTAATAATACAATAATCCTTCTGAAAGACATACAGAACAATATTCTCACCTCCTTCCTCAGGGGGGATTTGGGCTTGTTCAGGTAAGGCAGGGGTGGGCTGACAGACAGCTGCTGCTGCTGCTTTGGATGTGTTTGTTAGCAACATGCATCATTTTTTGACTGATTTACAGTAATATCAGCAGAGCTTGTAAATGTGTAAAAACAGTGAAATGTACAAATCCAAAGTTTTCAACAGAATAATGAGGGAGAAAAGTGAGCTATCTTAGAAAGTGTGTACAACGTTAGGAATAGACAACAGGCTATTGTTCTAGAACTTTCCATCACATGAACGACTAACTTCATTTTTGTACACCCTGACCTTTGAGGCATCCTGCAGTCTGCGCCTCACTCACTTTGTGTAACATTAGCCCTCTGCAGTCTGTCTGACGGAGGAGGTGGGCTGAACCATTTTACGTCAATAAAACTTAGTGTTTCCAAATACATTGTAAATACAATATACAGTATGTGTGAATGTGTTAAATGTTCTCCACATGAAGGCTTTATGTGTGATGGGGACAAAATAAATACCGTTGACAAAAAGTGTGGGGGACACATCCCCCTGTACTCCCCTAAACTGATGCCTATGTCTGTGCACATACAACACAGTGCCTGAAAGAAGATATATTTGTATATATTTATTAATTAAAGAGATGGATAAATATATAAAATTTAAAGGACAAAAGCTCCAGTTAGAAAAAGGTGATTTTCCAAGCTTTTCCTTCAGAATCAAGGGTTTTCTTTAAACTTCATAATCTTTCCACATGTGCAGGATGGGGGCCAAGTGGATGCGCATCCGCAGCATTTTGAACCCTCGGATGCTGAAGCCGAAGCATGTTTCCTCCTATGCTAACACCATCAATGAAGTGGTGACAGATTTCATTGAACGAGTGGCTTGGCTGAGGGAAAACACGGGACAGGGCGTGATGGTGAATGACCTCACTGGAGAACTCTATAAGTTTGCTTTTGAAGGTGAGCAGAACAGAGACACAAATGACGTCATTAAAAATGCAGCATTCTGATACCATTAAACAAAATTAAAATGTATTGGAAAACCAGACTTGCTCCAATGGTTAGTATATCCTTCTGTCAAAGTCTTTTTTAAATTCTGTCCTGGGAAAAAGTTGTGTGTTGTTGTGGACGAGACCATCGATTGTAGAGTCTTAAACAATGTAGGTTAATAATAGCTTCTAAAACTGTCACATATTCTGGTCACTAGTGGTGAAATAACTGAGGAAGCGTGTGTGTATTTATTTTTGCCTTATCATCTGGTATAATGTCATCAGTATAATTTAAATTAGGTTGTTCAAAACTTTATCAATAAACCTGCTCAGATTCAGTCAGCCATTGATCCCTGAGGGAAATTGGGTGACATTAATGCTGCTCTCATACATCTTTAAAAAAAAAAGATTAAAATGTATTTGACATATTATAAATCATTAAAAAGGAGCAGTCAGAATAATACATGTCAGTACAATTTATAGCTACCTTTTAATTGTAGCTTATACGTGGTTTAAGATGTCACTTTTAGTTTGACATACATTTTTGTGTTTCTGAAAAAAATTGACAAAATAGTCCTAAAAGAAGCCCAGAATTTTAAAGAATTAATGTGGAAACTAAAACTAAAAATAAAATGTGTAAAAGAGTGTACTGTGAAGGGCAGCTCGTCCACCTGCGCTCGATCTCCGCCGCATGTAGAGAACCAGCCATAATCACCCAGGCAAGCATCGGTGAAGAGGTGGGTGGGATCGGCTGTGTGTGTCTCTGGTTGTGTATTGTTGAGGTTACAAGGGGCGGGGTCAATTAGCATATGTGTGAAACATTTAAGTTCAACATTTAACATTTAGATATAGCTTTAACATTTAGATTTACCATTTAGATTTAACATTTAACATTTAGATTTAACATTTAACATTTAGATTTAACATTTAACATTTAGATTTAACATTTAACATTTAGATTTAACATTTAACATTTAGGTTTAAGATTAAGCATTTAGATATGATATATAACATTCAGATTTAACATTTACCATTTCGATTTAACATTTAACATTTAGATTTAACATTTAACATTTAGACTTAGATTTAACATTTAGATATAGATTTAACATTTAGATATAACATATACCATTTAGATTTAGATTTTAATGATTAGATTTAATGCTTTTTTACCTCTATATATATGGTTAAGTGTTGTGTTAAATGTAGGAAAATGTGCTAAATATGAGAAAAGTGAGATAAATAATGAAAATGTGTTAGCTACAACTTTTATACTACATTTTTACACTTGGCACCCCATAAGCGTGAAGCTGGATTTCAGCTAATCAGAGATCTTTTTGTGCTCCTTGAGCTGTTTTTTAATATTGGCTGCTAGAGCAGCTCGTCAAAAGTCTTTGTGCGTTCACAATCTGAGAGTAGGGAAAGTGCAATGACGGATGTTCCAGCTGAAGTCCTAATTAGGCACAGCTGATAAATGGCAAAGCAAAAGGAAAAACAAAGACCGACGTAAAGAAGCAACAGTCTGAAGGTATAAACATTTTGGGGAAGAATGGACTGCGCAGAGGTCCCTCAGACTCGGTATGTGGGGCGGACTGCACACGATTCGCTTTCAGTCTGGGCGCAGTCTGCCATACCAAATCCATTGTAAAGAATATAAGTTTAATTACTGTACACTATTATTTATTTGGCCAAATGGGTGCACTGGGGACCTATGCCATTTTTACTCTTTAGTACTTGCTCAGATTCTAGCCAGAACAAAACTGTGTTATGTAAAATATATTATCACATATATCAAGAGAAGTGTCATCAAAAACATTTTTACAAATAAAAATCCATTAAAATTTTGTCAAACCATGTATTATACTATAATTAGCAGCAGATAAGTGAAGTCTGCTGTGGTTTTGTTTTGGTGACAAATACCAGTGACTTTATTAGACATTCTTCTAACTTGTATCAGTAAACATGATAGCAGACTTCAGGAAGAATCCAGCCCCCCCTCACCCTGGGAGACTCTACAGTGAGCTCTGTGGAGTACTTCTGCTTCCTGGGGACCATCATCACCCGGGACCTCAAGTGGGAGCTGAACATCCGCTCCCTCATCAAAAAAGCTCAGCAGAGGATGTACTTCCTGCGGCAGCTGAAGAAGTTCAGTCTGCCAACAAAGATGATGGTGAACTTCTACACTTCCATCATCCAGTCCATCCTCTGTTCCTCCATCACCATCTGGTATGCTGCAGCTACGGCCAAGGACAAGGCCAGATTGCAGCGTATCATCCACTCAGCAGAGAAGGTCATCGGCTGCAATCTGCCCTCCCTCCAGGACCTGTATGCTTCCAGGATTCTGAGGCGTGCAGAACAGATTGTGGCTGACTCCTCCCACCCCGGTCATAAACTGTTTCAATCTCTCCCCTCTGGAAGGAGGTTTCGGTCCATCAGGACCAGAACCACCAGACACAAAAACAGCTTCTTTCCCTCTGCCACCATCCACATGAACACACCTCCAGACAGGATAGATGGAGCATACGGTGCTGTTTAATCTGCAACATGGGACAACAAATAGGCAGCTTCTTAATATCAGTTGGTCACCAGTTCACTCCAGCATTAACACCAGCAGACATCACACAGACTGCCCCAAATTACAATCAGTCCAACTTGTTGAGACCGGTTCTGAATCAGCAGCAGGTTCTGGGCCACGTAGGACACAACCAGGGACAGCAGTGACTTGGTTCAGCATCGTTCTGTCGTCTTCCCAAACAGGAGCGTTGGCAACATCATCATCAGAAAAGGAATCATCAGTGAATAAATCCTCATTCTCATCACTTTCATCGACAGGGATCACAACGTCAGGAGTTTGCATAAGCCAATCCATGGTCTGTGCAATACGATCACCTTTCTCGACCAATACTGAGTCCCCATGACTTCCACAAGCCACATTGTTTGCGTCTGATTCAACATGAGAGGCTTCAGTCTGGCATGGCGAGCTTGTTCTTGGCGACTATGCTCCCGAGCAATATGTGAGGCTTCAATCAATCAATCAATCAATCTTTATTTGTATAGCGCCAAATCATAACCAATGGTATCTCAAGGCACTTTACAGTAGAGCAGTCTTAAGGATGGACTCTTCATTTTATGGATACACACATATGCATATATACGTATATACACATACATATGTATCCCACACCCAACATGAATTCAGACAAGTCCCTCTTTAGTTGGGTGACAAATTCATTATGGCTGACAACCTTGTCATCTTGGAGGACATGTTGGAACATGATGTCAATGGGAAGGCATGGGACTCGGCCAAACATGAGGAAAAATGGAGCAAAGCCGGTAGTTTCATACACCGTACAGTTGTAGCTGAAGGTCAATGTCTGTAGCATTTGTGGCCAATTGGCCTTCGCTGTCGGTGGAAGCACTCTCAACATATTTCCAAGAGTCCTGTTAAACCATTCCACAACACCATTACCCATTGGGTGGTATGGGGTGGTGTGCGATTTCTCCACTCCAGCCATGTCCAGAAGATCTCTCATCAGCCTGCTTTCAAAATTGGCACCTTGATCGGAATGGATCCTCTTTGGAAAACCATACACACAAAAGAAGTCATCCCACAGCCGACGAGCAACATGTTTTGCACACTGACTACGACAGGGGAATGCGTGTGCCATCTTGGAAAAATGGTCATTGACGACCAAGACGTCAACTGTTTTGCTGCCACTCAGTTCAGCAGTCCAGAAATCTATGCACACTAATTCCATTGGTTCTGAAGTCTGAATATTTTCAAGGGGTGCACGGGCTTCAGGCTCAGGTGTTTTGCCAACAACGCATCTCTCACAACGGCGGACATGGTTCACAATGTCTCTTTTCATTCCAACACAGAATAATCTTTCTCTGGCAAGAGAGAAAGTCCTTGCACGGCCTTGATGGCCAGCGTTATCATGGAGGCCAACCACAATCTGGTGCTTGAGGCAATCTGGCATAATAAACTAGAAGACTTTTTTGTCTAATCCGCTGTCTTTAGTCACTCTGTACAGAACACAGTTTTACACCCTAAACTTTGTCCAGTGTCTGAGGAGCATTTTGGTGCAATTTGGCTCAGACGCCGGTTCCCGCCTGGTAGGTCTCTTACGCCTTTGCATGTAATATAAGGCTCTGCTTATGGCTGGATCCTGCTCTTGAAGACTCAAAAGCCGACTCTGAGGGATGACAGTGGAAGGATCTTCTGCCAGCAGCTGGGATAATGGTGGACTAGCACTTGGCAGACTAACCAGCACACCATCACCACGGGCACTCAGCACGGCTGACACCTCCTCAGGACTGATGGAGCCCTCAGCAAGATGGGAACCAGCCCCAGCAGTGGGACTTAATGAATCAGGCTCTGCTTCTTGAACAGCCAGACAGTTATTTGTGAGTCGAAAGGCATCCTGCACCATACCCCTGACAACACCATTTACTTCATCTAACAGTGCTATGTAAGGCTCCTTCATCAGGCGATGACTCACACATGACTTCACAAATGGTTCACGACTCAAAGCATCTGCAACTATGTTTTTAGCGCTTGGAACGAATTTGAGATCAAAGTCATATGCCGCAAGCTTCGCCACCCACCGCTGCTCACAGGCGTCAAGACGAGGTTTTGTGAGGATGTAGGACAGGGAGTTGTTGTCTGTCCAAGCAGTGAAGTGTCTCCCCTTGAGCCAATGACTGAATTTGTCGCAATCAGCCCATTTCAATGCCAGGAATTCCAACCTGTGCACAGGGTAATTTATTTGTGAGCGGGACAGTGTCTTGCTGGCGAAGGCTACGGGGTGCGCCACGGTCTCACCAGGTGGCACTTGGGATAAGACAGCCCCGATGCCATCAAACGAAGCATCGACTGCCAAGATGAAGGGCTCGTTGAAGTTAGGATGGGCTAGGATGACGCCCCTAACCAGGTCAGTTTTAAGGGTCTGGAAAGAGTCTCGACATGGAGCTGTCCAGTCTGATGGGGTGAGAATTTGTGCAGTTCGAGACCTTTTCTTGGGTTGCCTCTCATGTTTTTAGACTTTACTTGTTGACCTGAGAGGAGCCTGAACAAGGGTTTGGCTTTGGCAGAGCAGTCAGCGATGAAATGTTGATAATAAAAAACCGTTCCAAGAAAAGATTTGATCTTCTTCCAGGAAGGTGTGATACCATCACTCTCCATCAGATCAGCCTCGCCGACATCCATTATGACCTGTATTTTGTCAGGATCATTCCTCACCCCATCCTCGGAGATGATGTGACCCAGGAACGTAACTGTCCTCTCAGCAGGTGACATTTTTTGGGAGCAAGTTTGAGCTTATGCTGCTGCAGGCATGAGAACACCATCTCCAAACGTTGAAGGGCCAGCTGCTCACTGGGGGCAAAAACCATCAGGTCATCCAAATAACAGAGTAAGCTGCTAAAATGTTCATCTCCAAAGATTGACAACATCATTCTCATGAATGTTGCAGGACTGTTTGACAATCCCTGAGTCATTCTGTTATACTCGTGGAGCCCGAAAGGTGAGGAAAAGGCTGTGTACTTCTTGTGTTCCTCCAAGAGCGGCACATTGTAAAAGCCGGAAGTCAAGTCCATGGTGGAGAAGAAGACGTTGCCTCCAAGCGCAGCGAGGGCATCGGCCTGATGAGGGAGAGGATGTGCATCTTTCACCGTCTTTGCATTTAGCCATCTAAAGTCAGTACAAATGCGCAGAGAGCCATCTTTCTTCCACACCAGGATGTGTGATGTGTACTCACTGAGACTCTTTCCTCCATCTCACTGAGAGCAGTTCTAAGCTTTTCATATTGACTTGGTGGCACTCTGCGGTAGGGCAGGCGAAACGGTTTTTCATCCAGCAGGTGTATTTTATGGATGAAGTCTGCAGCCTCTCCACAGTCCATCCTATCACGTGAGAAAACAACTTCATATTTCTCAACAAGTTGCAGAAGTCTGTCTTTCCACTGATTGGAGACCTCACATGTGTCAAGATTCAACTCTTCCAACCCAAGCTGTTTCAGAGCGTCTACCATCTGCTTGGGAGACCTTGTAGGACCAGAGTCCCGTGTGACACTTTGCATGTTTACTTGAATTTTATCAGGTGGAGACAGCTCCTCCACTGCGACACATGGGGAAACGTCTGCAATCTTGCAGTTCCTCTTCAGGGTAACATTCACTCAGTTTCAGGGGAACCCATCTGTCTCCCCAAAGAGGTGAAATAACACGCCCCACCAATACATTTCTGGGTCTTGATCTTGACTGTGTTGGCTCAACAATGACAGTGCTCCCAGCTGACACAGGTGCAGATGCAGGGAGTTTTCCCCAGACCAGGTGTGTTCACATTGAGGTTCAAGCATCACACTCTGTTTTAACTTGACTGTGCCAATCTTTACAGGCATGGGTCCACCCTTCCATTTCTCAGTGTTCGAAAGCACGGAGAGGAACCGGAAGGTGTCATCATCAGGAACATCAACTGGCGTAGCCAACAATTCCCAGTAGCTGTCAGAGCTTTTCAAGAGGTGCGACAGTTTCTTATTTGCATTGCTGCCAACAATCATATCCTCTTCCTGCCCTGGGATGATAAGCGTGGGAACGAGCAGCTTGAAACCCTAGATAACCACTTCCAAAGCATAGATTGCTGTTGGTGCGACTTGGTGACCACCAGCACCGACCACAATGATGTCATTAGCAGGATTTGTTCTAATGTTGGGACTGTGTACCAGGATACGTTTGGCAGCAGCCTCACTCAAGGAGCACGACATAGAGCCACTGTTTATCATAGCTTTTAGCTTAATATCATTAACAGCAAGGACATCAGTATAAAACAAACTGTCAACTTTTTTGATCTTGTGTGTTAATTGGAATATAACAGTCTGTCCAGAAGGGGCAAAAGAACTGAGCGACTCATACAAAAATTCTAGATCGTCAGTGCAATGGCTTGGAGGTTCACTTTCAGAATCCACACTCCCCTCCCCAAAGAGTGGATCTACTAGTTTTCCAATTGTTGGAGAGAACCAGACCTTGAGCGGTTCGGGCAGGTGCGTCGCAAATGATCAGGTGAATGGCACTGAAAACATAGCTTATGGTCACCACAGTGAGTGAAAGCAGAATGAGCAGCATCATTGCAGACCCTACAAGGCATCTCGTGCAGACCACTTATCTTGGGAATTCTTGGGCCATGCTGTCTCTTTGGACCAGGGGCTGTGGGTCTCTGGAGAAGGACTTTCTCCAACAAGCCAATGAGACACTCCAGGGTAGCAGAGTCAGAGCTTTGTGTTGGTTGTGGGACAGTTACTTCAGAAATCACAGTAGGCAACAGGGTAGCAACATGGCACATGTTCACTGACACCTTCTTTTCAGGGGCTCTGTTTACTACTGAAGACCTTCCAGAATGGTACTCGCTTAGAATGTCCTGAACCTCACAAGCAGTCCACTTGTCTATTGTCTTTGAGCGAAATGTCACAGAAAGCTCAGAAGAGGGACAGTTTCTAATGAACATGCGCGTTACCTCGGTACCTGGGTGGTCCAGTGTTTTACCCTGCTCTCTTAGGCACTCGGTGGCAATATCCACTGCACGATGAAGCCTGAGCCAATAGTCAAACGCATCCTCACCTCTCTCAGGAAGAGTGGTGTAGAAGTCAGCCAATGGAAGAGGAGAGCATGGGGCAGAGTCAAAGTGCTTTCGTAGGAGGCCATATATAGCTTCAGGATTGTGGGAGAGGTCAGCTTCACTGATTCTGATCCCAAACCTGACGACGTCTCCAGCTTTGCCTCGAAGATGAACGAGAATTTCTTCCACATGTTCCTCCGGTCTCAAGTTCCCCTTTTTAATAAAGTTCCTCATAAGGTCTTCCCACTCACGAACCAAGATAGGGTCATTGTTGTCTCCCCTGAAGCAGGGTGGATCTTTTAGCTTTCTGTGGGGTACGTACTGGGAATGTGAGGCATCAAAAGCATGTGAAACTGACATGTCATTAATGGCTGGTGAAGAAGCAGGAATGGCTACAGGGGTGCTAGCAGATGGACTAAGGTGAGTGATAATGTTCTGTGCTACCTGCTGACCCACTTGTTGTATAACAGCACTCAATTGACTGGCGATGTCTGCAGTAATGGGTGAAGGGTCAGTGGTGAGGGGGCTGGTGTCCTGTGAAATTTCCACAGAATGGCTCAAGGGAGAAGCTACAGCTTCACTAACGTCTGCTCTTTCACCTCTGTGAATGGGACTATCAAACTGTAATTCTACAGGTGTCTGTAGGATCCCTCTCCCCCTACCAAACCCACGTAGAGCCACTGATCCCATAGGAGAGAAGTTCATGCTGGACTATCAGTAAAAACTACACAATACCACAGGTGAAAATTCAGCTCAATACACAGAAAAGTGGTGTGAATAAAAATAATCAGTAAAACAGAAAAATCAGGCCTTCTCTTAGCAAATATGCAGCCAGTTTAGAGCAATGAAGCAAACAGATTAAAATTCACCTCCCCAAGGACTACCAGTCCAACAGCACATCCACCTGTGTGGAACCCTAACCCAGCAGCAGCAAAGCAGTCCCGGATCGCTGAGAAACCAGTCTCGAAGAGTCGACAGGTCACGGCACCAATGTGACCCTCTCTACTTTGCTCTGCTTGTTGTTTTAAACACACTTCCAGGAGACAGGATAGATGGAGCATACAGTGCTGTTTAATCTGCAACATAATATCAGTTGGTCACCATTTCACTCCAGCATTAAAGGGGACATCATACTAAATCCACTTTTTTAGCCCTTAAATGTATTTTGATGTATATTTAGATTGGTTAGAAGCACAGAAAAGTTCAAATTAATCTCTTCAGGTGCTCCGTTGATATCTTTATATTCTGTTTTGGTCATATTTTCAATCTGTTTCGATTTTTCGATTCTCTATTACGTTTTTTGAACAATAACGTCAGCGGAACTGCCAAATTAGGACATCGACTCCAGGCCCAACACTTCGAGCAATCCGCCATTTTTATTTCTCGCTTTTATTTTGTAGTCCAAGCTCCAGGATGCTGAAGTTACGAGAGGAGAAATCAAAATGTTTGTTTGCTGGATGTAGTAACCCACACGCTTCATTACACCGTCTCCCAGCATCAGAACCTTTTCAAAGTGCCTGGTTGAGTTTTATTTTTCACGGAAATGTACCCACATCTGTGGGTAAGATCATTTTTGTGTGCGCGCAGCACTTCAAGGATGACTGCTTCATCAACCTCCGCCAGTATAAAGAAGGATTTGCCGAAAGACTTTGTCTGATTGAGGGTTCAATTCCTTCTATCTTTGGAGACGACGAACAGAGCACTTTGGTAAGCTGTAAATAACGCTAAAAAGTGTGATGATAAGACGTCCCTGTCATTGTTTTGTTAGCATTAGCAGTTGTACCGTCTTCATATGTTAGCGCTGTGTGCTCGTTTTAGATCCTTGATGATATGGCCTACGTGGTTTAATTTAAGTCTAAAGTTTTCATTAGTCATTTCATTTTGCCGTTTTTGTCTCCGAAAAGATTGTATTAAAATGCATTTTGTGACGTTAGCTTGGCGCTAGCGTTAGCTCGGTGCTTGTGTTAGCTCACTTGTTAGGGTTCTGCAGGTTCATCATCTTCATTTTCATCTCGCCCTGCCGGGTCAGACTCTGGCTCAAACATGTAAAGCTGGATGGACAAGTATTCCGTTGTTGACATTGTGTAAATAACGTGTGAATAAACTTTTTCTGCGCCGCTACATAGCCATATCTCTTCTATCAAACTACAAAAATGGCCGAGCAGGGTGGAGTTGAAGCTGGAGAGGGGGCGGGGTATGAAGTGTCTCATTTGCATGTAAAGAGACCGCACCAAAACGAGTTGCTCTGAGAAGCACATCAGACAAGGGGTAGAAAAGGGGTCTGGGGAGCTATAATAATGAGGAATTCAGACCCAAGCAGTGCAGTTCCGCTTTATATAGACCACAACTGTATGATTTATATCTAAAAAGGAAGGATTTAAAACCATGATATGTCCCCTTTAACACCAGCAGACATCACACAGACTGCCCCAAGTCAAACAATTCATGATCGTATAGTGATAATTTTTAAACAAAGGGACAAACGTTCAGGCCTTATTAACTAAACAATAATTATCAATCTGCAATTATATACAATTGAAATGGATTGAAATAAAACAAATGAAAATTTAGTTTTCTAAATAATCCATTTACAATGAATAATACACACAATATCAGCAGACTTTAATAAAACATACCTGCAACATGGGACAACAAATAGGCAGCTTCTTAATATCAGTTGGTCACCAGTTCACTCGAGCATTAACTAAAAACAGAGTCACACATTAGCAAGTAAGACTACAGTGTGCACGACACTGCCTGCATTTCAGCTAATTAGCGGTTAGCTTCCGTTAGCATTGATTAAGCTAATAGCTCAGTTTCCAAGTTTACTATTAACTATTAAATAAACACAGCAAATTAACCTACATGCTAACTTCACCATAAACACTCTGTGATTAAACATCATTCTCTGCGCACTTTAAAACACACGTTTTAACAGGAATGTGACTGGTGAACAGGAGACCAACTTACCACCAGCAGACATCACACAGACTGCGCCAAGTCAAACAATACGCAGCATTAATATCCGCTGGGATTTTCAAAATAAAACAACATAAATAATAATATTTGCGTCCCAAAATTTACAGGAATTTTATAACTTATTTAGACCGTTACATATATATATATGCAGAGGATGTGGGAGAAATGGTTACTTCGAAACCCACAGTCCAAACTCACGGCGAAACAACTAGTAGCTCAGTGTTCCAACATCCACAAACGGCAACTGCTATCACAACTTGAGATTGACGAGGTACAACACCAATGCTCCGGCAACGGGGAGCCAGGACACCAGGTCAGAGGGAAGTTAACACCAGCCCCCCCAATGGAGATTGGATACGAAGCCCCAATAAGTGCAGTCACGCTGAACAAGGCAGCGACTGACCTGAAAAATAAGATCATGTCAAAAATGTCCAGCAGGCAACCCCGAAGCCAATTACAATTACTAAGAGAAGTACTGTCAGAAAGTCTCCTAGAAGATGTGAATGCAGCTCTGAGAGCAATTCCTACATCAACCATCACTGAAACCAATGAGCTGATATACTCCACAGCAGCAGTGATCCTAGAGATGCTTGGCTATCGTAAGAGCAACCATGAGATGAAATACCCACCATGGAAAAGAAGGCTGGAGGCTAACACCAAGGCAGCACGGAGAGAAGTGAGTCAATTGACAGAGGCCTTGAAAGGTGCAATGAAAAAGCAAGTACCCAAAAGGTACAGCCAGATGCCCATACCTGAAGCATTGGAAACTTCCAAACAAAGGCTCCAAGCCTTGGCCAGCCGCCTAAAGAGATACACGAGAGACAACGAAGCCAGACGAGTAAATCATTTGTTCGCAACTCAACCAGCGAAAATGTACGCTCAGTGGCAGGGTAACAATAACAGCGCAGACCCACCAAGGCTGGAAACTGAACAGTACTGGAAAGGCATATGGGAGAAGGAGGCAGCACACAACAGTGATGCACAGTGGCTGGTGGCTCTGAGAGAGGACCACAGCAACCTCCCTGAACAGAATCCAGTTACCATCACAGTGGCAGACGTCCAAGAAAGAGCCTCAGGTATGAAAAACTGGACAGCACAGGCCCTGACATGATACACGCCTACTGGCTTAAGAAACTCATGGCACTCCATGAGCGCTTGGCAGCACAAATGAACCAGCTGCTGAGAGATGGGAACCACCCTGAATGGTTAACCGAAGGGCGCACAATCCTGATCCTGAAGGATCCCTCAAAGGGTACAGTCCATCCAACTATCGCCAATAACCTGCCTCTCCACAACATGGAAGCTCATGTCCGGCACCATAGCGGCTAAAGATAAGCGGGCACATGGATCAATACATGAGCACAGCTCAGAAGGGAATCGGTAAAGATACCAGAGGTGCCAAACACCAGCTCCTGGTAGACAGAACAGTCGCTCGAGACTGCAGAACCCGACATACTAACCTGAGCACAGCCTGGATTGATTACAAGAAGGCCTACGACTCAATGCCACATACTTGGATCATTGAATGCCTGGAGCTATACAACATCAACAGGACTCTAAGGGCCTTCATTGCAAACTCGATGAGGCTGTGGAGAACCACCCTTGAAGCCAATGGCAAGCCACTTGCACAAGTCTCCATCAAATGTGGCATATTCCAAGGAGACGCCCTGTCCCCACTGCTGTTCTGCATAGGCCTGAAACCCTCAGCCAAATAATCAACAAGACTGGCTATGGATACCGACTTCAGGAACGGGGCCACCATCAGTCACCTCCTCTACATGGATGACATCAAGCTGTACGCTAAGAATGAGCGAGACATCGACTCACTGATCCATACCACCCGGATATACAGTGCAGACATTGGGATGTCATTCGGACTAGAGAAATGTGGTCGGATGGTGACAAAGAGAGGGAAGGTAGTCCACACAGAAGGGGCCTCAGTCCCAGAAGGAACAATAGCAGAGGACAGTTACAAGTACCTCGAATCTCACAGCAAATGGCAACCTCGAAGAGGTGACAAGGAAAGCGGCTACGGCCAAATACCTCCAACGAGTACGGCAGGTCTTAAGAAGCCAGCTCAATGGCAAGAACAAGTCCTTGGCAATAAACAGCTATGCCCTGCCAGTAATCAGATACCCTGCAGGAATAATAAGCTGGCCAAAGGATGAGATACAGACCACAGATGTTAAGACGCGAAAGCTCCTAACCATGCACGAAGGGTTCCACCCCAAATCCAGCACCCTGAGACTGTACGCTAGCCAGAAGGAAGGAGGCCGAGGACTAGTGAGTGTGAGAGCCACTATCCAGGATGAAACATTCAAGATCCATATGTACATCAAGGACAAGGCTCCAACAGATGACGTGCTTAGTGAATGTCTCAGACAATGGGGAACAGAAGATGAGGTGCTGGAGGTTCCGTCATTGGAGGACAAGCCCCTACACGGGATGTACCACCGAAACATAACTGAAGTGGCGGATATCAAGAAATCCTACCAATGGCTAGACAGAGCCGGACTAAAGGACAGCACAGAGGCACTCATCATGGCTGCACAGGAGCAGGCCTTGAGCAATAGAGGCCCAGATCTATCACACCAGACAAGACCCCAGGTGTAGACTGTGCAAAGAGGCCAATGAGACAATCCAGCACATAACTGCAGGGTGTATGATGCTGGCAGGGAAAGCTTACATGGAGCGCCATAACCAAGTGACTGGTATAGTGTACAGGAACATCTGTGCAGAGTATGGGCTGGAAACCCCAAGGTCAAAGTGGGAAACACCTCCAAAGGTGGTAGAGAATGACCGAGCCAAGATCCCGTGGGACTTCCAGATACAGACGGACAGAATGGTAATGGCGAACCAACCAGACATTGTGGTGGTGGACAAAGAGCAGACGAAAGCCGTTGTGGTCGACATAGCAATACCAAGCGACTTCAACATCAGGAAAAAGGAACACGATATACTAGAGAAATACCAGGGGCTCAGAGAAGAGTTGGAGAAAACCTGGAGGGTGAAGGCATCAGTGGTGCCCGTGGTCATTGGGGCACTCGGGGCAGTGACCCCCAAACTGGAGGAGTGGCTCAGCAGATCCAGGAAATACATCAGACATCTCGTCCAGAAAAGTGCAGTATCTAGGAACAGCAAAGATACTGCGCAGAACCCTCAAGCTCCCAGGCCTCTGGTAGAGGACCCGAGCTTGGAGGAAAAAAGAGACCGCCCGCGGAGGGTGAGGAAGAGTTTTATATACATATATATATATATATATATAATATATATATATATATATATATATATATATTTATCCTTTGTTCATTTATCCTTTATTTATCCCTCATCCTTTATAATTATCATGATTATTATTATTATTATTGTTGCTGGTTAGTATTCTTTGTTTGTTGTTTTTTGTTTTGTGCACCAACTACCAACACAAATTCCTTGTACTGTCCTATAAACTGTACTTGGCCATTAAAACATTTCTGATTCTGATTCTGATTCTAAATGGAATTAATCTTCAGCAGAGACTTTAATACTGCCACCTAGTGGATGCTGGGGCTTTCCGCACATGTGGATCGGGAGCTCTGTGTGTGGATCTAAGCAAAGCTGTGTAATGTTGGTTTAAAAATAAATGCACACGCCGGTCGTTCCACAAACGCACTTTACACAATACACAAGCAAAATTGAAGTTTTATACATGATAATTCATGATAAACACACACACATATGAATGATAAAACCATGTGTAATTGTGGATATATTTGTGAATCAGTAAAACACATGAAAATCGTGGATGTATTTGTGGATTTAAAAAACATGTGAAAATCTGAAAACACATGTGAATGTGTGGATTTATTTGTGAACATTTTTGAGACAAATCTCTCCCCATAGTCCTAGCATTATGCAGTGGACAAGTGAAGTCATTCTACGTGGTGGAGAGAGACTGGGTGTCCTTATATGTTAAACTTGAGAAATCCCCCTCAGACCCAAACCTATTGAAACACATTTTCAAACTCCTTATAAATGTATTTGAACACAAGAAAAAACCTTCAGGAGCAAGACACTAATCAGAGCCCAACCCCAGGCATGCGTTGATTGACGTAGTAGCTCTGATTGGCTCCTTCTTTAGCCATTAGCCTTCATCAGAGGAAGAATCAGCTAGTTTCCCAACTTGTTAAATATTGTACAACATTTAAATCCATTACTTTACAGTACCACAACAGTATAATCTATGATGATACAGGGGAGTGAAAGGTCAACCACAATCTGGTAGGGTTTACTTACACTGGAAAAAAAAATAGTTAGTTAAACTTAATTGAATTGTTTTCAATTGGTGACACCTAAATAAGGTTTTTTGAAATTAAGTTAATAAGTTACATTAAAAGAATTGATTGATAGAGGTAACTTATTATTTTAATTCTTCTAAAATCAATGTGTTGGTTCAGTCCAACTTAAAGTCTTTAGTCCTAAGTCCATGCAAGCCAACTTAAAGTTTTTCGTTTTTCCAGCTCAATAATCTGTATAACCTAAAAGTAAAATGCTGCTCCTTTCTAACCTAATACTATCTTCTTCTTGTATTTCCTGAGTAGCCATTAGAGAAAAGGGCCTTGCTCAAACCCACCAGTTCAAAGGTCGCTCCCTTAACCATTAGGCCACCACTTCGCTTCTAAACTGATACTATGGTTTAATGAAAGTTACTATTTATAGTAACCTTAAAATTAAATTTAGTTTGCTTAAAAACTACAACTACAATTTGACTAAATGACTGTGTAAAAAAGTGGTTCAATCAGAGGCAATCAACTTCACTTTGAGAACAAAGATACAGCCGCGTAAGATGGCAAACAGTAATGTCAGCTGAGCATTCACTTTGCAGTGGTTTGTTTTTCCCTTACAGGAATATGCTCAGTGCTGTTTGAAACTCGGATGGGCTGCATGGAAGCAGTGGTGCCTGAAGAAACACAGAAATTCATTGTCTCTGTTGGGGAAATGTTCACACTCTCCCAGATCATCGTCCTCTTTCCAAAGTCTTCCTGGCCGTACTTGCCATTCTGGAAAAAGTTTGTCGCAACTTGGGATCATCTCTTCAAAGTCGGTGCGTATTGTCTATTTCAAAATATGTACCTCAGTGACAATAATATTTGTGGTTTGTAATCAATGTTGATAAATATAAACTCTCTCCCATGAATAGTCAAGTCAAAAATAAATAAACCATCTATTTAATTTACAGTGAAATGATTGATTAAAGAGTTACTAAATCCCAAAGCAACATTTTTTTTGCTGAAAACGAATGTGTTTGGGTATGAAATAGTGTTGTTGATTGATCTTAGTCCAAACACGACATTTTAGTCAGTCATTTCAGTTTAGCAAATTTTACTGTGAAAATTCAAGTTGGAATTCATTCACATCACAAATTATCACTGTGTGCCTCACCCCTCATATAAAAACTAGCACCTGTCAACTCTATAATCAGTGGCACAGTTGGATTGAGAGAATTGCATATAGAAAGGTACAGTGAGTATTGAGTAGGTAGTTAGCATAGCATCTGAGAATTTTTATTTTTGAATTTTTAAATTTCCATTTTACATTGTAAATTCTTCATATTACATCTTCTGCAGACCGATTACCTGCTTTTGTTGCTTCTTTGACATTCCCTTTTTGGATGAGTGTCAAAGGCTATCTTTTGTTGAGCACTATCTTTCAAATCCTGGATAGCAATGCACCTGTTAGAAAATAGATCTTCAGACTTCAGGTTGGTATGCTACAATGAGTTACATCATCTCTTTTATTAAACATTGACAGGTGTTAAAAAAACTTCAGTTCTTTGCTATGATAAATTGACTAAATAACTCCTTCTTTAACCCTTTACTATTTTTAAAATGTTCATGAATGAAGCTAAACAGGTAATTAAGCACGTATTTCGCAATAAAATATCGGGTTACTTTTCAAAATAAAACACTTATTATATTAGATTATATTTCAAGTAACTACATCACTAGACAGATCCAGTAGGTGCCCAAATACAAAACCATCTCGATCTGCTAAAGCATTAATAAATTACATGGATGATCTTGGAATAGGAGATGTATGGAGACTTCTTCTCCCCTGTGCATAAATCTTTCTCCCGAATTGATTTTTTTCTCTCAAACAATTCCATCGCACATAAGATTTCCTCTAAAATACATCCTATAATTATTAGTGATCATGCCCCGATATCCCTCACCCTGAAGTGTGACTCTAATCAGAAATTATCCTCTCTGTGGCGCTTTAATACTTCATTACTTAATGACAGTGAATTTGGTAAAATGATAAGAAAAGAATGGGAGGACTTTCTATTAACAAACGATTCTCTGGAAGTGTCACCGTCCTTACTCTGGGAAACCGGCAAGGCTGTCATCAGAGGAAAGATTATATCATACTCTTCTTATAAGAAAAAACAGGAACAGATAGCAGAAAAAAACGATTAAAGAAAAAATTAAAAAACTTACGGAAGAATACGCAGCTAACCCGTCTGAACTTTTATGGAAAAAACTCCAAAATACAAAACTTAATCTGAACATCATTTCATCCAAAAAAATGGATTTTATTTTGCAGCAATTACGGTACAAAAACTTTGACTGCAATAATAAATCAGGCAAATAATTAGCAAATCAGCTTAAACACAACTAAGAAAACTATTTCATAGCGGCAATCTCTGATAATTCAGGTCAAACTTTAAACTTACCTCAGGACATTAATAAGATTTTTCATGATTATTATCAAAATTTACACTCATCTAACTTAAACCCTGACCCTGAAGATATTAAAACCTTCCTCAATAACTAAAACCTACCACTGCTCACCATAGAGCAGAAAACCACCTTAGACTCACCATTAACCTTACAAGAACTACAAAATGCTTTGGATAGCATGTCAACAGGCAAAGCACCAGGTCCAGATGGGTTCCCTGCTGAATTCCTAAAACACTTCTGGTCAATGTTGGCTCCGCTCTTTTTCAGAGTAGTAACAGAGATTAAAAATAAAGGTTATGTAGGAGGTCACATGAATACAGCAAACATTAAATTACTACTTAAACCAGACAAATCCCCATGTTACCCTCAAGTTACCGTCCCATCTCACTTATTAACACAGACATAAAAATTATTTCCAAAGCACTCACTTCCAGGTTAGAGAAAGTAGTACAGTCAATTATATACCAAGACCAGACAGGATTTATTAAAAATAGACACTCAACAGACATTGTTAGAAGACTGTTTAATTTGATCAACATGGCACAGAACTCTAAAAAGAAAACAATAATCTTGTCACTTGACGCAGAAAAAGCATTCGATAGAGTCAACTGGTCGTTCCTCCTTGCTGTCCTTGGCAAATTTGGCTTTGGAGATTCATTCATACAATGGATCTCCACCCTATACTCTAAACCTAAGGCCTCAGTAACCACAAACAAAATAACATCCCAAAGCTTCACACTGCAGAGAGGAACCAGACAAGGTTGCCCACTCTCACCTTTGCTTTTTGCAATATTTGTTGAACCTCTCGCAGCAGCTGTTCGTCAGAACTCTGTTATTAAAGGAATCCACTAATCCATTTCAGAACACAAAATTAATCTTTATGCAGATGATATTTTACTCTATTTGAAAGAACCCCAATCCTCATTAGAAGAATTATTTAAACTAATAAACAGCTTCTCTAAATTATAAGACTATTCCATTAATTGGTCAAAATCATCAATCCTTCCATTAACAAAAAATTCATGGAACCCAGCAACCCAAAACCCACAATTCCCCTCCCCCACAAATACAATTAAATATCTAGGCTTAAATATATCACCAAACTTAAATGAATTAATTAAACTGAACCTGGATCCGCTGTTGGATAAAGTCACAGAAGACCTGCGGAGATGGAACAATCTCCCCATCTCACTCCTTGGCAGAATAGCTTCAGTTAAAATGAAAATCTTACCTAAAATAAATTATCTGCTCTCTATGATCCCACTGAAACCACCAACACAATGGTTCAAAAGATTAGATTCTGCAATTACAAAATTCTATGCTAGGAATAAAAAAACAAAAAAAAGCCTTTCAACCCTTCAAAAAAAATAAAAGCGAGGGTGGGTTGGAAGCCTCTAATTTCATGCATTATTACTTAGCAAACCAAATTCTATATTTAACAGAATGGCTAAAACCAAAAGAATACCATAACACCTGGCTAGAAATAGAACAGCTAGACTGCAAACATATTAAACTCTCTGATCTCCCTTTTATCACTGCGACCCTCAAACGTCATAACTGCTTTAAAAACCCACTGATTGCCTCCACCCTGACTGCGTGGTGGAAAGTCCTGGACATTACAAATGTTCAATTAAAAACTAGCATGCTGTCTCCAATCTGGCACAACCCCGACTTTAGAAACAGAAAAACACCGCTCTATCTAAAAACATGGGAAGAGAGCGGAATTATTCATCTCCAAGACCTCTTCGAAAATGATAAGCTCAGGACATATAACAATCTAACCCAAACATTCAATATAAATAAAAGTAATTTTCTTCAGTACTTACAAGTAAGAGAGACAATTAAGAAAAATACAGCAATAGATTTAATCACCTTACAACCTCCAGAACTGGCAATATATATGAAAAATATCTCAACAAAAACAAAAAAACTCTCAAAAATATACAGAGCACTCTTGAACACTAACTCTAATCACTTACCAATCACTAAATGGGAAGCTGAACTCTCAATCACTACGAACACTGATTTCTGGACAGAAATTTGTTGTAATACTTTTAAGATGACTAAAAACACAAATCATCAGCTAATTCAATACATGGTCCTCCACAGATCCCACATTACCCAACAGAAAATGTATCAAATGGGTTTCTCCCCAACAGACATCTGCTCTCAGTGCACCCAGGGAACTATTGATTCATATTTACATGCCATATGGCTTTGTTCGCCAGTTCAACAGTTTTAGTTTCTAATCACTGAAAAACTGTCCTCCATTTTGGACTGCATGGTTCCTCTATCTCCAAATCTATGTCTATTAGGAGACCTGACTATGCTTGATAATCCAGTAAACCAATCACAATCCATCCTTGCGGCACTCACCATAGCAAAAAAACAATATCACTGAATTGGAAAGATGAAAAATCGT
The DNA here is from genome assembly GCF_900634775.1 of Gouania willdenowi. Taxonomy (NCBI): domain Eukaryota; kingdom Metazoa; phylum Chordata; class Actinopteri; order Blenniiformes; family Gobiesocidae; genus Gouania; species Gouania willdenowi. The sequence goes on along the minus strand of NC_041064.1, from coordinate 27,165,113 downwards.
TAAGCATAAACCAATGGCGAAATCTCCTCAGAGAATTTATTTCAATGGAAAAGATGTCTGCTCTCAGAAAAAATAAAATAACCTGCTTTGAAGAGCGTTGGACTCCTTTTCTAGTTGCATTGAATCTCAATTTTTCATTTTTAGCCTGATGATCTAGCCTGCAAGCAACTGCCAGCACCACTCTTTAATAACACACTGATGTAACTGTAGTCCTGGACCTCCATGGGCTTGTGGGGTGGCCTTGACCTGGGTTGCTTGAGTGGGTTGCTGGGGTGTTTTGGGTGCCTCTGCGGGGCCGTGCGTCCCTTTCGGGTGCTCTTGTGGTCCCTGTGCGGTTTGGTGTTGCTCTCCTGCCCCCTTCGTGCACGTCTGGGTGGCCCTTGGGGCTGGGGGCCTGCGTGTTTCTCTGCCACTCTTTCCTCTTGCTCTCTGTCCCCCGTCTTGTCCTCCCCCCCTCCTCCGCCTTCGCTCTGTGCCTGCTCTCCCGTTGGGTTTGGCGTGGGGGGCTCCTGTCGGCCCGGGATGCCGGTGGGGGGGCTCTGGCCTTCGCTTGGGGGGCGGGTGTGGCTGTGCCGGGTGGGTAGCTTGGGGGTTGGCTCGTCTGGGGGCCTGGGGTGGTGGGGTTCATGGATTCGGGACGGGGGGTCCGGGGTGGGGGTGGCGCTGGTGGTGGCTGCTCTTGGGGGCGGCGATTGCGTCCTGGGTTGTTGGGTGGCGGGGTGTTGCGGTGGGTTCCTCCGCCGGCCGGTCTGGGCGCCTTGGCCTTGTTCCCTGGGGTGCGCCTTCGCTGAGGGTGCCGCTGGCGCGGTGGGCCGGGCCCTCCCCGGGGGCTCACTTGGGGGACCCTCAGGGGCCGTCTTGTGTAGCTTCGGGGGGAGGGAAGGGTGAGTTGTGGACCCTGGGTCGTGCTGGGTGGGTGTGGCTCCTGTCCTGGCAGATCCGCGTCGGGAGTGGTTGGTCTGCTGGCTGGGGGCGCCGGGCCCCGTGGGTGCCGTGTCTGGGCGGGGGTGGGACTTTGGGTTCGGCGTCTCTGGGCACACCCCCCCGCCGTCTGCCCGGGGACTGGCTGCGGTTCAGTGGGGTGCCGCATCACCTTAGGTGGGGTGGGGCTGGTGGCTGGGGCCCGCTGTCCTCCGGGCTGTGCTGGCGTCGGGGGTGTCTCGTGTCGGCGCGTGGGTGATTGCGAGTGGCCTCCGTGGGAGGGGGGTGCTCTGCTGGCGACGTTGGTGTGGGGTTGCGGTGCCTGGCTGGGGGTGCATGGGTTCGCCTGCCTGTCGGTCTGTGGCTGGCGGGGTGGCCCTGCCTGGGTGGTTGGTGGCGTCCTCTCTCTTCGGGGGGGCCGGGGCCACCCACCTGTGGAGGGTGCTATGTCGTGGTGTCGTGCGGGCCTGCGCTGGCCCTGGTGTGGGAGCTGGCCTTTCTCCTGCTTGGCCGCTGCCTGCTCTGGCGGGGCGGGCCGCTCTTGGCCGGCTGGCGGCGGGGGTCGCCTCCTGGGCTGCTGGGGGATGTGGCTGGTACCTGGTTCCGCCTGGGGGGGGTCCCGCCGTGCTCCGTACGGCCGGCATGGTTCAGGGGGGTGCCGCGGGGGGTCTCCGGTTGTGCTGCTCGGCCCGTCCCTGGGGCCCGCAGTGCCGCGTGCCCGTCTGCACCATCTACCCTCTCCGGTGGCCCGCCACGCGGATGGGCCGGGCTCCTACCAGACAGGCCTCCTACATGGGCACTTCACATCACTCACTCCCAGCTGGTCTGGCTCAAGAGTGAGTTTTCAGATATTTTAGAGTCATGAAAACAACTATCACTCGCTGCTGTGAGGACAGCAAGAGGCTCACAGCAACAGCCTCACAATCGAGCCCTGCTGATCAGAGCAGACACTCCACATCCACACTGTAAATTAATTGTGCCTGTCCTCTTCATCAAACCCCCAACCTTTGGATCAGAAGACGATCCCTCTACCACCTGAGCAACGGTCGGCAATAAATAACATTGTAAGCATAAACATTTTACCGCTTACCCCCAATTTCCACTGGATGTGGCTCCGATGCAGAACGTCACCGCCGCGTCACCGGAGCTGATAGGTTTCCATTTTAGTCTATGTGTTTATTTCCACCGGGTCCGTGTCAGCTCCTTCCCAGATGCGGCAGTCCGGTGCCCTGCGCCAGATATACGCAGGGCTTCTATTTCTGGCCGATACCGGAGCACGACGCATCAATCAGCACAGAGCAAGTGAAGCTAAACAGGAAATTAAGCACGTACTCCGCAATAAAATATCGGGTTACTTTTCAAACTAAAACACTTCAGATTATATTTTAAGTAAATACATCAACACGTCATAATGTGTAAAACCAAATTCACATCCACTATATTGATTCCCCTCATACTGTAACTGCACTGTAAAGTGCAGCAACTTTGATTTAGTTCATGTTTTACTGGTGCAGTTTTATCTCTTCTCTGTTGGCTGTTGCTAAAAAATGTGTCTATGACAAATCCAGAGTCCAACTTTCTTGTTCTCCTTCGTTAGGAACACTGACCTGTTTATTGTTGCGTTTATAACACATACATTTAACCGCGTTCTCGCGCGATTATATAAATATTGCGAGAACTGCTCTGTCTCGTGACGTCACAGTCGTTCAAACGGAGAGCAGTGGAAACCCCGGGTGAGTTATCAAGTTTAGTTTAGCTTAGTTATCATGCACATGTTGTTTAAAAGTTTTAAAAAATTTTAAAAAAAAAAACAGATTTGAATAACACTAAACTCGACTTGCCAGCTTTGTCACTTAGAACATAATGTTACAGATCACTGTCTTCACAAACTTAAGGTTTCTACAGTTCAGACTTGATGCCCGGGTTTGATGTGCTATCAAATACTTTCAGGTCATCAGGATGTGACTCCACCACACTGTTATTGCTTGATCACAGAGGCTCTTTATCCCCACCTAGTAATCACTTTTTTGAATGTGTCCTACAGCCGAGGACCTGGTGAAGAAAAAAATGGAGGAGATCCAGAAGAGCGCACAGCTGGACCAGAGCATCGAGGGAGCGTACCTCACTCACTTGCTGCTCAGTGAGAAGATGACACTGACCGAGATCCTGGGCAGTATCACTGAACTGCTGCTGGCAGGAGTGGACACGGTCAGGTCTACAACACACTTCCCTCTATTCCTAAAGATTGCATCTTGCTGTTCACGCACACATATTTTTGTAATTAGGTATTTTGTCATGGATAGTACTTTTATATTTAGATGAATAATACATTTTACTCCTATCAGATGCCTCTATCATCAGGAGGTATATTGAAACTTTACCGAGGTGGGACTAATATAGTGCATACGGAAAGTATTCACAGCGCTTCGCTTTTCCCACATTTCATCATGTTACAGCCTTATTCCTAAAGGGATTCAATTCACTTTTTCCCTCAAAATTCTACACATAATACCCCATAATAACAACATGAAAAACTTTTTTTTTTAAATGTTTGCAAATTTATTAGAAATAAAGAATGAAAATATAACATGTACATAAGCATTCACAGCCTTTGCTCAGTACTTTGTTGTGGCACCTTTGGCAGCAATTACGGCCTCAAGTCTTTTGGAATGTGAAGCCACAAGCTTGGCACATCTATCTGTGGCCACTTTGGCCCATTCCTCTTTACAGAACCTCTCGAGCTCCATCAGGTTGGATGGGGAGCGTCGGTGTACAGCCATTTTCAGATCCCTCCAGAGATGTTCAATGGGATTCAAGTTTGGGCTCTGGCTGGGCCACTCTGCGACATTTACAGAGTTGTCCTGAAGCCACTCCTTCGATATCTTGGCTGTGTGCTTAGGGTCATTGTGCTGTTGAAAGATAAACCAAACTTCTTCCATTTACAGATGATGGAGGCCACTGTGCTCATTGGGACCTTTAAAGCAGGAGAAATGTTTCTGTACCCTTCCCCAGACCTGTGCCTTGAGACAATCCTGTCTCGGAGGTCTACAGACAATTCCTTCGACTTCATGCTTGTTTTGTGGTCTGACATACACTGTTAACTGTGGGGCCTTATATAGACAGGTATGTGCCTTTCCAAATCATGTCCAATCAACTGAATTTACCACAGGTGGACTCCAATTAGGCTGGAGAAACATCTCAAGGATGATCAGTGGAAAAAGAATGCACCTCAGCTCAATTTTGAGCTTGATCTTAAAGGCTGTGAACACTTGTGTACAAGTGATTTCTTTGTTTTGTTTTTTTTAATAAATTTGCCAAAAATCTCTAACAAACATTTTTAAGTTGTCATTATGGGGTGTTATGTGTAGAATTTTGAGGAAAAAAGTGAATTAAATTGCTTTTTTTAATTTTTAATTTATTTTTTATTTTCATTTTATTGAATACTTTCCGTATGCACTGTAGAAAAAGCTTCAAACTGAAAAGACAAAAACAAATCTGAGTCACAAATAGAACTAAACATGCAAGTGTGCCTTTTACAGCAAACTATGAAGCAAATGAAGCAGGGGATTTCATTGGTTGTCATGTTTCATTTTGGACTGAGCAGCCAATAGGAATCCTCAGTCAGTGCACACTTTTCCTAAAACATGATTTTTAGTTTCCCTAACTAGTTAACTAGTGCTTATATTTTCCCTACACTAGTAAGTTAGTACATATTTTTAGCATCACTAGTTCACAAGTGCTGCAGCAAATGTCTTTACTTGTCGATATCTTACTTTTACTACTTCATAAACATGTTGCGTCCACCTAGCATGCTTACTAGTTCACTAGTTTTAAGTTTGTTTTGCTTGTGCTTCTCAGGCTCCAAGTAACATGCAATTGTATCTCTAGTTACACCCTGGGCGGCTGTCCATGTTGTTCATATCAAAAAATGCCACTGTCTCTGATTTCATTTCCTTATTCCTGAAGACCTCCAACACTATCTCCTGGTCCCTGTACCACTTGGCTACGGAGTCCAAGATCCAAGAGCAGTTGTACCAAGAAGTGATCAGCATTTGTCCTGGAGACAAATTGCCGGACAGCAGCGACATCACCCAGATGCCTTTTCTGAAAGCAATCATCAGAGAGACTCTCCGGTTAGAAGCAGTTTGTATTTTAAAATGAAAAATCAGCATGCAAAGACTGCTGCCTTGTTTCATGTGTCTAAAGCAAGCCTGACTCTGGCTTGAAGAACTGCAAATCTACAGAGTATCTCAATTTCAATGTAAAGTGTCTTAAGCGTCCTGTTTTACTGTTAGGGATGATGTGTTCTGCAGTTTAAGCCTGTCTGTGTCAGATTTATAGTCATGCTGTCCTGCTTTAAGGCAGAATTAGAAGTGATCATAAATTTTCTGTAAAATTGCAGCAATCAGTAAACAGGTTCCAATTACAAAATAAAAGCCTCTGCAGAAAGCCTTAGCAATATTCTTGCACCTGAATGTTTGGGAGCTCTAGGTTACAGGACCAATACATAAAGCTACAGTAGGTTATCTCAGTTCAGTCGTATGTGTTCATAACTTCTAAATCTGATCAGGAAGATGCATTCAGCTAAAATCATGTACTGATTATTTTTTTACACACAAGCAGCAAAAACATCAATGGTTCAGTGGTTTTTATGATAAGCAGATCATAATTTTATCAGTAAGGGATAAGCAGGATTTTATCAAAAGTTATAGTAAATCAAAAGCATCTCTGAAAATTATTCGAATTATGAGGTCACACATGAAGATAACATTTAGTGGACTTTAGATTCCTTGGTGCTCTTCAGGGTTGTACCCAGTGGTGCCAGAAACGCTCGCCTCACTGTCGAAGATGAGATTGTGGTGGGAGATCATATTTTCCCAAAAAAGGTAAGATAAGTGAAGTTCAGCTCTGTAGAGCAGAACCTAAAGAATTGCTGTCTTTCAACTAAAAACATTGTCAAGTCTTTTTGAGTAGAGTTTGCCTGTTCCTTCAAGGTGGGCTTCTTTCCAGGTACATTGGTACACAATAACCTCAAGTCACTCTAAACACAATGAAAACTTTCAGAGACAAAACCTTATTGTGGCAGCACTGACAAAGTGCAAATCTTTGTGGTCCCTCTTTCAGACGCTCTTCCACCTCTGTCACTATGCCGTTTTGTCCTATGATGAAAAAGTTTTTTCCTGAAACCCAACGTCCTTCCTTGCCGCAGCGCTGGCTTAGTAGAGGAGGAGATGATAAGCTGAAGCAGCACCCATTCGGGTCAGTGCCATTTGGCTTTGGGGTCCGAGCATGTCTTGGTCGACGGGTGGCTGAGCTGGAATGTACCTCCTCCTTTCCAGGGTAAGGATGTATGATTTTGGTGATGTACTCAGATGTTTTATTAAGGAGTTTGGAAGTTTTTGTGTAAAAAAAACTATAGGTTATTACATAAATTCGGTTCTCTGAGTAATATGAGTGAGATATCGCACTATGGGATATAAGCCTCCGCGTCAATATCTAAGAAGCCCCCTATCTCATAACGCCAATCCTGATTGGCTGGGTGAAATGTATTCATCTGCCACTGGTAATCCTTCCTACTATAAGTAGAGTGGGCAGGGAATACAGCGGCATTCAAATAAGCAAACCTCTCCTCACTCATTCAGCAAGAAGGGCTGTCTAGTGAGACATCTCACTCATATTACTCAGAGAACCAAATAACCTATAGTTTTCTTTCACAACGTTCGTTTCAATGTCTCACAATGGGATATGGTAGCTTCCGTAATACAGACGAGCTTATCGCATGCTACACCAGCTCGCAGGGCGAGCACTGTACCGATGCCACACATGGAGCAGAGACATTCAGCCGGTAAAACCGAACAAAAGTGAACAAAAGTGAGGAGCGAGGACCAACATGCTGCCACACAAATATCCTGAACAGACACCTGAACAAGGCCCAGGATGTGGCTAAACTTCGAGTCGAATGTGCACGCAAACCAAAAGGCAGCTGCAGACCCTGACTCGTATAAGCCAAAGCAATTGCGTTCACCAACCAGTGTGACAGACGTTGCTTAGTAACAGGCTACCCCTTATGGGGCGGAAGTCAGGAGATGAAGAGCCAGTCGCTCCTCCTGAAGCACCCTGTCATATCCACATAAGCACGTACAACGCGTACCGGACACAACAAATGAGGCTGCTGCTAACACGTCTATCCCGAGCTGTGAAGGGGAGTAAAAACAGCACGCACTGTGCGTTTACTCCACGGTGAACAGATCCACCTCGGCTCAGCCTCCGGTGTAGCATCTATTCCCCATAAAACGGTGTCACCTGGACAGCAGGGCCGTACATGTGTTCAGCTCTCTCCGTGATTTTCTGCGTTCAGCGAGAGGAGGCGTCCACATCTCCACAGGATCAGCCTGCGTGCTAGCAGGTGCAACTGACTACCATGGTCGTATTGTCCATCCTCACCAGCACATGGTGGCCCGTGAGGAATGGAAGGAAATGCCTCAGCTCAAGAAACACCGCTGAGAACTTCAAGTAATTGATTGCCGGAGTGCTGGAGGCACACATCCCAGCGACCTCTCACAGATCGCCCTCCCGTACAACCGCGCCATGGTGGACCACCTTCCTGGACGTGATGGTGCCCATCCAATAGGCACCCCTTGCACCAGAAAAAAAGCGGGGTGTGCCAGGTGGACGTAGAGCCCCGCAAACTCAGGTGTGATCATCAATCCGCTGTGCGTCTTGACAGACAGGATTCTCTGGTGTGCTCACAGACCTCTGTGCGTCATGACGGACAACCAGCATGAGTGTCAGCCACAGCTGGAATTCTCTCCTGTGGAGGCAACCGGGCCGATTACGAGGAGTGCAGGCGCATTTATCAGGAAACACACTGTCAGAACGGTGACGTAATAAAACGCAGTGCGTTCCGGGCTCATGACCAGCAGATGCCCTGCTGTCCCACACATTGCTTATGCACACCGCCGAACACTTTTGGGCTTAAGAAAGGCCTCCCGTTTTTTGGGGACCAGTAAGAGCCGCCCTGACAGTGCGGGAGAAATGCCAGACATCGCCCTTTTCTTTAACAATAAGAGGATTTCCTCCTGTAAAACGCGGTCGTTCTTTTTCATAACATGAGTGAGACATCTCACTCATATTACATATCAGTTTAGCAGTTAGTAATTACTGACTGTTACATTTACTCTTCATTTGTGCTAACACTTTAAAATACTTCATGGTAAAAATGTATACTTTGTTTTGTATTATAGCTTGTGAAGCATTTTAAGGTAATGCCAGATCCTGCTGGAGCAAAAGTGACTCCAATTACCAGGACGCTGCTCTGCCCCGGTAAGCCAATCAACCTTCAGTTTGAGGACAGAAGCAAGGAGCAGCCACAGCTGAGAACATCAGCGGGAGTCTCTCAGTGAGCAGGTCCGCAGTCACACACCCAGAGCCATCTTGTAAAGAAGACATACAAGATGTCTTCAGAGTGTTCTTAAGCTTTTAGAACTTTAAAAACAATTACTGAATCATTCACACAGAGAAAATAAAGTGTAAAAAAAAAAAAGAACAGTCAGGAATACAGATTCCATTATTAATCACAGTACTCTTTGAATCTTTGTATTTTTATTTAGAGATAAGGTGAATTTAATGTTATTTTAGCAGTTTTTCTTCTGATTACAAATTCACAACTCTTCTTACATTTTTTTCAAAAATATTTGAGTGAGCCGCTGCAGTTTGTAACAAACATAACTCCCAATACAGTATGCTTTGTTGGAATAATACACAACTTCTATCATTCTCTTGGCCTTATTTGGAGCAGCACAGCTCCCATGGTGTACCTTGAGGCCATGTTGTGTTTGTTCTCCCTGGTGGAGAGGCGGGGTAACTTTGTGCTGAAGATTTTGTCCACCTCGTTTAGCTGGATCAGACTTCCTCCTTTTTCAAGGCTGTGGTTACCAGCCCTGTTTCTGGTAAAAACGCAGATGATGAAAACCTGTTTATACAGGTGTACACTAGCATTGTGTCTGCAATCCACATGAGATCCTGTCTGGGATGTTAAACACCTTCTTCTAAATGGAGCAGAGTCCGTTCTTTACGGAGTTTTATGGCTGGATGAATACAGACAGGATGAAAAAAATACAAAAACACATAGGGCCAATTTTGATAGAGAAAAAGTTGAAATGTCAAGATTTAGGTTTAGATTTTGAGACTAAACTTGAAACATGATGTTGAGATTAAAGTTAAAAAGATGAAATTAAAGTTGAAATTTTGAAAATGAACACAAAATACAATATTGTGATAAAAGTCGAAGGTTTGCTAATAAAGTTAAATCAACAGAAACTGACGAGGGCCAATTTACCAGATGACAACAAACATTAGATCGTGACCAGCTACTAAATGCTGTGTATCATTGAATGCGTTAAAATATACTTTGAAGTTGGTTTTAATAACAAAGAGAATATTTCTCTTTTAGCTCATAAACAGACTGTTGTAATCGATTTGAAGTATTTAAACTCCTGCTTTCTGCTGACCTGCCGCTAGGGGGAAATTAAAAAAATGCCTTAATTTAGGGGCGTTACTGCTAACGCAGTAAGAGACACCTAGTCAGGCAGCTGGTCAGTGTTGTGCAGAGAGTTCACAGCTGAGATGTGTCACTACAATCACAGGCACCTTGGGGCTATCTCGGGTGAGTGTGTGGGGGCGGTGGCTGCCTCTCGGCCTATGGTCTTTTGGCTGTCTGGGGTGGCAGCTCGGTTGTTGGGGGGTGTCCTGGGGCTCCTTGGCTCCCGTTGTTGGTGCCGGCCTGGCTGCACCTTTGGGCTTGGGGCGGCACCAGGGTTTACAGAAGTGTTTTTTTCACAAACACTAGTCATGGATGCACACACATACAGTATGTATTCAGTTGAAAAAAGTGGATTTGGGCTTTAGTTACTCTTTAAGGACTTGAGATATTGCCAAAAACGTAATCTGTTCAGAAGGAAAAACCAGTTAAGTTTGGAAGAGGAGGCCGCATTCAGTCTGTGGCTATTGAGGAGCTGTACAGAAAAAAAATTAGGGCCAGTTTTGATGGAGACAATTTTCATATATGGTGAATTGGCCCTAGTTCGCTTCCGCAGATTTGACTTAATTAGCAAACGTTCAACTTTTATCACAAGACTGTATTTTGAGTTTATTTTCAAAATTTCCACTTTAATCTCGACAGTTACATTTTATTCTCGACCTTTTAACTTTATTCTGTATTTGCAACTTCTTTATCAAAGTTGGCCCTTATCCGCTTCTGTAAATACAAATACATGAAAAAAATTAAAATAAAAATACAATTGAAAAAAAGAGCCATGATTTTATTTGACATCTTGTAACATTTTAATGTTGTCGCATGATGATATCTCATACCACCCCAGTGACAGTGTTACTTTGTACATATAGAAAATGTTATGTTTTAATTCAGTTATAATTTTTTATATAATAAAAATGTAAATACTGTCTTTTGTACAGTGTATTAACATTAATCAAGCGTCATTATTATTTTGGTAAATAAATGTGACAATGTGCTGGTATTTCCTTGTTGTGTGAGACTGATTTTTTCTCTTTATTCAGCTTTCTTTTCTGGATAGGTCATGAAGCGATTAAGTGGGAAAAATTTGCTATAGAAGTACCCATCGGCCAGGCCACTGGCATAGCTAGATGCAATGCCCCAATGTCCCTACTAGAATCTGAGGTGAACAAAAATGTGGCAATCATGTCTCACAGATGAGTGTTTTTTTTCTCTCCTCCTGGCTATTGAACAAGCACTTTAAAAGAATAAAAAATGAACAACCTCTAGTATTATATATTATATTTTCATATAGCTTGCAATTAAAATTCACTTCAGGTAACTGTCAGGAACTAGGCTGAGGATCACCTTCAACTGTCCTGCAACTGGGTCCTGTCTGCTACCCGTGACAGTACCTTTAATAAACATGATGACAGACAAGGTGAAAGTGAAACACATCAAAGAGTCTGTTTATTCTCCATTTATAATCTCACTAATGTAAGCATTAACACTCATCAATTTCTGCATTAATTACTTGCTGTTTTTACTGCAGCAACAATGTGGTTTTTGGTCTGAATTATGGATTTAAATTTTTCACATTTTTAAAGGTTTATTCCTCAATTGTAAAGAAATTGATCTACAGTTCTTCTGTGATTGTGATTGGTCTAATCTCTACCTCTGTCACAAGAGCGCGCATGTAGCCAGGCTGAATTCAACTCGCTTAACTTGGCAAGTTGTAATTGAGATTTGTATTACAGCTTCTGTCTGACTGACAACGCTTGGTTAGGTGAAGCCTGCTGATGTAGATAAATCCAGGATATAATATCTAGCTTTGTAGTATAGGCCCCTAAAATAGAATTTTTTTTTCAGCTTACCTTGCTGAAGGGACTAGCCTTGTTAGTAAGTTAGCTGGGGACCCTAAAAGATCACATCTATCTTCCAGTTAAGGGTTGTGTCCCCTCCACTATCCGTTCAACATTCTCTTTACTTTTAGTACTCTCTCCATCTCCATCTTTAGTCACAGCATTGTTGTCCCCCTGTCCAATCAGCTTTTCATCAGAGCTTTCCTTTTTCTCTTCCTCTCCTTCAGCCTCCTCTCGTTCAAATTCAACCTGTTCACCGATGCCTTCTCCTCTGCCTTGCATAATCTCCCTTTCCTCCCTGTTTCCAGGTGAAGCCAGCAGTGCAGCTACCTCTGACTCCAGCTGCTCCACCCTTATTTGCAACTTTTGGTTGCTTGACTCTAATTCAACCATAAGCCTTGCTAACTTGGTTTGAAGGACTTCGAGGTTGTTCTCCGCTCTTGCTATCTTTTTGTCAACTTTCTCTGCCTCTTTCTTCTCTACCTCCCCACTCTCTTCCAACATGCCCATCTTGGTCAGTATCTGCCTGCCTTTCTCCTCTAAGTGACTCTTGGCTGCTGGAAACTCTGATAACACATCTCTCAGGTCTTCCTTTGAGAGGCTGAACAGGTCTGAGTAACCAATGCTTCTGATGTTGGCAGTGCGACGATTGCCGGATTTATTACCTGCAAAAAACAATTGAAGACAAAGTGAGGATCAAAAGGAAGCCCCAGTTTAACACAAGAGTCCTGTTGATGTATGCATTTCATTGTACTACTACAGTAATGTTATACATTTCATAACATCCACCTCTCTGTCACAAACTGTGGCTTCAATCGCCAATGTTTTGATGAATATGTAATATTAAGTCAGCTAAACACAGCTTTAGTCTTGATGTGGATCAGAGTTACTTTTTCAGTAACAATTAGCCTACTACTTCTACACTGGTAACCACTTTTCCATTTCCATCGTTTTAACACACAACATTCAAACCACAACAAACACATGATCTTGTCATAAAGAAAGACAAATCCCTTTCAACCATCATATGGACAAAAATACAGACCAAGAAATTACATAAACATAGCACATGATAAGATGTGTAAATATACAGTTTTATTTCAAAATCAGTGGCAACACATCTTATTATGCTCGGATAAATATTCATTTATCCATTGTTTTTGGGATTAGTTATGATTCGATGAACTACAGAAGGCAAATGGTTCCTTTAAATGTGTTAATTATGTTTCCTTTTGACCCAGTGGCTGCCTTAACAAGTCATTGAAAGCTTGACCACAGATTTGGCTAATTATTAAAAACTGTTTCACTATTTGTCACAAATATAACTTATAACCAAGGACTCCACTATTCAAGGCAAAGTTGCTGGCAAATAGGTCTGTTTATAGGATTGTGTGCAGCAAGCAGGGGTGTGACTTAACTCACCCTTGATATTAAGGATGCTAATTTCCCCAAAGAAAGTTCCTTCACTCAGCACTGCAAATTGTGTTATCCCGTCATCAGCGACAACAGCAAGTTTTCCATCTTTAATGATGTACATTTCATGGCCCACGTCTCCTTTTCTGCAGACATACTCCCCTGGACTGAACACCTGCAAGGTAAAAAGTATTATGTATTCATACTTAAGGTGCATGTTTGACTCTCTACAAAAACCTTGATTAATGAACAAGACTCATAGTTTTAAACACTCTGCATATGTGCATTATGCCTAGCTTTTCTGGATCATCCCTAAAAACAAAAAAGCCATTAAATTTTTTAACTTTGTACATTTAGGTATGTTTTGGTCCTCCTATAGATCTTAATGGTATTAGCTGCTACATGGGCGTAGACCCAGAAAGTACCATGTGCTGACCAAATTTTCTCAACAGTTTTACTGCCAATGGAAATCCATCTCCTGACCTGTGGAGTTAGTTTAAGAACAAGCTCCTCTAGCAGACTTTTCTCACAGCTCTGGAATATAGTGACTTTAGACAGTGTAGAGAGGTGAACGCTGACAGCGATCTCTGTCCTCATGTGGACGGGAAGATGCTGCAGGATTTCATTCTCTCGCATGATTTTCTTGTTGATGTGAAGATGCTGGTACCAGTTGTCAATGCGCTGACGAAGCTCTTTGCTGATATAATGGCTTTGCAGGTATGCTTTTACCTAAAATAAGACATAAAGTTCAATTTCCTACATTAATGATTTTCTTTATCTGACATTATTTTGACTTACCAGCTCATGGTCAGGGAAGAAAACATTGTCACGGTCCCTGAGGCTTGTGATGACATTTCCAACATTACCAACAATTGATGCAAACACCAACACAGCAATAAGCAGGTCTGCAATCATAAACAAATACTCCTCCTCCCTGTTTGGCAAAGGTGTGTCCCCAACTGTAGTGAAAATCTGGGCAGAGAACCAGAAACAGTAGAAATATTGACGTCGCAGGGATGCAAACTGGGGATCAGTCATATTGGGGTAAACCCAACGGTCACTTCCGAAGCCAATGTAGTTGGAGAGTGCGAAGTATAGGCATGCATTCCAGTGGATTAGCACAAAGATGTAGATCATGAGCTTGGAGATCCTGAAGGTATTGGGGTAAGAGGTCCTCGTTTCCATGCGGTCCAGGGCCTCGTTCAGCCTTGGCAAACGCAAGAGCCGGTTGATCCTCACCAGCGGAGTTTGAATGCCAAAGGCAAAGTAGAGAAAATCAGTGGGAAGCAGTGAAGCAAGGTCTCGTAGGAAGCGTTTAGAGTGTAAGTAGCGGTCTTTCAGGCGGGTTAAGTCTTTAATCAGGATGCCCTGATCCAGGTATCCTAAAGAGGAGAGGGTTATTTACCTTAAGCTTTGCATCTAATGTTAAAAGCATTATTAAAATTATAGTAAATGATGAATCAGTTCAGGAGATCCAGTACTTGTGTTTCTTCCCTTTGTATGTATTTTTTTTTTGTGTGTTCTCACTTAGTCGGTCCTCCATGCCCATCTTCATTTTTATGTCAGCTTCCCCCTCATAATCATTAGCATTAACTATTCAACCACATTGTGTTGAATGAAAAATTATCAGTCTGTTGTGTTGTCGACCCTTAGTCCAGGCTTGTTCCAAGCCTAGCCAAAGCTACTCAAGTCAAGAACCATAGTCTATCTCTAGTAACGTAAGGTGAAGCTCATAGCTGTAATTAGCAAATATGTGGACAAAACAGAGTACTTATTCACATTTGCCTAACCATAGTAGACTAAGAACATACCTAGCTTGGCATCAGACTCTCTCACCCCGACATGTCAGGGTAAAGCAAACACATTGGTTATCATATGCCTATTACAACCCCAATATGATATTTTGATCTGATACATCCACATATTCATTTGACAAAATTGTTTCCAAATAAATCTGCACATATTCTGTAGATATAAATGCTTTCCACAGTTCTTTTACATCCAGCCAGCAAGTTGTTTTGTTTTTTCCACTGTACTCTCTGATATGTGCTCATTTCAGCCATCTGTGCCCTGCTGTTTAGTTGAAGTTCTTAACAAAGTTGGGACAAGAAAATTTTTTTACCAGTGTGTAGAGTGATGATCATATCGGCGATATACATGACATCTGACAGATAGTCCAGAGTCAGCCACACAGGGAGGTAGTTCAGTGCTATTGCACTGAAACAAGTCCTGCAAAAAAAAAAAAAAAAGTCTATGTCAGGTTCTGGGGGGTTGACATCAAGTCAAAGGGTTGAGGATTAGTGATCATTTCTTTAAAAAGTATGTAAATTTGCAAAATGTACCTTAAAATGATAATTACGCAATTGTAAACAATGGGTAATATCATGACCTGTATCCAGACATAATAAAATCCCTCTGCTGGATCTAGCACCCACTCAGTCCAGCTAATGAATGAGAAAACAGAGGTAAATTAGAATGCAGCTGAAAAACTGCAAGAGTTCACAGTTAATCTACACAGTTATAGAACTGTCAAATGTAAACATTAATCCGAACATGATTTTAGGTAACATGAAACACAAAGCTATTAATTTACTAAGCAAAATGTGTGTATGAAATTACAATTTACTCGTTTCAGTTAAAAAATAAGCATACTAACAGAGCTCTTGTATTTTTGTTACACATATTACAAAGAGTATAACAAAAATGTTCAAACCACATTTCACCTACTCACCCGATGTTCAGCTTTAATTGCAGGAAAATATTGTTTTTCCCTCCACTCATGACACCATTATTTTCATCCTTGACTTTCTGCCCACGATGCCGCCTCAGCAGCCTCTGCCACTGCTTGCCTTGTATATCCACGTCACCATTTCCAGCCATCCTAAAAAAGGAAATCTTAGATCACCACATTTCTTACGAAGCTTGGCTTTTGATTTGTAGTGATGATTTAAAGAGCCACAATTTTCCTGTGGCACCACAGCAGAGTTTGCCAAACAATAACCGCACTGCTCTTCCTAGTGATGCTGGTCTCTATGGAAAGTAACAACAGATGTCATGTGCTGCTGGGATTTCTTTTCCCCAATAAAACCACAGAGGTCTTCCTTTGCTAAACAAACAATGTTGAGCTCAGCCTATAGTGGAACACTATTCATGCAAATAAAAGAGGTAAATAAATATAATCTGGTGTTTTTCTTTTCCAGCATTTTAGTGATGCTATACACAAGATTTCCTTTTTTAGGGATCTGTAGTGGCGTTTTATGCAGTTTGATACATTTATGGTGCTTCGTGGCGTATCTAACAACTTCCGGGAACAAATTGAGTTTTCATGAATAACGTGGCGGTCAAGCATTTCAAACTTATGTTGTCGCAACTCCCTCTCTAAATGGCTCTGGGCGGGGATACACCCTGGACAGGGCTCCAGTCCATTGCAGGGCAACAAACATACAGACAAACACCCACTCACATTCAATCCAACGGGCAAGTTAGAGACTCCAATCAACCTAACAGTCATGTTTTTGTATTGTGGGAGGAAGCCGGAGCACCCAGAGGAAGCCCACACAGCACAGGGAGAAAGTGCAAACTCCACACAGAAATGACCAAATGTCCTCCCCAGAGCTTGAACCCAGGAGGACGTGCTTACTAATAGGCCACCGTGAACCACACTTTTCAATCCCTATATCAGTTTGTTTTGCTTATATATAAATTTAAAAGTGACAGTGAATATTAACAAACATTTATTCCAGAATTAGCAAATGCTACTTTCCATCAGCAGTCCCTGGCAGGTCAAATGATATAACATTACAATGACAAAACAATTGGAAAAATATAAAAAAATATACAACACAATAGCAGAATTGGAGAACTGACACACACCAATAACAAGGAACACTGAGAGAAGACATGAGATCTTAAACTACAAATTAGTGCAGAGAGATCTGTTTTCTTTTCAGCCATTTGTTTTTAAAGATTGTCTTTAAAAGTGGTAAGTGTGGTACAGTTTCTTATTGAAGCTGGAATCTCATTCCAGACCTCAGTACCTTTGACTGATAACATCTGTTTGCTGAAGGTTGTGTGCCTGTGTGGTACTGCAGAGGCAACACAAGCAAGTAAGAAACCAGGAAAAACTATTATTGTGAACACTGTTGTTTTGTGTTTAGCCGTTTTTTCAGTCCATTGTTAAAAGCATTGTCACTAGTCTCTCATTTTAGATGCGTGGGTAGATATTCTTCCACTAGTGATGGATCTGAGTATAATGAAACCACCCAAAGGCGGCGGAGCAAGTCCATGCAGGATCTAAAATACAGAGCAAGCAAGTTTAAACTTTCTAAAATGATAAAAACTTTAAATATTGTATTTCTGAAGAATAGGGCAGTGATGGGAGGAAAAGGATTTCCTATCCAGTACTTTCATGGCTTTTTTGAAGAGCGATTCTATTGGTTTTAATGTATGTAAAGTTGAGCACATACTCTCGTACAATGAAGAAACAGTTTTGCAGCCCTCTGCCGAAAATTGTTGAGAATAAAATGTACCATTTTACATATTTTTTAACATGTTTTTTAGAGCTCCTCACCTTTTAGAAACACATTTCAACTTCACCACATGTTTGGATGCTTTGCTGTCCAAGCAAGTGTGTCTTTTCAACAGCAGGAGACATAATGTCCAAAAATGTAATTAAAAAATGCCACAAAATGTCTAGACCTGTTACTATTCTTAAAAAAAAAACATATCCCTATGTTAAAACTGAGCTGTGAAGACTGTTCTGGTTTGAAGTTTTAAAATTATAATTTTTTTTTTTGGAAGAACGTCAGGATGAATACATGATTTGGTTTTCATTTTAGACTGGCATAATTTTTTTCTCTTTTTTTGTCTTTGTAAAGTGGCATTTTTCAATCGGAAAAAATGTCTTATTTATTTAAATGATTATTTATTTTTTTAATATTCCTTTTTGATTTGAAAAGGTCTCTTAGTGAAGTCAAATAAGTTATTTGACTTAAAAAAAATAAGCATGATTTTTACTACAATGTTTTTGTCTTTTCCCTTTCCAAAATATCGTATCATTATCGTATTTTTGAGACCATTATAGTCTATCGTATCGTGAATGGTTTTAATGTTCACTCCATCGCCTTCCGTTAGTTTGTTGTTGCACTTGCAGCTGAAACGTCGCCTTCCGTGACTCACTGAAATCGTGTGGGCGGAGTCAGAGTAAGATGGCTGAGCGAAAGGGAATAGTGTTAGTGAAACCATCTAATGGGATGTTTATCGGGTGTTATCGAGATGAACGACAACTGAAACGAAGGAGCGGTTAAGGCTTTTGCTCTCCTGGTCTGCTGTGGTGCTCCTTGCTGCTGTTGTTTGATTTCTCAGGTGCTGTTCAGTCCGTAAGAGCTCTGACATTGTTGGAATCATCTGCAGCTAGTCGTTAGCAGCTGTGTTAGCAGCAACGAAACCTGTCCCTCGAAAACCGTTGAGGCTTCTTTTATTGTATTGGGTACGTGGATTTGAAATTACTCTAATTTTGTAACAACAACTCCATAGATAGTGTTTTCAGCTGCATGCATGGGTGACATTTTTAATTAAGCGTGTTATTGCAGCCTTAATGAGAAAATGAAATGCATTGATTGTTTATTTTTTCGATGAAGCACTGAGCGAGCTGTCTGCGTGCAAATATAGCTCTGGCTTGTTTTATATAACACATGTTGTGATCCTATAATACTCAACTGTTTATTAAAAGCCAGTACAACAGTCTGATTTTAGCTAGCGTATAATAATGCATGTTGTTTATGTATGTCACATCTGAAGGCAACACACACAAATGATTTTAATTAGGTTAATTTCATCATTTGGAGCTGGCCAATGAATGAGAATTGATAAGGGAGCTGATAATATTAATAACCCATCTACATACTAACCTTGATAATAATGTTGCGTGTGTTTTTAGGAACATGGAGGTAGTCGCTCAATACAGCTAAGAAATTTAGATACTTTATCAAGCGGTTATGACAATTCTCTGTCGATTCCAGTAAGATACTTGTGATATGCACAAAGTTGTACTGTCACTGTGTTACTCATTTTAACATGAACAGTTCAAAGAACAGCTGGAAGGCCGTGACTATTGATACGGTGCGGCCCTCATTCGCCAGTTTCGGTGACGTGATAGGTGCACCATGTGACTTAAATTTTGTTTTAGCTCATATTTATTTGTAGCTACCCGCTAACCCAGGAAATACCCTAAAATGTTTTTTTTTTTTTTTGTGTATGTATTGTTTAACCGTAACTCAGGAAATACCCTAAAATGTTTATTTTTTTTTCGTATATGTATTTTTATAGGAGGAGTTTCCCGTGTTAAATATGGTAAAATGAAATATTCTATCAAACCCATGTTAGCAGAAGGAAGGATCCTTGAGTGCGGCGCCTTAAGACCACTCGGCCATCCTGGCTCAGTGAAAAATCACAGGCACATTACACTTATTTAGAAAAGGTCCGGAAAATTGCCCGTATCGATGGTCCAGTGGCTTTTGATACGTTTCCGTATCAATAAACACTTTGTTCAATAAATGGAGGGCGTGTTGGTATTTGGATATTAGAAATTACAAGTGACTCTTACATATGTCACTTGCTTGTGTTTTCCTAAGGAATTGCCATACACCTGAATATATTCTTATATGGTATTATAATGTCTCTTGTGCTTGTTCACATTATTCTTCAGGTAAATTGTTTTTTTTATGTTACCAAATCAAAATTAACTTCTGTATTTAGATAAGCTTTCAGATGTGAAGTGTAGCGATATATTTGCAGATATCTGTTTTACACAATACACATGTCAATCTTTTGCCTTTCTGATCAAACACAGTAAGTGGGAAAAGAAAGCTTTGAAACTGTTTTTTTCCCAGTGTTTGTTGGTTTTTTGAAAGATAGAAAAAAAGTGATAGAAACATTGACAGACTAATGGAGCTTAACGTTAGACTTTAGAAATAATCACCTTCATTTCCTCTTGGATTTAAGTGAAGGCTAAACACACTATTATGATGAACACGGTGAAGTATGGGTAAAGTTCACTAGTTGAAGGCAATGGATGGTTGGAGGTAGAAATGTAAAGAATGTGCAATTAGAGATACATTTGATAGCCTGGTTTCACACCTCGGGAGCATTTTTCAAAGCAAGTGTGCATGTTATAAGCTTTTCTGTCACAAGAAATCACAAAGTGTTTTACATGACTGTGTGTAATTCAACCTTTGGACTTTGTAGTCTGACAATCTTCAGTTGGTTTGGTCTTGCTGGACAAACAGCCACGTTTTTATGATGGCAGATTTCCTTTAGAGAAATTTGCTGAACTGCAAACTCTTTTTATGGATGTCCTTATGATCCTGCATTTGACCAAGAAATGGGAAAGCCTAATTTAAATTGAAGTGTGCTGTGAACATTGTGCTGGCTGAGAGCTGCGTGCCAGGCTGTGGATCTTGTGACAAAAGGCTAAAGAAAGACATGCACTTCATCAAATTAATGGTGAAATGAATACAAATTGAATCTTTTGGGATTTTTAGTGTTATTTTATCCCTCCCTATCTCAAACTTCAGATGGGTTAACCAAGATCCCTATTCACATTAAAGCAGAACTAAGTAACTTGCACTTTGCGCTCTCCCTAAAGGTCCTTTTTGGTTATGTCACTGTCGTAAACACTCCACACCCCACGCCGCCTGCCCCACCCCACAGCTACATGCGCACCTTTATTTCCCAAGATGGTAGCAACTGATCACTGAAAAATCCTAATACAACATTGACACTAAGGGTGCTTTCACACATATAGTCCCATGTGACCATATGAACAGTATGAGGAAGAGAGAGAAGTAAAATAAATGAATGATGTGGGAGTAATTAGGAAGGGAGTGTGGACGTGTGTGATGTGTTTGTTTGGGTGCTGACAAAGCAGCTCTGAAAAATTATGGATAGATATTTGTGTGTGCTGCCTGATGGAGAGCTGGGTTGCGAGTGTGTGTGCGTGCCTGTTGCCGCGACTACGGTACATGATTACTGTGTGGTGCTGAACATGGAGTTGCTCTGTTCCTCTGACAAAGTTCTCTGCCTTTTTTTTGCTGGCTCCGCCATGATATAAGTTTGAGAAAAGTGAATTTGTAGACAACCGTGTGCATAATTTAGCTATAATAGTAGCAATTGCTACTGGATGCGGCTCCGCTGCGTTCCGCCTCCGCCGCGCCACCGGAGCTGATAGGTGTTACCCGGGGTTTCCACTGGATACATCTCCGCTGCGCCACGGCACCGATCCGGTATTTCACCGCTGTCCGCCGTCCGGTAATTCACACCGGTTGCGTTTTGAGTGCGCCGCGGTGCACTCCGGTTGAACGAGTGTGACGTCACGAGACAGATCAGTTGTCACAATATTTATATAATCGCGCGAGAACGCGGTTAAATGTATGTGTTATAAACACAACAATAAACAGATAAACAGGTCAGTGTTCCTAACGAAGGAGAACAAGAATGTTGGACTCTGGATTTGTCATTGAGAGTGAGGAGTCACGTGGTGAGTTGGGTTGTTTTGGGGGGGTCTGAGCCCGTCAGCCATGATGGTGGTAGACGCCTCCCCGGAATTTCACGCATTCACCAGAGCTTTACTTTTTGCGCATTTACGTAGAGGAATACGACAAGGAAAAAGAAGAAAAGCAATGCAAAAAGAGAAGGCAAAAGAAAAGGGACCATTCAGGGACAAACTGATACCAAGAGCAAAAAAGAGGTATTTGGAGAAGCAAGTGGACATTCGCAACATCGACCCATATGAGCGATCTGCAGCGGAATGGCACAGAGACCTGGACCTTTTACCTCCGTGCACATACATGGACATCGTAAATTACCTAGTTTTTGGTGTAAGTTACTACACAATGCAGAAGTTCAAAAGCCACAAGTCTCTGGTAAGTTACGAGACTTTCTGCTGCGGCTGGGTCCAGGACTTGGTCATCTACAAGCCTCCAGCTGGTGAAAACAGCGTTGTACTGGCAAAAGTAAGTTTCTTCACACATGTGTTTTAGTGTGTCAGAGACAAAGGCACTACAGCGTCCACAATCACATAAGGTAACCTACACTTCCTAGCTTTAAGAGACAACTACATAAAGACATTTTAAGACAACGTTCCAGAGTGAAAATGCAGAGAACACACTCATCCACGGGGGTGTGCGATCGAAAATAAGGTCCTTTCTTCTAATTGCAGCCAACCAAGCAATCCGACGTCTCCTCGTCAGGTCAGACACTTGCTCTCCTAGATGCTGTGTCCGTTTAGGTAACCTAAAAAACTGTATCCCGTTTCCTCCGTCTTCCATGGCTATCGTGGTAGGTATTGGAGCAGTTCTTAACGCAGCAGTGACTTCCAGGCATGGTCAAACAGTGCGGAATAGCAAGTACCTCCGCTACTACCGCGTTAAAAACACATGTAAACAATCTGTTTTGCCGTGGGACTTATGCCAGGGCTTCTATTTCTGGCGGATACCGGAGCACAACGCATCAATCAGCACAGAGCAAGTGAAGCTAAACAGGAAATTAAGCACGTACTCCGCAATAAAATATCGGGTTACTTTTCAAAATAAAACACTTCAGATTATATTTCAAGTAAATACATCACCAAAACGTCATAATGTGTAAAAACAAATTCACATCCACTATATTGTTTCCTCTCATACTGTATCTGTACTGGAAAGTGCAAATGTTTTACTGGTGCAGTTTTATCTTTTCTCTGTTGGCTGTTGCTAAAAAATGTGTCTATGTCAAATCCAGAGTCCAACCTTCTAGTTCTCCTTTGTTAGGAACACTGACCTGTTTATCTGTTTATTGTTGTGTTTATAACACATACCGCGTTCTCGCGCGATTATATAAATATTGTGAGAACTGCGCTGTCTTGTGATGTCACAGTCGTTCAACCGGAGAGCACCGCGGCGCACTCAAAACGCAACCGGTGTGAATTACCGGACGGTGGACAGCGGTGAAATACCGGATGGGTGCCGTGGCGCAGCGGAGACGTATCCAGTGGAAACCCAGTTTGTATTGGGCTGCGGTAAAGTAGTACGTCTTGCCACTGGGTCGGTGGCAGGAAAGTTGTAAACTTGTGCTGTTTTCTGGCCAGAGACAGCAGGGGGAGATGAAAGACCCCCCAATCACACCATAAACACTTGTATTACCCTCACAGGGACTACGAGAAGGATTTATTAAGGTAATAAAGTTACTTAGTTCTGCTTTCAATTTTGATTTGTATGTTGAAGATGTGAATCATTAGGAAATTGTGATCTATGTTTATCTGCATTTTTTAATGCCATATCTGTCCTACAGTACAGGTACTGGGATATTAAACATGAAGCAAGTAAAGACAAGGATTATATGGCTTCACCAAGAAATGGCAGCCTAATCACTGTAGAGGAAGGCACATAGAGGAGGTTTAGTGGTTGTTTGAACACATAGGTGTTCATAAAAAAATTTAAAAAAGCAATGTAACTTAAGTTTATAGGTTGTATTATCATGTTTCTGATTATATTTTCATCTGTTCACAGAGAAAAGTGCCCCTCTTCTCCTGTGATGGGTTGGTGTTGGCTTCAGACTGGATAGCATGGTCTGAAGGGAGGACTGGGTCACAGTTTTTGAGCAGCAGCAAGCGTCTTTCTCACAAACACGTCTGGCAACCAAAGAACTTCTACCACCCTTCTCCTTCTCTTCTTCCACTTTTCCTCTCCCTGTCTACTTTTTCCCTGCCCTTTCTTATTATCTCCAGACTTTTCTCCTTTTGCTGTCTGAGTCATCCTGACCTGTCATCGCCCCCCCCCCCGACTCCAGTATGAGCTGGCTGAGCAGGCTGAACCCTGGGAATCGGTCTGGGCGAAGTGCTGCCCCCTCCAACCCCTGTACGGCTGACCCAGAGACTTGCCTCATGGTGTTTGAGAACCACTGGAGACAGGTGAAATGCAAATAAACTTTCTCATAGATGATGTTCAATTTTGATTATCTGTAAATCCTGATTTATGTTTTATAGATTTGCAAACTGCATTTTATGCTTTACACAAAAAGCCTAGGCCAAAATAACTATTGTATAATACCATCATTATTATTTTGTGTGATTGGTCAGAAACAGGAATTTGATATACTGCTCACGCAGTGACATTAAAATGGTAGAGAAGCATTCTAAATTATTAAAATTCTCCCATCCATCTCATATTTCTATTGAACCAGAAAAGTCACGTGGTTATGATATGATGATGACATCATATCATAACCACCCTCTCAAATTTGTTATGCAGTTTCTATGTGTCAACTCCCGTAAGTAGAGTAAGCATAAATACATATCTAAGACATTTTGGCTTTTAATATATCCTCTAGCGATATTTAAAATACAAGTAAGTAACATTAATTATTATTAGTATTGCCAATCAAACCAATACAAACTGCTCTTCATGACAGGAGCGCAAGAAAGTCCTGGGTTCTCTCCAGTGGCGGATGCTTTAAGACTACAAGGGAACCTCAGCTTCCCCTAAATTCAGTGGTCAAATATGTAGTGTTGTGTGTACATTTCATTGACTAAATATATGACAGAACACATGTATGTTTAGTTCAGAATCAGCTTCTTATAACAGGAAACTGACAGTGACAGCGTGACGTTCTTCATTCATTACCGCAGCGTCACAGTGTTAATAAACAGTGGTGAAGTTCAGCTTCAATTGACTTCAATGGGAGAAGATTTAGGGGTTGATCCACTGCAGTCAAACTAGACGCTCATTGGATAAATGCTCGGTTATGACGCACTTAGTCCCGCCCATCGGACGCCGGGCTTCACAGGAGGTCTATGGAGCAGTGGACTGGATCTGTCTGTTCCGGACGCTGGAATAATGGATGATGATTGGATGATCTGTCTCAGGCTAATTCAATTTTGATTGACAGCGAAATGAGCCAATCAGAGAGTATGACGTTGTAAGCACACAGGCGGGTTTTTCAAATATTTCAGTCCGTTGCTCTGTGTTGACACGGAGACTTTGCTGATCCTCTCATAGCGAATTAACTTCTGACAAACCTAGTGTCTGTTTTTGGTGTTTGTGGAGACTGTTACTGCTTGTATTGTGAGACTTTTGACCAAACACTCACACTCCAGCGCGCAGCAGCTACGCGCGTGCGTGCGTGTGTGATAATCTACAAATAGTTGTTGACAACAAAATGTGAATTCTACTAGAATTCACATTTAAATAAACAGATACATTTTCTGAAGTAGGCAGAAAATGAGCTTCCCCTGCATGAAAGACCAGCAGCCGCCACTGGTTCTCTCCAATCAACCTAACATGACTGTAAGGTTGATTGGAGTCTAAATTGCCAGTAGGAGTGAATGGAAATGTGAGTCGTTGTCTGTTTGTATGTGTGTTGCCCTGTGATTGACTTGTCGGAAAATGGATGGATATTCTGAAACAGATTACTGCTCATAAGCGCTTTGAGTGTCCATAAAAGCACCATATAAATCCAGTGTATAATTAATCATCAGTTTAACATTTGATGATAAACCTTTGAATAACAGAAAGTGTGTAAATAGTTAATATTTGAGATGTCTCCCTGCTTGTATATCACTTAAAATCACATCAGTTTGAGGAATAGTTTTTTCTGTTTCTAGCTGGCTGAACATATACTTTATTTGCCCAGAAAATGTCAGTTGGACTGTCTTTGGTTCAATCAATAATTATCTTTATTTTTTAGAAGTTCACACATTCAGTTAACTGCCATTGTTGCTTGATGAAGTTGGTCAGTTAACAGCCTGTGCTGCAGACGTCCAATGATTGACTGAGAGCTTTACAGCTTAACATAGCTTTGTTGCTTGTATGTTGTTGAGGTATGTTGTGTGTTCTAAAGAAAAAATGTTTGGGTTTTTAGACAAAATACAAGCTTCAGTAATATAAATGCAGTTTACTGGTAAAATAATTGAACAAACATGCACATCTCTTATTGTGGTGTTTTGTATTGGACAGAAATTGTGTTTCAAAAAAAAAAAAAAAAACATTGGTCGTGGATGCACTGGCTGTGGGATGAGCTTGTAACCATACGTTGATCTCAAATATCAGTTTTAAGTATAAGCACTCACCCCTTCCCTCTCTTCCAACCATCATTATATTTAAGCCGGGTGCTGCGTCACCCATTTTAATTTCTCCACACTTGTCACCAGACTTGCTTAACTGATTACATAACACAATAAGCACAATATGCACAACTGTAACATCACATTGCACTCTCAACTTAAAATATTGTACTCTTCCCTACTCAATCCATTGACATACTCTGACTCCCACTTCCCTGTTTTTTTCCCCCTCACTAAGGTGTAACTGCCCTCTCTTTTTATAGTTTTCCTTTAATAAAGTTTTTCTTATCCTTCCTGAGGGAGGGCTGGTGATGTTCACACTTATGCAATAAAATAAATTAATTTCTTGAATTGCAATAATACAACATGCATAGCTATCGCAAAAAGATTGCACTACATGTACTGCTGACCTAGCACATGCATGTTGCTAGGTGAAAAAAAAGGAGAAAAAAAAACACCTGTTGTGAAATATGTACCAACTTTATGTGAAGCAACAGCTTTTTATCCAACGATCACTGCAAGAAAACACAATTCACACTTTTTATCATCTAAAGCTGTTTCCAGTTTTGCATGGTCATGATTGTCCTCGTCATGCTAACTCACAGGTTGTTTGACAGATAATGCAAACATTTTTTAATCCGGTTGTGTATAGAAATGTGAGTAAAAGGACAGTTTTATTTATTTTTAAACATGTTAACATTAAAATTATTGCTAAAGACCACAGCAAAGAGGATGATTCATCACTCTAATTTAAATGTTTGGCCGTTGATGTCATGAACTTTAATCACAGTTTGACATTTTAGAGTTCACCAAGATACAGTTGTATCATACTCTTTGATGGGCTTATCCCATTATGTAGAGCTTAGAGAGGCAGTTTTGGAGCCTCTATGACTAGAGTCTAGTCATTTAATCATGTTGTTTAAACTAAAGGAAGTTGCAATTTTAGGTGTTAAAAGTTGACGCAGTGTGGCAAGTTATCATCAATCATAACTTGGCAAGCTCTGGAGTGGAAGGTAGGACAGTGTGAGCCACTGACTTAAAATCGGTCACCTTGAATAAAAATACCCAACCAGGGGGGCTTCGATGCATTTAATAATTTAATTTTTGTAAACAAAATATCTTTTAGGTTATTTGTCTTAATTATGTGTACTTTACATTTAAAGCAAAACAATGACAAATAGATCAAACTCTTAGTAAGTAAAGGGTTGAAGTGAGCCTGCTGACATGTGTAAACAAACATTTGTTATACATTTTTTTTTTTACCCTGCAAAACCTACCACACATATCTTTTTGTTGTTCTTCCAAGGCACTGATGCTGTTCACAAACATATGTTATATACTTACTGATAACTGAATGACTGAATAATTTTAATAAAGTTTAATAAAAAATAACTGAATAAAGTATTTAAAGTGATTGTTCATTTTTCCAAACAAAGTCTTTGTTTGCCATGTAGCATGTAAATTAGATGCCCTAAAGGCACTACATGACGAGTGACTTTTATAAGTTAACGTAGAGCCCAGTAATCAGAGAACAGTAAATCTGACTATTCTGTTTTTAAATTAAATTTCTTTAGTAATGTCCCTTGGGAAAATGAAATAGACTTATAAGTTTATTATGTAAAATGTGAAGAAAAACACAATTTGCAATATCAGTAATATCATTTATTAAACCCTGTGAGTTTAACCCTGTCCATCTTCTCTTTGATTAGGTGTCTTGGGTGCTGGAGCAGCATGATTCGTTGTCCTCCAGCGACGATCTGATCGCTGTAAGGAATCACACCGACCAGTTGTTGTGTCTGCTTGCGGAGGAGCTTCCCGCTGAGGTCCCAGAAGGCAGCAGTGCTAGCGTGCCACCAATGGGTCCCATTCTGAAGCTGGTGGTCACTAAGAGCATCCTGGAGCGTCTGCTTCAGTGGCACCTCCGCCGGGGCCTGGACCCTGATAGTCAGGGGGCGCTGCTCAAGCTGTTTGAGATGCTTATTGGTCAGTCCCAGCAGCCGCTATTGCAGCACACAGCCATTCTCCACCCTTTGCTGCGACTGCTAGGAGCCTGCGCAGACTCAGAACTTGGGTGTCCTTCTGCTCTGGAAAACAGCCTGGTTCTGCTGCTGAATCAGGTGTGCACCGATTTGCACTATCACTGTAAATACACTTTACAGTACCATGTGTCAAACTTAAGGCTTGCAGGTAAAATCCGGCCTCTGAATGCGTCCTTTGCGGCCCGCAGAATGACTTTGGACAGACTAAGTATTGCAGGGAAGTTCAGAACACATTCAACATCAAACATGAAGAAGATTCCCTCATTGTTCATGTAGTAAAATTTCACCTTTGCTATTTAGAAATACGTTAGTACATCATTAAATGTCACTTGTAGGATACCAAATTTATTTTTTTGTATTTTATTTTAACACAAAAACAAACGTAGATGCCCATCATACAAAATATACATAAGAAGAATAAAAAGAGGGTAATTTTACAAATTCCTTAGATCAGTCACAGCATATTAAAATTAAAACCACAAGGGCAGAGGATGAGAGGTGGTTAAAATAAACAATATGGGTTGCTTGACCCAGCCCACTTTGGTTTTCATACTTTGTTTACTTTCACCCATTCCTTCTATGGGGAGAAGTGGGGTGCTGCAGTGTAGCATCTAGGGACCATTTTACCATTAAAAGTATAATCAAGCCCTTTTTGTTATACTGAGTGAAATGGTCCTTCCAACCTGAGAGTAGTCAATACATTGGGTATTAAGAATATGGAGTAAAAAGAAGCAGACCTCAGTAGCATCTGCAATCCTGTAAAAACTGACCAATTTCTGCCATTCGGCCCAAGTGGAAACAACAAATCAGATGCTTCATCATGTCTTGTCCTGCCCACATCTCCTCTGTTCCTCCCTTTTACCCGTGCTGAAATAGCTGAGTCGGTTCTCCTCTGTCCTGTGGCTTTCGACGGAGCACTGACTGGAGGGGGTGGAGTTTACGGGAGGAGCAACCTTCAAATGTTGGTAGCTCATCAACATTGCACACTATACCTTTAAGGGCCTTGTTCAAGGACAGTCTGGGTGGTCAATAGGGGTGTAAAATTGTATTGATTGAGATCGATTAATTGATTGATCAATGATTTAGTCAAATCGATCTAAAGTATAAACATAGTTATCATCGCCATTTTGCCTTCCGCTTTTATCTTTTTGTTAAAACACCAAACGTTAGTTAGTGAGACTTTTTTTCAAACATTTTTCATAACATTCTCAAAATGTGTCATTATTGTGTTTTTATTTTTCAATGTGAAAACAAACAAACAGATTAGTCTCTGATATCAATAGCAGGCCTCTAAATCGATCAAATCGAAATTGTATCAAGGCATTTGTGACATCGGCAAATTTCGAATTGATAATTGATATCGTATTGGAACGAAACATGTGATTTACACCCCTAGTGGTCAAGGTGTGATTTGAACCTGCAATTCTCTGCTTTCTAGTCTGTTTCTTGAACTCTTTTAATTCAACTCTTTAATTCAACTCATTTTTGATAATTTTATATTATGTGTGACTAGTTATAAAATTATTAGTATAAACTTAAAATTTGTTAGTATTTACACACATTTCTGTGAAATATTCTGTATATATATTATTTAATGTTTTTTTTTATTGTACTCTTTAAGGTGGCAAAGTATCCAAGGGCTCCAAAAAAATAAGACAGTGAAAATTATTTGACATATCAGCCTTACACCGAATGTCAGTGTGAGATTAACTTTTTGCTGCTCCCTTGCCATAATAAATTATTTGCATGGTGATTTAGCATTGTTTTTTTTGTTTTTTTAATGTCAGATACCCCTCTGCATTTGTCTGGGCTTGGGAACAGCACAAGGTCCATTTCCAGTTTCCCATTATGCCTACCACTGCCACCTTGGGACAGTGTTTGTGAATTATATATAGTCGCTTGGATTTTTTTGATTACATATGATTATTTGTAGAACATTTTCTAAAACAGTGAAAAACTGCTCAAACTTTTTTTTGTTTATTAAATTTTGTAGATTTTAAAATGTATGTGTGAATGAATTAGGAAAAAAAAAATATTGAACTAATCCGTAACTGTGCACGTTTGACACCCCCGGTTTTAAGTTTTTCAGTAATTAATACATTTCTAAATCCCACCAGGTCTGTGTGTCCATGGCTCGACAACCAGTGGTTCTGGAGATGTTGTTTCGGGCCGCACCGGCCCAGCAAGGTTCCACCAACCTGCTGATCTTTTCACTCCTTGTGCCATTCATTCACCGCGACGGCGCCATCGGACAGCAGGCCCGAGACGCGCTGCTGCTCGTCATGTCAGCCTCCGCCAGTAACGAATCCGTGGCTCAGTACATCGCAGAGAACTCCTACTTCTGCCCGGTGAGTGAGCAACTTGTTCAAGAGGAGAAAAAAAGAAGTGTTTTGTTCTTCGAGGATTTTTCTGAACACATATTGAAACACATTCACAATGTTGCTTTTAATTTATTAATTACCAAAACAATTTGTACAGTGATCAAATACTAAAGTAATTGATTGCTACATTCTGCTTTGAACTTCAAAGAAAGAATTTGGTGGAGATGTTGTGTTCTATTTCTAAAATGCAGGAGGAAGATGAAGTTGCACTCATACAATTTATCCTTATCTTCACTCTATCAGCTGTGTTTCAAATAATGGTGAAGCTAACCACTCACATCACACAGTGTTTTCTCACACCTTTAATGTGTCACCCTTAAAACATCAGACAACCAGTCGTTTGCAGGAGACGTTTTCAATCTCAACGATCTAGATGCCCCACAGCAGCCATTAGATATCACTGACGAACAGAATTTTACTTTAAATGTCTGTACCATCACCATAACAACTTATACTTTTGATAAAGTACATCATGTATAATAATAATTTATCAGTAAAAAGATATATCATGTGCATTGTTATGATAAACCAAGGTTTTTTGTAACAAAATCATGTGCAAACAGACATGGCCTAAAAAGCAGAAGTGACATAAACGGTGTAAGTTTGGTTTGTTTACATGCATACAAGGCATGGAAAAGTTCAACATTCCATCAGATTTCAAACCTACTCAAACACTCCGTTTGTTTTTATTGACGCGCATTGCATTGTGGGATGTGTAGTCTTGTAGAAACTAGGGGCTCTATTCTCCCATGCTCATAAGTCAGAAAACCTGCGCAGCGGCACTGTTTTTGGCTGCATGCTATTCTGCCCCTGTACTTGGGTCAGTCACTGCGTGGCCCAATCCCAGTTACGCCCCTGGGTGCAGCGGCCCTGAAATGTGGGCGTTCCTATTCAAATATAGCTTTATGCGCATTCTCCCGGTGACTTAAATTCTTTTTCTTTTACATGCTTCTGAACCTGGAATAAGTCCAGCGCCCCGAGAAGGTGAAATATTATATTGTACTAGAAATATGGACGCAGTTGCAATTTAAGCCACACGGACTCATGGAATGGCACGGACTAACACAGTCACCGGGTTCAATATGTTCACATTGAACCGTTCTAGACGGGACAAAATGTGTTACATTTCATTATACTTTATCCGTACCGTCCACTCCTTTTCCTGGTAGGGTGGTGGGAGCTGCATCGTGGAGGTGACAAGCTGTGCGCACCCGAGTTGCACGCCTCAGCCACTGCTCAGTAAATGAAACTCTGACAGACCTCAGACATCTGTCCACGTTGGTCACAGTTATGTCCAACAATTTTCAGACTACGTCCAACTTAAAGCCACATTTTGATCCACTACAGAGTAAATAATAAGCGAAACAAGCTGTCAAATGCAGAAGTAGGTGTAATGTGCATGAGAGGATGGATACCAGAAACTGTTCCCACACATATTTAGAAGTTAATAAAATCACTTACCATACAAACAAACGTCAATCTGTCATTAGTATCAGAGGGAAAAAAAGAGAGATTTTAACTGTGGCTCATACAGAAATATGCGGCCGATCCTCACACTGCAATAATCTGGTCAATAATCTGATCAAATCAACCGGTTACATTGTTCATTAACGAAGGTGTTTCAAATTAAAAGTGCACTTTGTAATTATAAATGGGATTTTTTTTCTTCCTCATTTAAAAACTGCATTTTGTGTTTACTTGTGTTATCTTTGACTAATGTTTAAATTTGTTTGATGATCTGAAACATTTAAGTGTGGAAAACATGCAAAAAAGTAAATAATGAGGAAGGGGGCAAACACTTTTTCACGCCACTGTATATTCTGTTTTTTATTGGGCAATGTCCTTTCTTCTCTCTTTTTCTCTGTAGTGTCATGTGTATATATGTATCTTCTATGTTTTAGTATGCTGTTTTTATTTTTTTTAATTTATCTGCAGCTAGAACTGTGCAAATGTCCCCTTGACTAATAAAAGTTATCTTATTCATCTTATCTTACACCTGCTGTTAGCGTAACCTGACCTACAGGATGCATGATGCACTTTTTCACTCAAATTTTACTGCCTACCTTTTATCCTATTGATGAACAAAATGCCCCCATTGTCTTTTGTGAAATTACATTTCTATCTGGTTATCATGTAAAAATACAATTGCACAATTGTCAAATGCAGCTGTGAGCGATCAAAATTCATCACGTCTTCATGATAGATCAATGAGACGTCATTCAAATACTGAGTGAGCTCCTCAACATGAAGGTGCATTTCTGAACTTTTTATTGACATTGTAACAGATTTCAAACCCTATTATATCATCTCTGGATATTTTAAACCATATTGTGCTAATGATAGGAATCTTATAAATGCATTTTGTTTATTGTTGAACCACAAGAAAAGTATTATTTGAGTTTTAGTTTCTTTCCCTTTATTGTTTCTGTTTATAGTAAAGCAGTTTTCTACTTGTTAAACTCATTTCAGAGTGTCCCACTGAGCTGTTGGATTAGTCTGATTTGAAGTTTCTGTCTCCTCTCAGGTGTTGGCAACGGGCCTCAGCGCCCTTTACTCCTCTCTGCCCAGGAAGATTGAGGTTCGAGGAGATGACTGGCACGCCCTGCGGCGAGAAGATTGGATGAGCGTTTCGTCACTCGTCCTCTTCATGAACTCGTTTGAGTTTTGCAATGCTGTGGTGCAGGTCACACACCCAGTAGTCAGGTCTCAACTTCTTGACTACTTACACAATGGCTTCCTCGTGCCTGTCATGGGCCCTGCACTGCATAAGGTAAATGCAGTTTTTTTTTGGGTTGTAAATACCAATTTTTGCAGCATTCAAGATGTCCAAAGGCCAATTAAAGCAGCTCAGTGTTGCCCCTTTGTGGTATTTGTATGAGTACTAAAACCATTGTATGTCTGTCTTTTGTCATGGTGCTACTCTGAAGCCATGTGATGTTGGTGTTATATAAAATACAAAAACAATATCATGTGAATTTAGGATTAATTAGGAATAAATGATTTATTTTTAGGATTAAAAATAGTGCCATTTAAAAATCAAGAAACATGTAATGTTAGTGAAAGGAGCACTGTAAACAAAGGAAAACAGTGTGACAGTGTAGCAAAGCAGAAACTTTACTGGAAAGCGCTAACATACTTTGGACACTTTTTACACAGTAGCTAGTATATGAATCAAGGCAAATAATGACATTATAATCTGCTTATCATAACCCAAAAACTTGCCAAATCTAAGGAATGCATGTAGCAGTGTAGCAGTCTATTACTGGTACTTAGACACGCAGCAGTGTTGATATGTATTCCTCTGTTTTTACACGTATGCATTTGTGCACATTTGGTCCTGCAGTCGTCGGTGGATGAAATGATAGCTAGCACCGCCTACCTGGACCTTTTTCTGCGCAGTGTGACGGAGACATCTCTCTTGAAGACGTTCCTTCGGTTCATCCTAATGCATCGCCACGACAACGACACCATCCTGGACACACTGATGACACGCATCAGCAGCAACTCCAGGGTTAGTGTTTGTGTGTTTGCATTATGACCACCGTCAAGAGAAGTGAATATAGTCAAGCTCTTTTAAGTATTCATTAAAGGTTCTGAGGAAATGATTTTAGAATGCAGTATGCATTACAGCTGGAGGGGTATGAGGTAGCTGCAGACCAGTCATATTGTGTTTAAGGTGTTGATTGGCCTTTGCAGCTCTGCATGGTGTCGTTGAGTCTCTTCAGAACTCTGCTGTCCCTAAACTGTGAAGACGTCATGCTGCAGCTTGTCATCAGGTCTGTTTGCACATCAGACTTTTACTTTTTAAAAGATTATTTTCTCTTCACTCTGTCAAATTTTAGTTAAGACTAAGGATTAAAAATGTTTTGCTTAGAAAATCTTTACAGTAAAGGTTCTGTACAGTTAGTATAGCAGGTCACAGACATTTGCAAGGCCAAAAAAATACTTTATTTTGAAGGAAATTTCATTTTAGAATGTCATATATTCCAAATTTGCGGTACTGCTGGGCTGCTTTTTTTTAAAAACCATTTTTATGTCTCAAACTACTGATAGATGTCTTTTTCTTTAAACAAAAATATTGTATTTTTGATGTGAGTTTTAAGATGGACAAATTATCACGAGACTTAGTTATTTAACTCTCATATTTTTGTGGATCTGTTAAATGTAAACATGTGCTAGTAAATTTGAGCCATTTTATGGACCTAGGTAATCTAAGTCGCTCACTAAATTGATCTGGTTTATTTGATTCACCAAGACATCTCCCCCACCCCGCCACCCACCCACCTCAGTGCAAATATTTGACTCTTAAACACTGATCATTCATTTACCAAACAGCTCCAGTTTTCCTGATTTGGTTCATGGTTTGCTTTTTAGGTATTGATAGATTCCCAACCCAAATCAGTTAACACACTACTTTTTGTGCATACAGCTCAATCAACATGCTTTTAATTTTCCAAGCTTTGCCTAACATGTCTCTGTCTTTTTACTGTCAGGTATCTGCTGCCCTGTACACACGTCATGCTGAGTCAACGACGTGCTATCAGAGAAACAGACCTGTACGGGAAGTCTGCAAACAAGTTCCTGTCACTAATCCCAGAGTGCTGTCGAGTCAATGCAACGCCCTCTGCTGCCCGGGATGAGGACCGCGAGGCATTCTGGGGAAAAAGTGAGCAACACCCCAAATGTGATATTTTCCAGATTAAGTAAAAAAATCATTTATTTAGTATTGTTCTGCTATTGCCTGCATTAAATTGATTTTTTCACCAGCAAAGAATAATTGCATTGAATTTGTGTTTTTTTTTGGGGGGGGAGAACAGTTAAAGAAACACAGAAAAATTGTAATACAAATTTTGTTCCCCATATTTTGACTTTAAAATCTGTTTTAACATTTTTTATACAAAAAATGAGAAATTTAATCAATGAACATGTAGGTTATATTTATTTATTCATTTTTACAAGATAAAAAGGTCTGTGAAATGTGTTTGTGTGTGTTCTTTGCACAGTGCTCAGCAGTCCGACCACAGAGTTTCAGGCTCCGGCTCGACCGAACACACCATCCCGCTTGTCATTCTTCATCCGCCAACAGAGCAGTGGAGGCGGGCCTTCATCCCCCACCCGCATGGAGCCGCTGCATTTAGGCCTTTCTGGCCCCCACCCCCTTTCCCCTGACAGTCCGATACATCAACAGCACACTCGCACAGACTGTCTGGACTGGGACTCTGGTTACCTGGAGTACCTCAAAGACGCCCGGTGGGGCATCGAGCGTTGTTCCTGGGCCTGCCGTGACTGGTCGGCTCCCTATGATGGAGAAAATCCATCCCCAAACACAGCCTCTCTTCCCCCTCCTCCACCTACCTCTAACCCTTCAATGGCCATGTTTCCGGAACACTTCTCCCTCCAGCAAGGAGGAGGCGCTAACACTCCCAGAGTCCAGCAGAGAGCGGCCATTGTGGCGGCAGCACGTTCAGAGTGGAGTAGCTCGGAGCGAGACAGCGGTGAGTGGGATGTTACAATCGGAAAAAACAACTGCATCAGCCTCACGCCACGCTCAAAGAAACGCAGCTTGCAGCAAGAGGAGCTCCTACCTAAACCGCTTCCTCCACTTGTTACCTCCTCTTCTGTCACCTCTTTGTCCTCCTCTCATGCAATTTCTTCTCCACCATGCCAAATCACCACCTCTGCTGGCACTCTCAGCTACCAGGCCATGTATAACGGGACAGTTTCCCAAGGAGACGGTTGCTTGGACAGCCGGGACAGAGGACTGGAGGTGAAGAAGGTGAAGAGAGACTTAGGAGAGCAGCAGTATTTGGATGAAAACGCCAATCAAAACGGAACTATGGTGAGCGGCTCCACTTTACCAAACAATGTTTTTAGCAACAGCAAAATCACTATCACTCAGCCAGCAGCTGAAACCAAACCACTGATGAGAAACATCTCAGAGCCCCACAGCACATCCACAGATCTTCCAGAAACCAACCAGCTGCAGCAATCTGTAGAGAGTATCATAGAGGAGTTGCTGGAACAAGCGCCTGAAGATCATCAGCAGCCTGGAGACTCCAATGGCCAGGGCATCAGTATTGAGGCCTTCACAAAGGAGCTGAGGGAGCTGGAGGATCAGGTGAACAAGCACAGCAGAGCAGCCTGTCAGACTGAGGACATCGTCAGGGAGAGTCTGTCCGCTGAACTTCAGGAGGAAGTTGTGATGGAGGCAAAGCTGGCGGGCAAAGTAATGGGAGACGAGGCATTGGCGGGCATCTTCAGTCCTGCTCAACCTCTTAACCAGCCGGTCTCCCAACCGTACACAGGTGAGAGTCCACTCTCAATCCTAATTACTTTTATTACTGCAGGGCACAGATTCAGTTCTTCATTTTATTGTTTATTTCATTCATTTAAAAAGCAAATGCAACAACAACATTTAACATATGAATGAAAAGGAGCAGAAAGAAGTAATAACTTATAATGTCTGCCCCCATCAACACAAAATCATTAACAGTTCCAGTTCATTGAAGCTGTCTGATGCAGCCGTTTTATCAATTACAAGACATCAATACACAATAATAC
The DNA here is from genome assembly GCF_900634775.1 of Gouania willdenowi. Lineage (NCBI taxonomy): Eukaryota > Metazoa > Chordata > Actinopteri > Blenniiformes > Gobiesocidae > Gouania > Gouania willdenowi. Next base: position 27,128,328 of record NC_041064.1, on the reverse strand, counting down.
ATATATAAACAAAAGTTGATCTGCTACTCTGCAGGGACATTTTTGTAACAATGAATATTTAACATTCTTCTTAAATACATGAATGGACTTGGAAGTTTTAATTTTACAATCCATAGTGTTCCACAGACTGACTCCTTTGACTGAGATACTGTACATCTTTCCTTTGCAACTTATTGAAACCTGGGTTTTGTAAATGAGAAAAGCGAGAGAACAGCTGCTCTGAGAATGGCGTTTGTTACCACTTTGTACCGATACAGACTGTTGCCCTGTGAACACAAACGACCCAAATGCAATATGAAAATATTTGATCAATTTAGCTTCTGAATCCGAACAAAGCAAATGAGCCACAGGTTTGAATACAGCTTTTGTTTTATTTTTAAACTGATCCATATTCGGTATAATAATCAGGTTCATTCTCAAAATCGAATCGCTCGTTTCTCATCCCACTTTGGATATCTCATCGAATTCAGTTCGTTAGTTTTTGAGTTGACTGTTCACTGAAAAATAAATTAAATAACGCTGGCAAGTGGAAAAAACGTAACCTCCTTGGTGGAGGTAATAAACTACAGTATATACACTAATCAACATCTAATAACTATTGTAACTATTTTTTTCATTTTCTTTTATCCTTATTTGATTTGATATATTATTGCATTCTTGGTGATTACTTGTAATTAATGTATGCCTTTTTTGCACACACATGAATATCTCTGTGATTTTGTATTAACATTAGGGATGTAACGATTAATCATAAGGCAGTTAAAAATCGATTCATAGGTATCACGGTTGATATCGATTTTCTGAAAATTGAATCGCAGTACTTTTTTAACCAGCAGAGGGCGCTATCCACAAGTGTAGGCGGCGGGCGGAGTCTGCTAATACTTTCTTTCTGGCCGCCTTCTACTCTTAAATATGTTAATAAATGATTCATTACCCCTTTAGCACCGAAAGAATATCTGTAATATCACTTGAATATCTGTAAAAGTCACGCTTCTCTATTAGCTCTGTCTACTAGCATAGCTTCTCTTCTTCACTGCAAGATATCTGCATGCCAACCGACCACTGTTACCAGCGCCCTCTGCTGGTCCAAACAAATATGACGTAAATCAGTGCAATCGGTTTGTTTGTTTTTTTAAAGTCCAATTGTTAAGGCACACAATACATTTTCAGTTGCACTTTTAAAAGAAAAAGAACTTTGCATTGTTTATTATAGAACCAGAATTTAAATTAATAGGTTTCATTTTCATTTGTATTATTCCTTTATTTATTTCATTCAAGATTTATTTTTAGTTAAATTGCATTGTTTTGAATAGTTTATCAAGGAATTCTTTTGACAATGAAAAAAAAGGAAAATAATACAGTATTTTCTAGTTTTTTTCCCTAAAAAAAAAATTTGTCTACAGTCCCATTTTGTAAAATAAATCGTGAGAGAATCGTATCGTGAACCCAGTATCGTGAATCGAATTGTATCGGGAGTTGAGTGAATCGTTACATCCCTAATTAACATTAAGTATGATTGTGCAATGACAGGAAAGAAGATCTCATCACATCATCTCTGATACAGATCAAATTGTCACATCACAAATGCATCACCAATAACTGTCAGGCAACTGAAGTGCAATAAAACGTATGACTGATTTTTTTTTTTTTTTTTTTAAGAGTGTTGCAATGCCGATATATTAGCTCTAGGAATTGTAAAAAGCCTAATCACTTTAACTCAAGGAATGGATTTAGCCCTTGTGGAAATGTGCTTTGTGTCCTCTCATGGAGCGTTTCTTCACTCTTTGCCCTTGCAGGTCCATTCATGGTGGTTCTGTTTGCCAAGCTAGAAAACATGCTCCATAACTCGCTGTACGTCAACATTCTGCTCACTGGCATCATGGCCCAGCTGGCCTGCTATCCTCAGCCTCTGCTGCGCTCTTTCCTGCTTAACACCAACATGGTCTTCCAGCCCACCATCAAGTCACTGATCCAGGTACAGGGCAACACTAAATGTATCCATTTAGAAGAGGAGTGTCAGACACGTTGGTCCCTAGTTTGAGTAGGGCAGCGCTATACGAACGGTACGTCTTGAGGCCTTGTTTTGTAATTATTCACAGCGTGGGCAGAAGTCGTGCTGCCACAAATGACTTCCTTTCTTTTTCTTCTCTTTTTTTCTTGTGATAAGCCAGTGAAGTTCTACAGTGTGTGCAAACAACTATTTTGTCACCAGTTGACCTGAATTACTCCGATACTTTTCAATGTTTTTAAGCTTATTTTAGCACTTGTCTTTCTTTTCTTAAAATCATGCTTGTTTCCGACACGCCTGCTGCTGCCATTTTTTATTCAAGCAGAGAAGGCGGGGGAACAGGGAACAAGGAGGCTTGCAGTGCACACGCTGGTCTGGAGGTGAATTACAATAAGCTGTTTGAGAGGGGAGACTAACAATAAATAGGCGATTGTTAATAAAATTACTTGGTGAAAATGCTGTTAACTTCATGGTCGATTACTTAGACTAATCGCTGTAGCACTAGACATGAGGCCTGTTCTTCCTGGAGGAGGTGAGGTACCTTTGCGATCAGGATGATACCCTCCTCATTTAGCTCAATCAAATGTCCCCATTATTCAGGGCTGTGGTTCAGCAAGGGTGCACTCAAACTGGTAGGCAAGGCGAGGCCACAGCACAAGGGCCCTCCCACCCCACGGCTGGTCTAGCCTGAGTGCACACTCACACTGTGCTAGAGCACGAGTGTGTGCAGCTAGAGATCTGAGCTGGCCAAATGATAAGAGGTAAAGGGCCTGCAAATGTATAGTGAGCAACAGTTAAAGGTCCCATATTATGCTATTTTTCAACCATCTCCATTTGTTATAAGAACCCCAGAAACATAGTATTTGAGGTTTATTTTCCCAAACTTGCCTGTTTTCCGGAGTTTTAGCCCCTGACAAGTCACTTTCTGAGCAATTCTACACAAACAGGCTGATTTACCGCCTACTTATGCATATTCATGAGTGGGCGTGTCTATAGACGGGACACTGACTTCCTCCTCCCCGCACTGTGACGTAGGGCCAGAGGACGGTCTGCACTCCTCCCACCCACTAATGCTGCTTTATAAACAAGAGACAGAGCGTGGGGGGTGGGCGTTCGCTGGTACATACATAGACTGTAGAAAATACATACAAAGCACTCCTCGAAGGATGCTTCACATCTTAGTGGGCATGTCTGTTTACATGTCAGTCACGACAGAGAGCTTCCTGGAGGCGCGGCTTCTCCAGCTCAGTGCTGCATCAAATTTGTCATCAAAGTGGGAACACGTCATCAAATTGGAGTGAGGTGTTTTGGCTCGCCCTGCAGTAAGAAAGAAGCAAATCACCCTCTAACCAACGATTGAGGGAATCAATGAAAAAAACACTTTGGCCATAAAGGCAAGCGATAAAAGATAACAATATCTCTAAAACAGTATTTACAATAAGACTTAAGATCAGTGCAGGTTACGTGTCCAATAAATGACAGCAGCGCAGCATAACAAAGTGCTATTTAAGTTGTATCGTGAAAATTCCTGTATTATTTTTAATTGTTATATACACTACCGTTCAAAAGTTTTAGAACACCACACTTTTTCCAGTTTTTTTTATTGAAAATCATTCAGTTTATTGTTTCATTGCACTCTGAAATGAAAGCATAGAACAAATTAGCAATTTGAGTTGAAAAAGAAATCATGGAATCAATTTCTAGACCAAAATATATTCTAAACTTCTGACACATCACAGTACAGTGTTCCAACACTGCTTTTATGCAGACAGAGGGGGTTGTAAGTAATCAATAAAAGTTGGAACACCTGTAGGAATTAGTGGCACCAGCTTTAAAGACTGATCCAACCTTCATTGCTGCAGAACAGCTTTAAATTGTTAACCCACTTCGGGTTCCCTGTCTATTTGTATAATTCTGAAATGTAATGTACATTTAAGTTTTGGGTAACCAAACTTTTATTTTAACCTCTAGCTGTTCATTACTTACCTTTGTACCATTTAAACTATTCATTGGCTTGCACAACTTGAACTGCAATAAATAACTGAAAAGAGTAAATTAAATAAAATTAAACTAAACTGGGGCTTTAAGCCTTTATTCGTCATGTATATGTGTTGTTACACATATATATTGAAAGATTAGGGTGTTGTAATACTTTTGACTGGTAGTGTACAGTATATATGTATATGGAATTAAATAAGGTCTTTGGGGGTAATGATCAATAATTTCCTTGAAATGTTTACTTGGCCTTGAGCTACATATACGTCCCACAGTGCCTGTCTTTATTGTGATTTTCACTTTTCGATTGTATTTTGTTTCTGCAATCTTAACTCTGGTGTATTTGTACTCATAATGAGAGCTCATCAGGTGAATTTACTTAGTTATCCACTCACAGTTGCAAAACCTTGTACTTGTATTGAAAAGTCAAAATTAAAGTAACACTCAGATCCTGCTCAGGTTTTAGGATCTGTGAAGAACCGCATCGAGATATTTGCAGCCTCCCACGAGGACTTCCCCGCTATGCTAAAGAAAGCTCAGCAGTACCTGGTGGCTCGAGGCAGAGTGGACTGGAACGATACGACTGCAGCAGTTCCGCCGCTGCGACGCTCCGATTCACTGGGTGAGCAGTGGATTAACGGATTTCCTTTCAATAAATAAGTGAATAACAAACATTAGCATACATACATTTACCTCAGTAATTCATTCCACGATTTGACTTCCAATCCAGAGACACGGATATGAACATCTCACATCACCTTCCTTTCTTAAAGCCGCTGCTGACAATAGTTATTTTTAATAAATAAAGACATGGTGTAGGCCTCATAGATTCATAAATCATCAATTGTAAGCTAGTGTTTTCTCATTAATTACAGATCCCTAACACTTGCATATTCCTTAAGTACAGTATGTGACATCTTTGTGGAATCTTACATCTTTGATCATATCTTATTTTAGCCTGCCCAAAAGATGTTACTTGTATTATGGTGTCCAGTCTTAAAGTAAAACTAAGTAACTTTTTCACCATAATAATTTTTTCTCGTAGTCCTTGTGAGGGTAATACAAGTGTTTATGGGGTGATTGGGGGGTCTTTCATCCCCCCCTGCTGTCTCTGGCCAGAGCCAACAGCACTTACAACTTTCCTGCATCCAACCCGGTGGAAAGACGTACTGCTTTACGGCAGCCCAATACAAATTAATGATAGATTATCACCAGCCCTGTGGCTGCACACGGTTGTCTACAAATTCACTTTAGTCAAACTTATATCATGGCGGAGCCAGCAAAAAAACGCAGAGAAGACCTTTGTCTGAGGAATGGAGCAACTCCATGCAGTGACAGCTCAGCAGCAACACACAGCAGTCGTCATGGCAACAGGCACGCATACACACTTGCAACCTAGCTCTCCATCAGGCAGCACACACGCAAATATCCATCCAATTATCTATCCATCCATCCATTTTCAGAGCCGCTTTGTCAGCACACAAACACATCACACACATGTCCACATTCCCTTCCGTATTACTCCCACATCATTTATTTAATATACTTGTGTTTCTTTCTGATATTGTTCACATGGTCACATGGGACTATATGTGTGAAAACACCCTTAGTGTAACTGTTGTATTAGGATTTTTCGGTAATTGGTTACTTGGTAGAGCAAAGGTCCGCATGTAGCTGTGAGGTGGGGCAGGCAGCTGGGGGTGCGGAGTGTTTACGACAGTGACATAACCAAAGGGACCTTTAGGCAAATTACTCATGATGCACAGTATATAAGGTATTACATATTCTTGAGTTGTAGCCAGTTGTGGTACCAACATTGTACACACAGACACGGTTCTTGTGCAGAGTCTCCAAAATTGTCTAGAGCACACACTGCCACAGACTTGTTGCTCTGCAGTCTGCTCTTATTAAATCTTTCAGTGCCAGCCGGTTTCAGAATTTCTACCCCCTCAGAGTCAGTCGTTTTTGAGCATTTTGACTGATTTTGAAAGACCCACAGAATATTTTGTACTATGACAATCTGAATTCTGGTTCTGAAAGATTAAAGTCTCAAATTTCATCAGAAAAAAATTATTTTGTTTCTAGCTGGTTTCGTTCTTCTGTAATCAGCAGTTGAATACAGGCAAGTTTCAAGCATTTTTTTTTTTTTTGCTTCAGGGACACCCCACCATTGGTTTCCTTCTCTAAAACTACAAAAACAACACTGCTTTTCATGGCAAAATTATTATTTTGCTATCTGTGTCAGAGTTGAATAGATTTCTTACTTTATTTTGGCCGTCCTCCAAGTCTCTCCCCCGTCATTCTCCACACACGCAACTCCTCCTCTTCCCGGACATGCCGAGTGTCACTGCTTGCCCTGTTTTATGATCGTTTTCTCTCACCATCGCCACACTCTCAGTAGTCCACTTAGTTCCACACATGCTGTGGTCGAGTGTGCACTGCTGTGAGCTGGTGGGAACTTCAGCATCAACTCTCGTAGCGCCATTTTCTGTCTCGTAAACTCCTTTCCTCTGGGCTCTGCCCGTCACGGGTGATCGCTCATCTTAAGGTGCGCTGCTACCACCTACATGTCACCTATTATTTTGCTATCTGGCTCACAGTTGAATGTTTTGCTTACTGTATTTTGTATCTGCCCCCCCTCGTCAATCACACAGACATAACTTTCTCTTCCTCCCGACACGCAGAGATGACCCGTTTGGCCTGGTTAGTTGATGGTTTTATCTCAAGATCGCAACATTATAGATAATCCACTCAGGTCCACACATGTTCTGTGTTAGTATGTGGTGCTACAATATCACTCCATAGCACCATAATCTCACTGGTCTCTACCTCTTCCTCCTTAGCTGATGGCAGCATCAGTGGCTAATCTATCATCCAAAGGTGTGCTGCTGCCACCTTCAGGGCACAGTTGGTCACTACACCACACTACAGTTTAGATATTGATGAGGGACCTTCCCTGTGTCTTTTAGTAATTTCTGTGAAAAAACACTATTGACGTAATGTTACGTCAATGGCACTGAGCGTTTGGATTTGAAATGACATACTATTACGTCAATGGCACTGACTGAGTTAAGTGTGTATCAATCCAAATGTGTGTCAATCCAAGTCTGTGCGTCTTTTAACTGGTGACAGCCACTATAAAATAAAATGAAAAATAGGAGCCCTCTCCAATTGTAAAAGTGGCAAGTGAATGGTCAATGTAGAAGTGGTGAGGGGAACCGAGCAGAAGAAACAGGTAGGGAACAAGAAACTAGGCACTACACATACGACACGATGTAATGGTGAGGACAGTGAATGTTTTTGCCTTTTATACACCTGACGTCCTCACCAAATGTGGCCAGCTACAGGGTGATCAAGCCTGAGCTTGCGTCCCATAACTGTTTCTCGCTCTCTTCTATGTGCAGCTTTGGCCCACTTCACTCTCGATCTGTGCCCTATGATCTCTTCTACTGCTCTTTGCTCTCTTCATCTTCTTTCTTGGTTATTGGCATGTTGCAACCAACTCGAATAGTTGCATATTGCTACTTACTGTACATGTTTTTTTTTTATTACTCTCAATCATCTAAGAGGAAGTAGCTTTCATGTTTTGATGGAACTGCTCTTTGCTCTCTTCCTTTGAAGTTCTCTTTTGCTGTTCTTTGATCTGCACTCCTAAGTGTTGTCATTGTCATGATGTAATTCCTTAGCCAAGGAGTGCACAACATCCTCATCAAAGGGGGGCAACTACAGGGTGGAGTCCTCCACTGGCGTTTCTGCGGTTGTACCCACCTTCTCAGTGACATGGGTGCTGATGCTCTGTGAACTGTGGTTTTGTTGTGAAATAACAGGGCATGCGACTGATTTTACTGGTCAATTCGATTCCCTTGCAATTTTCTCCTGGGATTTAAGCAATTCTGATTCTTGCCTTTGCTCTGTCAACCATCCTCCCTTTCCTTGGTGGATTCTCTGCCACCTAAGTGATGTTATTTTTCCCAGCCACTGGTGCACACCTGTCCCATGCCCAGTCGTGAGAAACCTGGTTGTTTAATTGGCACAGCCCACAGGACTATGCAAGGCAGGGAGGGTCCTCTTCCCTGAGTCAAGTCTAAAGCTGATTGCATACCTTGACCTGGGAGCATGTCATCTCATGTATCTTTGCCAGGTCGTTATTTGTTTCCCACTTTCTCCTATCTGCAGCTTTGGGCCACTTCACACTTGAATAGAGTGTGAATTAATTGCAAACTACGGCTGTTTATTAAGGTAAAAATGTCTTGCTGCTAATGGTAGCTTGAAATGGTGGTCAAGTCTTAAGATTGTTGTGAAAGTTCTTAAAAATGTATTAAAACTAGTACAGTGCCCGTCGGAAGTATGCATTCATGTGGGAGTATAAAGTGTATAATTGCGTATTTTTGTGCATTTTTTTGTATAATTATTGTTTTTGTTACTCATTTTTACATTTTTTTTGTTTGGTGTATTTTTCTGTAATGTATGTTTTTGGAGTCATTATGTGTATTTTAGTATCTTTTATTGTCTTTTTGTGCATTTTTTGTATAATTATTGTTTTTTGTTGCCATTGCAGTGTGATTCTGGAATTTTTTTGTGTATTTTTGTATCTTTTTTAGTGTAGTTTTGTGCATTTCTGTTGTTGTTTTGTGTATTTTTGTATAAATATTTAGTTTTGTGTATTTTGAGTCATTTTCATATGTTTTTTGTTATTTGGTGTATTTTTCTGTAGTGTATATTTTTTTGAGTAATTTTGTGTGTTTTTGGAGCCTTTTTGTATATTTGTATTCATTTCTGTTGTCATTTTGTGTACTTTTTGTATAAATATTGTTTAGTTTTTAGTTTTATTTTCCTCATTTAGTATATTTTTATTATAAATACTGTGTGTGTGTGTGTGTGTGTGTGTGTCAGCCATCTCCTCCGTGCGTTATCTATCACACATGCGCGCGCTTCTTGCACATAATCCGTCGCAGGTTGTTAAGAGAGACACGGTATCTACGGTACGCCAGTTAAAGGGGACATATCATGCTAAATCCACTTTTTTAGCCCTTAAATGCATTTTGATGTATATTTAGATTGTTTAGAAGCACAGAAAAGTTCAAATTAATCTCTTCAGGTGCTCCGTTGATATCTTTATATTCTGTTTTGGTCATATTTTTCAATCTTTTTCGATTCTCTATTACATTTTTTGAACAATAACGTCAGCGGAACTGCCAAATTAGGACATCGACTCCAGGCCCAACACTTCGAGCAATCCGCCATTTTTATTTCTTGCTTTTATTTTGTAGTCCAAGCTCCAGGATGCAGAAGTTACGAGAGGAGAAATCAAAATGTTTGGTTGTTGGATGAAGTAACCCACACGCTTCATTACACCGTCTCCCAGCATCAGAACCTTTTCAAAGTATATATGGATATGGACTAGATTTATATAGCGCTTTATCACCACACTGAAGCAGTCTCAAAGCGCTTTACATATCAGCTCATTCACCCAATCACTCTCACATTCACACACCAATGGGACAGGACTGCCATGCAAGGTGCTAGTCAACCACTGGGAGCAACTTAGGGTTCAGTGTCTTGCCCAAGGACACTTCGACACATAGTCAGGTACTGGGATCGAACCCCCAACCTCTCGATCAGAAGACGACCCACTACCACCTGAGCCACGGTGCCTGGTTGAGTTTTATTTTTCACAGAAATGTACCCACATCTGTGGGTAAGATCATTTTTGTGTGTGCGCAGCACTTCAAGGATGACTGCTTCATCAACCTCCGCCAGTATAAAGAAGGATTTGCCGAAAGACTTTGTCTGATTGAGGGTCAATTCCTTCTATCTTTGGAGACGACAAACAGAGCACTTCGGTAAGCTGTAAATAACGCTAAAAAGTGTGATGATAAGACGTCCCTGTCATTGTTTTGTTAGCATTAGCAGTTGCACCGTCTTCATATGTTAACGCTGTGTGCTCGTTTTAGATCCTTGATGATATGGCCTACGTGGTTTAATTTAAGTCTAAAGTTTTCATTAGTCATTTCATTTTGCCGTTTTTGTCTCCGAAAAGACTATTAAAATGCATTTCGTGACGTTAGCTTGGCGCTAGCGTTAGCTCGGTGCTTGTGTTAGCTCACTTGTTAGGGTTCTGCAGGTTCATCATCTTCATTTTCATCTCGCTCCGCCGGGTCCGACTCTGGCTCAAACATGTAAAGCTGGATGGACAAGTCTTCTGTTGTTGACATTGTATAAATAACGTGTGAATAAACTTTTTCTGCGCCGCTACATAGCCATATCTCTTCTATCAAACTACAAAAATGGCCGAGCAGGGTGGAGTTGAACCTGGAGAATTTAACCTGTGTAATATAAATTTAATAATTGCAAATATATTGAATAATTGTGCAAATTTTTCACTTTGCAGTGAAGAGTCGCAAATCGTCTTTTGGAGACCTGATCCTCCGTCACACCAACAGCCCAACCCGGGCTCGACACGCCGCTCAGCTGGCCTTCGCACATGTCCGGGATGGCAGCCAATCACTGCACAGTGCTCTATTCCGGGGAGGTGGTGGCAGTGGTGGTGGAGGAGCATCGGGCCTGGAAAGACAAGCAGAGGCACTGCGAGTGAAGAATGCAGTCTACAGCGCCGTCATCTTCTGTGAGTTCCTCAAAGAGCTTGCTGCCCTGGCTCAAGAGCATGCGGTCACTCTTCCATTCCCGCAAAGCGAGGAGGCTGAGGAATAGACTGAAATCTCCTTCTTTGCACTGATCTCTCAAGTGTTGGACAGAACAACGCACCAAGACTTTGTTAATGAACTGGGTCGCTGCAGTGATGCAGGAAGAGGCATTTTGTACCAAAATATTATTAATGTAAAATTTGCATATAATGTATTATATATACATGCTGTACTCTCTCAGTGAATACATGAGATTTGGGAGGTTGCATATGCATTAGTAATGTGTGGTGAGGCTCATGACTGGGGGGGCATTGACTTTTTCAGAATCAGATTTACAAAAATATGAACACAGAAGCTAATACAACATTTGGACTCTAACTTTAACTTCTAATAAAAAATCCATCCACCACTTCTTTTAGATAAAAATGTCCTTTATGAAAAAAATAAATAAATCTGATGCTGCACTTCACTAACCACAATGATCATAGTTAACTTGCTGTCTCTCACCCCGAGGCTAAACAGTAGAAGAACAATCCTTGGGCTCATGAGCACCCCTTACATGAGGCAAGAGCACTGTTTGCCTTACTTTGTGCCTTTTCACTGATATTTTATGAATGATCATTGAGCCCAAACAAGTTAGACATATTATTTTATGTCATCTAAATTATATAAATTCAGGGCCCATAATTAAAGTGTTAAAATTTTAGCGATGTACAGGAAACCAGCAACTTGCTCCAACTTCATATCATGCAGCACAGTTTGTTTTGGATTGTTCAATCCAAGGTGATGCAGTCACCTTGCTGCCTAACTGTGAGTCTCATCCCCAAATTTGTACAGGAAATGGTTAAATTCGGCTATTTTTTTCCGGGGGGACAATCTAAATGATTACATTGTGTGGAAAATGAATAGATTGGTGCACACATTTTGTTGCATTTGTAATTTATCATTATTTGCCTCATCTGTCTATCCTGACTTCATGTCACTGATGCACAGTATGTACATGCACCACCTGGTGGTATATGTAACACGTAAAAAGGGAGATTCACACACTGGTGCTTGTTAATATTCTTAAGTTTTAATTTGAAAGGTTGCTTACAGGTGGCACTAAAAGTAGTAAACACCAAAAATAGTTTGAAGTGATACAAGAAGCTGACGGAAACTCAGACACTGGAGCAACATGATGGTTCAATGTTTTAAAATGCTGCACAGCCTAGAAACCATGAGAGCATTCCTCAGCTCCTCACAAAGGAACTGGAAAACTTGATTCCCAATGTTTTCTTGTCTTTTTACTTCCATCTTGACATATCAATTAAGTCTGTGACTTGACTCCTATCCAAAAGCTCAAGCCAAGTGTTAATAAGCTATTAAAGAACTGCCATCAAACAACATTTAGAATATAAAAACAATGCAACAGTGCTAACATTTATTTTATATTTATGATGGTTATTGAGAAGAACACTAGAAGAAAGTATTAAGTTGAAATTTGGTCATATTAGGGACTTTTGCATGAAATTGGCCAAGCTGAACCTTTATTTGTTGACCTTTAACTAGCAACTATTTCTGTTTTAAGCGATAAACCCACAGCTTTACAAAAAACGTAAAAGCTAGTTCTGCTTTATTTTAACGTCCGCTCATTTCAGCAGGTCTGTTGATGGCAAGTATCATGTTTTATTTCTATTCTGATCTTAACACAGCTGCCCAATGTTTATTTAATGCCATGTGTAAATAGCAATTATTGTTATATTTCATTATTTTTTGTCCAAAATTGAGCAAACAAGTGAAAGGCCTGTGAACATGTACTTACTACTTCTATCTGCGCTCCTGCCATGTCTCTTCTCCAGTTTGATACAGTTTTTCTTCACTTTGATACCAAGTTCAGGTGTTTGCAGCCTCTCAAATCCCTCACCTTTGTATATGTAATGGCCCATGAAACTTTTTGTACTGAATTTCTTAACATCTTTCGTATCCAAGCTTTTAGAGTACACGTTTTTGCATGTCTGTTAAGGTCAAGTTTGTCACCACACAGCACAGCAAAAGTGTTTGTCTAGTAGAGCTAAGCCTACTTATCCTATGTTAGTGTGTCTGATTTGTCATGATGCTGACTTAGACACTTCAGTCGCCAACGTCACACTGCTATCTATTAGCCATGAAATGCCATCCATCGGTTTACCTTCTCTGAAGAACAAACAAGCAGAGCAAGCTTTAATCTCGCGTTTTCCTTAAAGTTATGTTATGAGTAACTCAGTAAGTCATGACTTGAAGTCACATTTAGTATGTTATAAGGGAATTTTAATAGTGGAAATTAATATTTTGGCATCGTAAACTGTCATTTTGGATGATAAAGTACATTGCTATACACACATCACACAAAATGCATGACTGACACAATCACCACAAACTTTTTCAATATTATTTGGGGTGTTTTTTTGCACACACCTTTTACACCAGGCTTTCGTGCAGTTTTTGTGTGAAAAACAAAACCATTCACTATTCACACACAATAGGAGTTTAATTGTACTGTGTCCAAATTGTTCCTTTGAATATTCTGGTTTATTGGAGCTGGTTCTCATTGTTGGCAACAGGCTTTCTTCTGTTTTTCAACACTCCCATTAAAAACAGGAGTGTTGGATTGAATTTACATCTGGGAAATTTATGTTTCATTTTTGACAGTACGGCAGCTACCGTGGTGAGGGACTTTAAAGTTGTAACAACTAACTTTACGTTGATATTATTTAATTGAAATTATGATTTAAAATTGACTTAAATAAGTTTAGAAACCAAGTAAAAAGACAGCTTGTATTTAAAATGATCTATTTAAAAAACAAAACAAGGGTAGCTAATTCTGAAGCAGATAAAGTACCACCTTTTTTTCCTGACAGCACTGCTGTAGATAATTGTCTTAGATGATCAGGGTTCTGTTTTTGTACGAAGTGTCTAGTATGTTAAATCATAATGTACTTCATCAGAAAGTAGCAAAGTTTCAAACTTACACTACATTTTGTTTTCCATTTTTTAATTATTGTTCAAGTTTTCTCTATATTTGGAACTAAATGTTGAGAAATTGCACACGAGCCAAAATGTCCAACTGTCTGTCCTCTTTTTAAGAATTAATTTTTCTTCATTGTTTGCAGCATCTGATGCTTTCTCTCTATTGAACATCTAAAGGACTTTGTTGCTTCTGACAGAGCTATTGGGCCATATTGTGATGCCCATCACAGGACGTACAACATAAGATTTAGTTTTTCTCTTTCCTGTGATCTATGCAAATCGTTGTCGAGTGTCCTCATAATTGAAGCTGATGTTCTAGTTTGGATTAATCTAAATACTGTACAAATGTGCACGCACATGCACACAGAGAGAGGAAATTGCAGAGGTACAGTATATGATGGAAGACAGTGACCATAACCTGAAATAGTGTAATAATGAATGTTGTCAGAAGTATTTTTCTATGATAGCCTGTGAAGGTGAGAAACTTATAAAGAAGCAGCTGTCATATGATCACTACAAAGGGAATGTTTTTATTTATTGATAAATTCTTTTCTCAGCAGTATTACAGTTGTTCTGTCTTTTCTTTCACTTTAAAAGAAACTTGCTTTTTTCCCCTGCCAGCCAAAAAACGTGTTCAAAAATTGTTGTGACTAGCTGATTCGAGGAAAAATCCTATAGCTTCTACCTTGCAGAAATGTGTGCATGAAGCATTTGTTGTATATAGTAAACACAGATATACCATTCCTCTGAAAAAGGTTTCTTCTTGGGATGTCTGACATAAATCACTATATTGTGGTTAAGCTTGAGATTAGTTTTTTTCTTAGACATCATTTTTTACAATAGTCAGAAAATAGGGATGTAAAATGGCGTCAACAAATTGTAAATGTATGCATTTGAATGGATAGGTGACTTTTTTTGCCCTCGTAATGTAAATTCAAGAATTGGTATTGCTAAAATGTAATCTGTATAAAGAATGGTAGTATGTGTGATCTGATCAGCAGCTGCTACAGTTCTTCACTAAAGTGAGTTATAAACTGGAATTTGCAAGGAAATTAAGAAAATTATAAACTCATACTGGGCTTAACCTTAGACACGTTGATCCCAAATACCAGTTTTAGATATAACTACTCTCTCCTTCCCTCTGTTCACGGCCACCACCATTATACTTAAGCTCCACACTTGCCACCAGATTGGCTGAACTGATTACACAACACAATAAGTACAATATGCACAATTATAACATCACATCTTACTATAAAACAGTTCATTCTTCCCCACCCTTTCCATTTCCTACCCTGACTCCCTCTTCCCTGTGGTAAGTTGGATATTGGTCAGTAATTGTTAAAATCATTCAAATCTAAAAGTCTCTTCTTCAGAAGGGGCATCACCACTGCTGCTTTAAAGGCTGCAGGGAAGGTTCCCGTCTGAAGAAAGCAATTCACAATGTTTAAAAGTTCATCCCTGAAAAATCCATAAAATATCTTAAAAAATGAAGTCGGGATTGGGTCTAAAAGACATGTGGTGAGTTTGCCTGTGCAGAAATCTTTATCAAGCATCTCAGCATCAACCAGGACAAAAACTGTCCAGTGTTTCCTCAAGTAAAAATATAGTCACTCAGAACTGTTAAAAACCATGTTGCAATTAGATAAAATATAACTTTTGATAGTGTTGATCTTTGCTCTGAAGTGGTCTGAAAACTGCTCACTGAGAGGGAATGGTGTGTCAACTGTTAATATCAGGGTTGAGTAAAAGAACAATAGATGAAAATAAAACTTTGGGTTTATTGTTATGAGTGGTTTTTATTTTTGTAAAATAAGAGTTTCTTGCATTTTTTTTACAGCATTATTATATATGTAACAGTATCTTTTGCTGCCTCTTGACCAGGACTCCCTTGAAAAAGAGGGTTTTAATCTCAATGGGACTTTCCTGATTAAATAAAGGTTAAATAAAAATAAAAATATGTTTTTAACTGATCACAGAGCATTTGATGGTTCATTGTTGTTTTTTCTCCACCTCCTCTCTGCCACCCTGCATCTTCTTTTAAGTTTATTCAATTCCTCATTTCTCCACAGGGGTGTAGATTTTGTAAATATTTTGTTTATTATTTTTATTGCAGCAACTGCATCAATGCTGGACTGAAGTTTACTGTTAAAATCATCCACAATAGAATCACAGGGGGCAGGTAACAGGCAGTGGATATTTGTTTAAAACCTCCTTAAAGTTTGCAGCTACTTCAAGTGTGATGTAGCACTTCCTCACTGTTCTTGCTGAGGCCTACCGCTGGATAAGTCAACAACAGAGGGCACACGCAATTTGTTATAATAATTGATAAAGATTCTGAGAACTCATTGATAAAAAGAGTGCACAGTTTGGGGGTCTATACAATGTGATTCATAAAATGTGAGGATTGTTTAGAATAAAAGTGTGAAATTCAAAAGAAGAGTAGGTGTCAAATAAAACAGGTTTGGTGGCAAGGTTGTTCGTAGTGATGGACGCTGTGCCACCTCCCCCTTACAATTTGCAAGTGAGGCCTTAGCAAGAATAATTGGTGCATCTGTACTCAGCCAGGTTTCAGTTAAAAATAAGTAATCCGGTTTCTAATCTAAAATCAAATAATTTATTAGGAAGGACTTGTTTAAAAGAGAACGTACATCAAAAAGTGCCATTGTCAGTAAAATAGGTGAATCAATAAAAGAGTCCAGTGACTTTTGACAAAAAAGCAGAGTCTTAAGATTGTGAAAGTTAACAGAGGTTTTACCTTGTTTTTTCCGAGGTCTGCTGGTGATTAAAATTGGGATGCTTGCAGTGGAGGAGGGGATAGGAAACCGTCATGCATGGAGATGAGATGAGAGCAGATCAGGACAGCGTACCTTATGTTGGCTACCGGTATTTGGCTGCCCAGCCTGCTCAGGTGGATCCCATCCTGTATATAAAAAGAGGGTCTGTTCCAAAACAAGTTAAAATTGTCAACAAAGCAATGTTCTGGGTGCTGCAGACAGAGTGTAACCAGATGTTGAGGCTTAGGAGGCGACTAAAATGTTCAGTGCTCGGAGACAAGACAGGCAGAGGACTGCTGACCCACACTGCGAGTCCACAGGTTTTAAAAAGATTAAAAAGGTAATTAAAATCCTTTTTGGTTTGTTCTGTTTTAGCTGTTTAATTGGTCCCTACGTGAACAATAATCCTTGTTATGGAGGAAGGAAGGGATATCAGCAGGTCATGGAGAACATTGATGATGTCCCTCACTTTGGCACCTGGGTAGCAGCATGTCGTTGCATTAAAAAAACTGATTCTGATTGCTGCTGCCAGCGGCTGTTCTCCTACTCCAAAAAACTTCTGGAGATGGTGGGAGGCTGAAGCTTGAGCATGGAAATGGCTTGGGTCAGCTACTCACTGCTGCTCACACTAACATTCAGATCATTTTGTTTTATTCTTCAGCTCAGTCAGTTGGTGTCAGTGCATCATTTGAGTTGTTAGAAGATTTACTTCGATCAGAACATGTTATTTTGTTCCCATGAGCTGTGCATGTTGGAGGAGACATTCCCCTTTGGCCTCAAGCCCTCTCCAGCATGCCAGCACTGCTAGACAAACAAGACCTTGGGTCCAGTCAATTTGTCTGGACAAATGTGAGGATTTGGGGCCACGGCTAGCTATGCAGAGATGAGTGCTAATTGTTTGTGTGCCAACTCCCCTTCAATCCCCTCGGTCTCTCAAGTCACTCTATTCACCCCATTCTTTGTCTGATTTGGCTTGAACCTGACACATCAACCTGAGAATGAGGGCTTTGGTTTTGTTCCCCCTCTTTATTTCAGGGTAATTTTTTTTTTTTTTTTTTTTTTTTAAATATGTGTTAACATTTCAGCCACCAAATGAAGAAAGACATTCATAATTACTACTTATTTACAAAAGAAGTGACTTGGTTTCAACTGGTGGATCGGGACGAGAATCTGTTTCCGGTGAGTTGTGGAAATTTGAGTGGTCAAAAGTATATCAAAAAGATTCAGTGTGATTCTCAATTTCTCATGAAAGATGAGTAAATATGTTATTTGTCTTGATGTATAACATAAAAATCTTGTTAGCTTATCGACGTGTGATTTTTTTTATTTTTTTTAAACTTAATTATGCCTTAATTTACAGAATTTATATTATATATGCATTAATGGATCTTGATTGACATATTTAGGTAATTAGAAAATGTCTACATATTTACATCAACCTTTTAATAGGAAATAAATTAAATTTATAATATCTTCTTTTTTTAATGACTTTTTTCCAAATAAGTTTCCTCAGCAAAATCTACAAAACTTCACTCCACTGCTCCTTCTCTTGTAAACAAATGTTATATTATACATTTTAAGACTATTTATAACTGCACCAGTTGTTAAATTGTTGTAACTGAAAGTGATTCTTGATTTTATTATGCAGATGGTTAGTCCTGAAGCTAAAGCAGTATGACATGGCGTGAAGGGTCTACAACACCCCACCTTCACCCTTCTTTTCAACAAAAACCAAAGCTCGCACAACATCACGACAAGTGGCCGAGACACGTTGATAAAGTGGCTGGAGCCCGTCATCACCTTAAACCACCTCCGTCCTGCAGTCCACTCCTCACTGGGGCCCCGTCAGGCTCCTCGGGCATGTTGATCAGAGGATTAGCCTCCAGAGGCGGCCTCGAGTCAAGAGTGCGTTGGAGAAAGAGAAAGGCATGCAGGGAACATGAGGTACATGCTGGTTTCACACGCTCCACTCCCACACAATGAGGCCAGCAGACATATGTCAGAAGGACCACACAGTCTCCTGCAGCAGTGATAACCTGCCACTAGAGGGCACCACAGTGCTGTGTGTTCATAGGGGACTTTATGTATCCTTCAGCTCCTGAAGTGAAACATCAGTATAAATTATATATGTACCTCATATGTTTAAGTTTCAGTGTATTTGCTTCAGTCTGACAAAAATCTTCCATCAGAAATCACAATTTTAACATATCTAACACAAGACCGAAACAGGCCCAAGAAAAAATGTTTATATGGCCAACATAAATCATTCATGTTGCCTTTCTCAGATAATACAAAAAAAAAAAAACTTTATACACTTTATGCCTTTAAAAACATATTCTCACCTTCTCAAATATCCAATCGAGCATTTTTAGGTCTATTATACGTCTAATATATGTCTAAATGCTCCTTAGACGCCTAGTCTAAAATTGGTCTACCAGGTGTATAGAAATGAAAGTTTTTTTGATGTCTAAATGTAGACTAGACATATTATGTTATATATACGAATAATGGATTAAAGTGCAATGTCTAAATTCCGTCTAAAAATAGATGGAATCTAGACGGTTGAAATTAGGTCTGAAAAACAACTCGATGTCTAATATCCGTCTATTGCTCAGTGGGATATTGTGACATTTTCTTTTTGAAAATGAAGTGTCACTCATTTTTATTTCTTTATTGACAGTATTCCATAATTAAACCCCAAAAACAGACATACATCTTTGTTTTACTCCTAATCTTGCCTTTGGTCCAATAAATACATTGATCCCTTCGGCTGTATTTGCTGGTCTCTAGAGAAGTATTTTTTACAGTAAAAGCTTTTTGGAAGAGCATTTAATTTAACTTTGAAAATTACTTTAAACAATAAGTTCTTAAATGTGTACATCGCTAATATAAAATGTACAAAAAACTAAATATAGTTACAAACTGGTCAGACGTGGATGGATGGGTAATAGATAAGTATATTTATTTAAGTAAGTAATTAATTAATTAATTAATTTTACTTTACACAACTATGACACATTTCAAAGATTATGTTATTTATTTATCTATTTGAATTATTCCTATGATTTAGTTTTATCATATTTATTTAATATTTATTAATCATTTGTTCATTCATTAATTTAGTTATTCATTCATTTGTTCATTTCATTATTAATTGTGCAAAGGTTTTAATCAGCACTGAATAATGTCCGATCTGAGGAACCACCCATCGGTGCCCCACAGCCAGAAGGTGATTATGCTGCTGGTCTTTCAGTATTGTTTCAGTTTGCATTGCCATTTTTGTGAGCCACAGCATAGCAATATATATGTATACAAAATATCATGGCATACTAAACACTTTATTATGTATCACACAGAGCAGATTTATTGTGGTGGTATTGCCACCTACTAACTGAGAAAACTATTTAAATGAGAATCTGTGTGATGTTTGTGTTGATCTGATAACTACATAACAAATAAAGAATGAGTTTGCACGTGAAACAGCTCATTAGTAAAATAATGTAACAAAAAACATTGTTTGTGCATCACATTAACCTCACATCACACACACACACACACACACACACACACACACACACACACACACACACACACACACACACACACACACACACACACACACACACACACACACACAGGTCTCTTTACCATTTTAACAGGGTCATTAGAACTGCTCCCGCCCACAAACTGCCTCCCATTCAAATCGCTTGTGTTTTGTGTGTTTGGTTCGGCCCACCGATCAGGAGCAGGTGGTCAGCACAGCTCAGGCTGCTCTGACTTAATGTAAAGCAAAGAAAATGTCCTGTCCACCGTAGGAGAGCAGAGCTACCGTCCTCATCCCCAGACACACACACATACACATGTTCATTGGACACCTTGTTAGGCTCAGAAAGGAGCTGCTGGCTTTTCTAGTGCTACTGGTGGGGGGCCTTTAGGGCGAGGAAAAAGAGAACCAGCAGGACAGTGACACATTAAACTGTCTGTTGTAGACAGGTTTTAGTCTGACTCAAACTTGCCATCCTACACGGTTGACCTGTATTTAGTACAAATTGTAATAGATTTTCAATGGTTATGGGCGTACTGCTATAACCTTCAAATATATTGTTGTAAATATAACATTTTCCAATATTTTTGGATTGAGTTGAAACCAACAATCTGATACTTTTGTTGCAGTTAATGTATTACTGTGTTCACAGTATTGAATGTTTGCCTTTTGTCACTGTTAAAATGCCACGATAGAAATGGCGTTTTTTCACTGGTCAAAAGTTTTGCCAAAGTTACCAAATTTGAACATGATGGTGTGTGTGTGTGTGTGTGTGATCCTTGATTTCCTATTGCTTGTTTGCCATTGCCACATTGCCCACCTTTTTATTCTCAGTCTGTCCATCACTTTTTATTAATAATCACCCTGTTTGTCCTAATTTCATTCATTTTCTTTAGCTTTTTGGTTGCCTTCATGGATTTTTTGTTGTTGTTTTTTTTCTGTGCCTGAAATTGAGTCTAAGAACTTGTTGATTCAAAACTAATTTAGTCACAAAATTACATTTGGGAAAAAATAGGATGCAAGATGCCTGTCAGAAGGTTCCAGGCTTATCTGTTCGTTTGATGCTGTTTACATACTTTCCGAAGAGCAGGCTTTAATTGCTACAGTTTCAGAAGAGAAAATAAAACAGCTCTGAGGATTTGACTTGCTATCAGCTTGTTGTATGCAGCTAAACGTGCCTGAAAAAGAGCAGAGTAGCAGGCCAGTGTGGTGCATTTTTTCCCCTATTGTGCAGAGATCACCTCATGGTGGCTTCCCCCTGTCACCTTACTGCTCATCAACACATTGTGAGATACACATGTTGTGAAGAAAGAAAGTTTGCTCTTCTGTTTTTCTTTGGTTCAAGGGGTTTCCACAGTTTAGCATCACATTTAAATCTGGCCCAGGTAATAATCTCCAATAACAATACATTATTGATGTGACCAACTAGCAAATGCAACTATGTGAAGATGAGAAATTATTGATTCTTGTGATTGTCCTGTTTAAGTATTGTTCAACATTATTAATTTGAGCTGCTTTTCCACATAACCAAAGGATCACCTTTATTGCCATATACTGTAAGTACAGGTACACACATGATATTTGTTTTCTGCTTTAGACCCATCCCTGAGGAGCAATAAGCAGCCACAGTGGTCACGTTTACATGGGAGCTTTAATTCCCCTTTAATTCACAATAAAAGTTAAATCCTCTTTAAACTGACCTTGTAAACAGTTTGAGGGGACAACAGCACATTTATAGTCTGCAAAATGTGGAACACAAACACTACCAGGGGAGGGAAAACATCCTTAAGTTTTCTTATCCCTCACATGAAAATGCAGCATCAACATGATGCCCTTTGGAAGAAATAAGAAACAACTGGAGACGTCTCACCATTTAAAAAATATCGTTCATTGCAATTTTAATCTTTCCAGATTAAACAGTACCATGTCAAATCTTGATGGATGATTTGGTTTAAATGTGTGCATTGTTGTTTTATCTTATTTTATTTTTTTACATTTTTAAGGGAAACATATAATATTACATTTCCAGCCAGTTGTTGGACATTGATCTCTTTTCTTTCCTTTCTTTATTTTTTTCTGTCAAAGCAAACAAAAAGAACACCTTAAATGGTTTAAACTGCTTTTAATTTATCTATAGATTATAATAGCTTAGCTTCATATTAATGTTTTGTAAAACATGTGAATTACTTGTTTTAAATGTAGATTCATATGTTGTTTCTTTATCGGTTGTTGGAGTAGTTTGTAAAAACCTATACTATGCATCGCTGCCATGCAACCTGATCTATGCATCACTACCTTTTATAAATCCCTCTAAATTGAAGCCCGGGCTGTGGTCTTGTGCCCTTTTTCCCATTTGGCCTCCCTCTTGTTCCCCCTCCCTCTGGTGAAGCCCGAGCTGTCAGAGCATCCACAATTCTTGTGCATTAGTATGTTAATGAGTCTGCAGGCCGACAGGTGGCCTGGTCGACAGCTCAATTATATCTCTCATTAAAGAGGAAAGTTAACGAAGCTGCAGTCGGGTGCCAGTAAGACTTTAAAACACAATATTTCACAGCCAACAAATTGCTGGTGAGGAGGAAAGTGTGTCAGTCAGCCAGTCGTGAATGTGTATCTCTTTCTCTCTGTGTGTATGTGGTTGCATGTTTATCAAGTACGTACACAACTTTGTGGGTAAGAGATATTTAGATGGACGTTACTAATAGGACAGTGAAGCCACTTAGTAATCTGATAAGATGAGCGCTTGGGAAGAAATAAGCTCGAGGACACAGAAGTCAATCAAACTTGGCCTTTAACTTTCCTATCGAACATCCAGCTTTATTAACTGGAAAATGCTCTAATTATCACAGAAAGATCCAAGTTAACAAAACTTTTTAACTTCTAATACTGTATATGTGCAGGCTAGACTGTGTAAAAAAATACATCAGGATTTATTTTTAAAACTCACCGCTACTGTTTTGTTCCACCAATAGGAACCAGATTTGTCCAAAACGAATTTGGACAAATTTGAAACATTCTTGATTATTTTAGTTGAGACTCTTGAGACTCAGAAGAAAAAAGGTTTGTTTATTTCTTTATTTTTGCATTTATCATCTGTCCTTTGTAGTGGACATCTGGTCTATATTTTTTACAAAACGTAACTTTAAGATACAACTGTCATGTATTATCTTTTGTGGATTATTATCTAAATTTCTTTGCATTTTATGAACATGACAAGTTAGATGAGGGAAACACATCTAAACACTGAACATTATTTTTTGTAAAACATCATCTCACATGATTAGGTTAGGAAGTCCTGCTGCAACCCGGTCTCACAAATTTTCGAGCATTAACACCACAACAGTGTATCTACTATGTTGTGCTATTAGAGCACAAATATTTGTGTTGTCTGCATGCAATAACAGCACGATGTATTGTCGTGCATTAACTGCACGCAGTCCCTGCACCTACTCCGGGTACACTTTATGTTCATAGTTTCCATCCGTCAGCTTCTTTTTGAAGACTTTTTGGGTGACAAATGTGTACTTTAGTTTCAATATAGGTATTTGGTTTATGTATAATGAGTAGTTTTTAAAATGAATCCTGAAATCTGAATAGTTTAATGTTTTATGCTATATTGTCTCTTTCGCTTCATTTTGTAAAGTTTTCTGGCGACAAGTTCACACTTTATTTTCATATTATTCTTTCGGTTGACGTAAAAGATGCGTGGATTGTTTCTTTCTTCCTTCATTTGCATTTAATTTGCCTGCACGCAATGCACGACATTCAAAGACCCAGTCCCTGTACCCACTCTGGGGCAAATGTACACTTGGGGCGGATTCACAAAGATCTGAAATAAAGGGTGGTAATCCAGTTGCTTCCCTAAATCCTTTAGTGACGCAGTTTCCTCACCTGCTGCGTGTAATTCACTAAGATTGCAGCAATCATTAGTGCACAAGCAGAACTGGTGGAGACGTCAGTGCGCACAAGCACTGACATTTGAGGAAGTTACATTTGAGGCAGATAGACTTCTCTGTCTGCTGCACAAACATTTAATGTTGTAGAAAACTAAATAAACAAATAATCTGATGTAGTTCATGAAAAATACGCAGATTTTGACAGTGGTGGCCTAGTGGTTAAGGACGCTGAGCTTGTAATCAGAGGGTTGCCGGTTCAAACCTCACCTGGGCCATCACTGTGGGATGTTGAGCAAGTCCCTTAACCCTGAACTTCTCCCCAGGCGCCGCAAAATAGCTGCCGACTGCTCCCCAGGGATGGGGTAAAATGCATAGGACAAATTTCAACATATGTGTAACAACATATACAGTATATGACCAATAAAGGCAAAAAGCTCAATTTAATACCACTAAACCTTTTGTGAATCTGCCCCTCAATGTTCATGGTTTCCATCCATTAGCTTCTTTTTGATAACTTTTCTGGTGACAAATGTGCACTTTACTATTAATATGTTCATTAGATCTTTCTGTTTTGACATACCTTGTACTGCCAGCAACGCAAAATGCAGTTCACCTGATATTTAAAGAATTTGCTGTATTGTATGCTATTATTGTGGCTTTAGCTTTGCTTTGTAAACTTTTCTAGCTACTAATTCTCACTGTTTTCAAATTATTCATTCAGATGATGTAAAATATCCTTTTGGTTTTGGTTTGTTTTATGGATATTCTTACTTCTTTTGCATTTAAATCGCAGTGAGCCTTCTTTTTCCGTTGTTGCCATAAGAACATGGACGTTGTAGGTTGTAGAATTGTGATTTTTTTATTTCTCTCTGATCCTATATTTTTCATTTGTTCATGTTTTCTCCTAAAAAAATATGTGATTTGATCTCTTTATGATTTCTATAGGGACTCAAGCTTTTTGTGTCTATTTGTGCACAAACCTCTTTAAAAACCAATACATTTTCTGTGGAACGGAAGAACCAGAAGTTAAGAAGCCACCTGTCCAGAAGTTCTTCAATTCTTCAAAGACTTTTCAGAGTTTGATTTCAGCAAAAAAGGGTAGCCTCTGGCTTTCACTTGTGGGACAAACTGAAAACATTTGTGCAGATTTGTTTATACACAAAAGTAAAGGACTCACTTGCTCATCTTTCTTACACAGACAGACAATCATGTTCAAATATATATAAATTCCAATAAAATCAACTTTATTCATGTAGTGCAAATTACATCAATAGTCATCTCGAAGCGCTAACAAAAATTCCGAATTTTTTTTTACAAAACAGCAACAAATCCACATGAACATGCATTAGCTACACTTGGGAAAAAAAACTCCCCTTTAACAGAAAGAAATCTCCAGCAGAACCAGGCTCAGAGGTGGCAGCCATCGGCCTTGACTGGTTGGGGTTAGTGGACAGAAAGTGGAGAATAGAACAGGATGGAGAGATAGAACATCAGTATCCCAGACTAGTTGAGTCGAGACCCACAGATCAGGAATTGCCAGCTCTAGTGTCAAAACACCTGAAACAAAAAATAGAGAGAGAAGGGCGAGGAGAAGGCACAGACTGCAGAAAAAACATCATCCAGTATTAACAGGTCTGCCTCCATAGAAACACCTGGTGCTAGACTATGTGGGAGTAGAATGAGTGTGAGTATGGTGTTGCATGGTGTGTAAGCATTGTATGGGTAACAAGAATCAGAAGTGGGGGATTAACTACAACCTGGCACGACTGTGTCTGTCTGGACAGCAGCAATTAGAGGACTATGTGTATATGGGGGATTGTGTTTGAATGTCATGTTGGTGTTCTATATATTCTGAGTTTTTAGTTCCTAATTTTAGGTTTAGGGCTTTGTTCCTAGTGGTTAGGTTAACGCTATTATCAGTGACGTGCCATCAGGGTAGGCAAGGTAGGCAGTGCCTACCCAAGGGTGAATTGATATTTTGATTATTTAATTATAATTTTATTTATTTTTTTTTTAATTATAAATTATTTATTTTTCCATTTACAATAGCCTACAGTACCTATAAGTTTGAAAGTGTCTGAATTTTGTGCATTTCATAGCCCAAATTACTAAACAGCGCTATTTCCTGGAACAGCTGCACAGTCTTTTTTTTTTTTTCGTTACGCTGTAAGGCAGAGGGAGGCCACGCCCCCTCCCAAAGGCACGTCGCTCTTCTGCCTCTGTTCTCATTGCGTGATTTTACATGTTTGCGCATGCGCAGTTAGGTCCCCAATATGACATCCATTTACGAGTAAAGGCAGCGTAGAGAGCTGTCTTTGCACGTAACTGCGCTATGCTAAATGCTATACGTAAGTTCACAGCACATTAGTGAATAGATGACACGTGACTGCTGCTGCTACGTTCTTTAACTAGTGGGCGGGTGACAGCGCTAGAGATGATAGAGAAACTTTGTTTTGAGGAAAAACGACAGCTTTTAAAAGATGGAGACCAACACCTGAGCTACCAGAGCTTCAGCAAAGGTAAGGTCAGAACATGTTTCATACTTTTCACAGTGAATGGTACAAAAGGAAGGATTGGCTTTGTGGATGCTCCTCACTGAGGCTGTTCTAAGTTGTCATTTTCTCTGTGTTTCTGTTTCCAACACAAACAACAGATGTGCTGTCGTGTCATGAGATATATCTTGTTGGGAGAGTATGGAGGCTATATTAAATAATTGTTTATGTTTCTTTAATGGTGTTTATGATATTGATTTTGTTAGATGGCTAAATGCTTGTTCATGTGGATCTTATTGGGTTTTTTCTTTCTTATTATGAATTTTATATTTTGATAAGCGCATTGAGATGACTTTGTTGGAAATTGCTTTATACAACTAAAATTGATTTGAATTGAATTAACACCTGACAGCAGAAACATATGAAATTGTCATTGGTGGTCTCAATTTGCAACGTGCCTACCCAACCCTAGTGGTCACGGCACGTCACTGGCTTATTATACCATATACGCTTTTGCAAATTTGTAGGTTTTGAGTTTAGCCTTAAAGGCGGAGAGAGTAGCAGCCTCCCGTACTAAGACTGGAAGCTGGTTCCAAAGGTGAGGAGCCTGGTAGCTGAATGCTCTGCCTCCTGTTCTACTTTTATTCACATTTGGAATCCCAGTATGCCAACAAACTGAGAGGAGTGTTCTGCCCGGACTACAGGGCACTAATAGGTTTTTAAGATATACAGAAGCTTGATCGTATAGAGCTTTGTTTGCTAACAAGAGGTTTTTAAACTCTATTCTAGATTTTACAGGCCAATGAAGGGAAACCAATACTGGAGAAATATGCTCTCTCCTGCTTGTAAAGCCAAATATAAATAAATGCCATCCAAAAAAAAAACCCATTATGAATGACAAAATGGGCATTATTTGTGTGTTAAATGTCCTTGAGGGGGCTTATTTTTTTAAGTTAAATGTCTTACATATATTGAATATCTGATGATAATGATATATAATGGGGTGCAAGTAGAAATTACATGTTTTTTTTTCATAATTGTTAATGTAAATTTTCTGATATATTTGAAACATTTTATCCAGCTTTTATCTAAAACTGCAGACAAATGGTGATATTTAATTAATTTATTATTATTATTATTATTATTATTATTATTATTATTACCCTTTTTTGTTTTAAATGTATTAATAATTTCTGTCTTGCTAAGTGCTCTTTCTTCTTGCTTCTGTATCAACCTGAGTTTCCCCATTGAGGGACAAATACAATCTTATTGTATCTTATAGAATTCTGGGGCCTTTTTTTTTTACCATTACTTAAAACATTTGTTGCCTTCTGTTACAATTCTAACACAATCATATTTGTCCCATGAAGACCAAGGTGAGACGGGGGTGGGGGGTGTATGTGAGTGTGTGTATATGTGTATGTGTGTGTGTGTGTGTGTGTGTGGGGGGGGGGGGGGGCAACATGCAGCATGTTTTATTAGTGGTTCATTGTTTATTATGTATGACAATAAAGATGTAACACAACATGGTAATCAGTTTTTAACCCGGAGCAATTGAGTCTGTAATCCACGTTGTGTGCTCTCTCAAGTGTGAAAACGGGGCCGTGTGTGTCACTCCTCTTCGTTTCTGGCCTTTCGATATCTGTGTCTGTGGCATGGAGGATCATGGGAGTTAATGGGCTGGGACTCTGGTCAACAAACGGGGTTATGTATGAGCACAAACAACAACACAGTGAGAAAACTGACCCGCCAGATTCGCTCAAAGCTGTCTGAAGGATGTCTGCCCTTATGAATATGCTAATCCCAGTTTGGCATTATGAAAAATGCTCATCAATTAATCAACAATGGCCTCTTTTAATGATACACTGGTTGTCGTTGGATACGACTGTAAGATGAAATAGTAAGAAACGACAAAAAGGATTATTAAAAAATGTTATTGATTTAAAAGGTTTGAGTAGAACGCCTTTCAGGAGATGTGGGTATGAAATAAAAATTGTGCAGACTTCACTTGGACAAAGACAAATCTCAGCCAGACACACCGTTAAAGACGTTTGTCTGAATAAGCTGCGTTGGTTATTAACCTACATTAAAATGATCACAGAGAATGAGAAACAAACCAAATTTATGCACGCAATTTCTCCAGCTAACAGTAACACACTGTTAGTCCAGACACAGATCTGTTACTTTATAGAGCTCTGAACAAACCAAGTACTCTTATTTCTATGAACCATACATTACCGTAAGGCTTAGAGACAAACAAACAGATTAACATTTAAATGAATAAAACAACAATTAAAAACAAACCCTTAATGATTGAATTCAGGCAGATGAAGCTTCTGAACATGAGTAAACATGACAACTGTAATTATACATACTGTATTTACCTAAAAATCCTCAATATACAAACTCAATGGATTTAATCAATAGATATCCCTTTTGAAGTAGCACAGTTTTCCATGGGACTCTGGTCATGTTAGTGTAATTGAAGTCCCTACATTGTCCTTATGAGTGATGGTTTGTGTGCTTGTAGTCATCAGAAGGTGTTTGTCACACCTTCTTTCATTCAGTAAAAACTTTAAAGAATAGAGAAAATAGTTGGTTAAAGAAAAACACAAAGGAGTCGAATGAGGAGCATTTAATACATAAATAGAAAGTACAAACGTTTCCTTAACAGGTTTTAACAATTCGTGATGTTTTTCCCCTTGCAGTGAAAATACCTCGATTGAGAGGAAATAAGCAGTGCTATCGGGACTAATTAATCACACCATTTCTTTTCTTTTTGTTCCTAACAACTTCATAACACCTTTATTTCTTGTCTTTACATCTGCCCCAAAGCTCTGGAGTAGCAGTGAATCACACAGATTGGAGCAGTCAGCGTGCAGCAGACTGCTGCTCTATTATGCTGCTAATTGGAAGCATAAGTGAGATGACTACAATATCAAAAGGCAGGAAGCAAAAGGTGGTGGGCCAGAGGGTGGTGAGGAGATGTAGAGAATGAAGCAAGAGAAGAGAACGAACGAGATTAGCTCTCATTAGGGGTGGGTGTGTCTATTCCTCATGTTAGAGACAAATTAAGTTGACAGGAGGGAGAGGAGTTTTGTTAATGTGTGTGTATTTGGGTGTGGGCCTCCATGGGCATGTCAGTCTAAAGAGCTCAGCTGTGAAGTTCTTAGAGGAGCTCAGACAATGGACTTACCAGGTTTTGGTTGGAGAGTTCCCGATAAGCTGCACTCATAACATCAGTTCTGCTGGTGGGAAACTAAAAAGTGAGCTGTGGGAACTAAAATGTAGAGTAAAAATGAAAGATTTAACCGCATTGCCTAAAATATCAAACCCAATTTAATTTTTTTGTTGTTCTTAAACCTTAAAGAAGCTGAAGCTGCTAAGCAAAGAGGAGGATGTACACAAATAAAATGAACAAATTATTGTTTCAATCAAATATTTAAAACATGAAGACATGAACATATTTACTTCTGTCAAAGGTTTCTGTAAAAAAGTACATTTTTCAATGGCTTTGGAAAGACTATGGGCCTAATACATGGGACAAATCAGTTGTCAATCAAAAGTGGAGGAGGTATTTATCTGAAATGAGGCTCCATGCTGAAAAGGGTGGGGGTCAAGCAGATAGGGAGCCAAACATTCAGTTAATTAGAAATGACAAGTTACAGAAACATGTTGGGGAGTAACTTTTGTTAACCTGTGTCAGACTAGAGACCAAAATACATTGTAAAACAACTTGTACTGGTCAGTCCTTTAACACAGGGGTGTAGAAACTATGGCCCGCTGACCAAATGTGGCATGCGTTCCATTTTTAATTGGCCATTGGAGATTTAGAAAATGATCCCAAAATATAAAAAAACAGGTTGGGTGCGCAGACGCGCAGGGTGATGTGACGTCACACGCGAACTTGACACTGCCCAGAGCTGCAATGCCGTGGAGCTAACCTCTTTGTGGATTGTACCCTTTGTGTTTACTCAATTGTCCATTGACGGGTGGAATAACGCTTCGCGGAGTTGCTGGGATCGTCTGGTCCAACCTCGGATGCACGGGAGGGCAGCCGCTTGGTGTTTGACCGAGCCTGTGGGAACAAGGCTTCAGGGTTTGGACTCCAAGTTTACTGACATTTTACGGACTGCCAAACTGTAGTTTGCCTCGCGCCTTAGTGCGTAGTTTTGAGTTTGTTAGTACATGGGTTTACGCTCGAGCGTTTGGGGTGGGTTATGCTTTAAACAGTTTGAACTGAAATAAACGGCCAATAACTAAAGTCAAAGTTATTTTTGTTTATTTGTATATGTGTTGGTATTCACCCCTGCTGGTAGACAGATCCAACCGTTACCTAAGAGTGCGATGTAGCTTTATCGCCTTGGAAGAGAATCGTTACAGAGTGGTGGCCCGTACGGGGACGCGAATCAGTTTTTCATCCATATCAGCGCATATCTCGCACATACATTGCTATGAAACGGACTGACATACATAACTAAATATATTGTATCTCCATACAGAACAAGTCCTCAGCATTGTATTTAGCGGACAGAGTTGCCGGGGTTAGACAACAGGCTGGTTTTGGTTGCTTTACGCACACTTTATGCACGCGGTTTCTACTTTTGTACGCATGCGCATAGTTACAAGCCAAATCTCTGCAAAACTACCACACATTAGTAATTGATAATTCTATCTTCTTTGATTAAGAAGTTCACATTTGTTGTTTACATACATACATCGATCCTGCGCCTCCAGTGCATCAAGGTTTAGTTTAATTAGTACATTTAAATTTGATGATAAACTTATGCCTAGATATTTAATTGTGTTTGTGGGGAAGGGTATTGTAGGATTTGGGCTGCAGGATTCCATGAATGTTTTGTTAAGGGGAGGATTGAGGATTTTGACTATAGTTAATGGAACATACAACAACAACCAGTATCAAAAGAATTAGACAAGCAAGGGGTAATTGTATGAGGTGTAGGATTGGGTGGTGTTGTGGATTGAGTGGATGTAAAAGAAAAAAAAAATTAAGGGGTTGGAAAAGAAAGAGTTGACATCGGGGTAGAGACTAATGCCTACATTTTTGGGAAGATACACCAAAAAAAATGGTAAATGCTGAAAGGTATGGGAAACTGCTCATGAGATCTGCTCAAGTGACATAATGAGTTTGCACAGAAGTTTGGAGAAATACAATTTTGATATGAGAAATATTCTAAGACTGTAAGGTTTAAATAATTAATTATTTGATACTTTTGTACATGTTTACCATTAATTGAGTAAAAAGGCGAGTACAGAATACCTCTGTGTTTATGTTTAACCATTGTAATAACTAAGTGTGGAACAACATATTGTGCGACAAGATATTTTGAAACTTCAATGTCACAAAAATATATATTTGATGGTACCGCATTATTGTGGGAAAAGGAACATGTTAAAATCTTAAATCTGTGTGTGTAGTTAGTTTAATATTTTGGAAAACGTATAATGCAAAAGTTCATGTAAGGGCTACGAATATTTTTTTTGAAGAATATTCCTGACGACATGATTTGGTTTTAATTTTAGACTGGTAATAATTGTTAGCATGATTTTGATTGTAGGTGGGCCCCCAGAAAACTGGATGGGCCATTTAAAATATGCCAAAAAAAGTCCACGTTTCTCCATGTTTCTCCATTTCAGCACTTTTCTGTGACATTGACACTGCATTCCAGGCATCTCCGAACTGGTGAACTGGTTTTGTCAGTTGAACATTGTGAGAAATTACTATAAAGACAATAATGTTTGTATGATTAAAGCTGATTATTATGAATAGTTTTTTTTATTGGCCCAACAAAGCAAGGCAACATTATGTTGCATATTTCAGCAAAAAGTCATTCAACTTGATTCACATCGTAAGACAATAAAAACATGTCACAGGGTTCAAGTAAAAAAAAAAAAGCATTCTAAATGGAGCTCATTTAAAATCTAAATGAAGGAACATAAATAACGCCTGCATTACTGTGTTCACAACAGCTGTAAGTATTTTGTGAATGTAGTGAATATTGTAATTTTTTTTCCTACAGGTTTTGGCATTAAAATGCTTTTAATCACAGTTTTGCCACTGACATGTGGTTCTGAAAAGTAGCACAGGTACTTGTTATGTCTGTATTGTGGGCAGAATTAGTGTGATTTTGTTATATTCAGCATTGTTCTATTTCTGCCCTGGGCTCAGCATTACTCTATTGAGTCAGCACTGTTCTTTTGTGCCATAATCGTTGTGTGATGCCTGGTAGGAGAAGTTCTGGAGTTGACTGATAGAGTCTGCTGTGATGTATGTGAAAGACGGATGTAAAATAAAGTATTGGCTGAGAACACATCCACGGTTACAATAGTGCCATTGTTGTAGTTGGATGTCAGACAAATGATTTTAGTGGAAGTCCGATTTTACAGTGTAGGAGCTCCGACTCCAGGTGGCGATCCCCGTTGATAAACCCTGAGTTCCGAGTTGCATAGAATGCAGCATGAGTTAAAAGGCTTTTAACGACATTTTAATGCAGATGAACTTCTCAGTGTCTTTCACTTAATGATCTGCATCCACAATGTTACAAAGAAAACTAACGTTTGCAAAAAAAACGTAAAGCAACACAACATCAGTAATGATTTGAGCACGTCTGTGGTGTGTGATGTTACTAATGTGTGTCAGAGAAGAGTGTCAAGTTAAAGTAAAAAAAGTGTTCTATGAGAAACGGTGTTCAGGTGGGCGGAGCCAGTTAGAAACCCAAGGTTTCTTCAATAAAACCTGCCAGTGACCAGGTTTAGTTCACGGACAATGTTGCCATAGAAACAGAATTAGAGAAGAACATACCTCGCGTTTAGGAATGGGATACTCAGATTTTCCCTCATTTGAGCCCGAACATACTCAGAGTTTGAACATAACTCGATTTATGGAATACCCCTCCAGTCTTATTGCTAATTTTATGTTTATTTTCATTATTTAGCTCACTTTTCTCATATTTAGCACATTTTCCTACATTTAACTAAACATCTATATCTAAATATTTGATCTAAATCTAAATATTTGATCTAAATATAAATTTTAAATCTAAATCTAAATGTTATATGTTATATCTAAATGTTAAATCTAAGTCTAGATATTTATTCTAAATCTAAATGTTATATATCATATCTAAATGCTAAATCTTATATCTAAATGTTAAATCTCAATCTAAATATCAAATCTAAATCTAAATATCAAATCTAAATCTAAATGTTTAAATCCAAATGTAAATATTATATGTTAAATCTATATGTTATATATTATATCTAAATGCTTAATCTTATATCACATGCTAAGACATGCTAAGATTTTCACCTGTATATAACTGCTAACGTTAATTTTTCAAACTCGCCGCCTCAACAACACAATGCATTATGGGTAAAGTGTTGCATTCAATGTTTGTAATAATGTAGGACTTTTTGTAAGAACATGTCAGTGTTACTAATATATGTTTTTCTATACTTCTCGGACCTAAGTCAATCAGCAGTTGCCTTCGGGCCACTCGAGGGTTGCTTTCGGGCCGCATGTGGCCCGCTAATTGAATAGGGCTGGCTTAGTGTGTAGTTGGAAACACAACTGCTTCTATAACACATTTATTTACATCGAACCAAACAGAATTAGTAAGATTTGGAGTAGCTGTAGTAATGTTTGCACAAAATATGTATAATTTTACTACAAAATTACATCATTATGCTCAGAGCTTCCAAAACACACTTCTGCTGTTATTATTTTTAAATGTAATGATATTTTATGTATATACAACCCTAAAAAACATACTATGTAAAAATATTTCACAAAATGTCTGAGTCATTCTGGTTATGTTTATTCTGTTTTTTTTCCCCCACATATTCCCAACAAACATAACAATGATTGCTTCCTAATTGTTTATGTTATGGGAAGTGTGACACCAACACAATCATGGCCAACATCCCCTCTGTCCTTGCTCTCTTTTTGCCCTGAGGCAGTTTCTGCAAGCTCATAATGGCCCCTCCCTCTCTGTCATGGACCCCCTGCCGTGACGGGAGAGAGCCACATTACATCTTAATCTCACTTGCTTGATGGCGAATGCAGGACCCTGAAAGACATGATTTTCTGCTTACATGAACACATTGATGGTGGATCAACCATATGCCAATTGACATGGCGAAAGCTGAATGACCAATGGGATTGTAACAGTGGTTCTCGGACAAAAAGCCCCCGGTGGGCTCCCACACTTCCACCAGCACACAACAGACGTTTGGCCGTGCTGCTGACACACAGCCAGATCCCAACACCAGCACACACGCACGCACGCACACACACACACACACACACACACACATACACACAGAAACACACACACACACATACACACACATACACACACACACACATACACACACGTACACATACACACAGAAACACACACACACATACACACACACACACACATACACACACACACACACATATCATATCATACGATCAGAGCAATGACCACAAAAATATGATTGTCCAACTCAAGGGTCATTATTAATATTAGAGCTAGAACACATAATTAATAACCAATTTGAAAAGGATGCCTATTAAACCTTGATTTTTATTTATCTGTAGATTTCAATGAAACAAAACAAATTTCAGATTTTGTATCATTTTTGGGAATTACTGCTCAATAACAAAAAATGAAATCATAGCAAACCCAACAACTTGTGTCCACTCCAATGGCTAATATTTGCTTGTTGTTTTTTCTGGTGACTCTCGGAGTGCATTTACACCAAATTTTCTGCCAGGGTTTTTCTCCCCAGAAAGTCTGCTTCATTTGGCAAAGTATAAACAAAAATCTGGCATAAGTCAAATAAAAATAAGGTAGTGTAGCATTATGAAAATGCTTGAGGCAGAAATTAAGCTGTTAACACTATAATCATTGCTTGGATTATAGCTAATTTCATACAAGCACTGTCTTTCCATGTAAAAAGTAGACGGAACAATCCTGGTCTTTTCTTTACTGCTGATCCACACGATAGCATGAGATGAAGAGCTTTAGTAAAAATGTGTGATTGGAGAGGCAAGCTGTTCATGACACTCCACCAACTGTACTGCTGGAGAGGCCAGTGCGTTCACCATATGGGACAGGAATGGTCAATAGGATTACGCTGGGCACCTCTTCTTCTGCCTCTTCTCTTCAGTGCACATAATCAAATGGGGGATGAAGTCCCAGCCCACCACCAAGTATCCCACATCTTCATTCTGACTGCTTGGGAAGGCAGAGAAGGGGTCTCGTGCACAGAAAGAAAGAGCAGAGGGAAAACCAGATGGATTAACATATTCAACAGACCCAGAGCTCAAGCCTTTATAGAGTGAGGACACAAAAAGACTTTCTCACATTCATGGACACACACACACACACACACACACACACACACACACACACACACACACACACACACACACACACACACACACACACACACACACACACACACACACACAGAGAAATAACTGTTAGCTAGGTTGTTATGAAAACTGATCTTAACAAAGTGTAATAACTCAACACAACCTATCATGTCCACTTACATCCAAGATGGCTGCCATCATTCTTTCTGGGTAATGCAATGCCATCCATTTGCCCTAAAAGTTTAATTTTTGGAACCGAAACTCAACCTTCCTTACTGGTATTTTTTTGTGAGCGCTCTTAGCGACTTTTTTCTCCATAGAGACTAGTAACAAATGTAGGGACGTTATCTTGTGTTAGTGCAGATTTTACTGATGTTTTAGAGACTCTGACATGAATGCACATATTACTCTGGAGTTATTGTCCCGAGCAGCGGCTGCTGCCATCGACTTGTCCCCACCACAAGCACACACAGAGGGGGCTGTGATCTCAGCTGACTGAGCGGCAGCCGCATCCAGACAGTAAAATGAATTGACCTCGAATAAGCTTCTCTTAGATTTAGATTAGTCTGTTCTCGCTCTCCCTCTGAAGCCAGTGTGTGTGTGCGGTGGACCCTCCACATTGACTGTGGTCCAAGAGGACGAAAAGCGAAAGCTATCCATTTCTCTTCAGTGTTTGTGACTTTATTCTGTTGCTTCTCCACCTCGGTCTGCCTTTTTCCGCTTGATTTGCCGTGTAACTGTTGTGCCTTATGCTGTTATGGGGACTTCTGCTGGAATGTCCGCAAATGCACGTTTACTACTGATGGTCAATGAACGCACCTGACTTCAGTCGAGCAGCTAATAGAAATGCCCAAAACAGTTATATCTTGGAGCCGCGTCACATCCACAGCCATATGTGAAAGAATTAATTGTGAAATTTGGTCGACACGCTCTCACTTGCACTAATGTACAGTATGTTAAGGTCTATTGCAGAAAGTGGTTTGATTCAAGCAGAGAAGGGCCTTTCGAAGTTGTCCACAGCATGGGGACGACAATCCAGATCAAAGGATCACCAACTTGGTTTCATTTCAACCACTGTGTCAAAGCACCAAAGATGGACAGAGAAGAGACTGCAGCTTCTTTACTGAAGCCACATGCGAACGACAATCAATAGCACCAGGAAGATGGGAACAACAACAATCACCAGGACGACCAAGATGATAAAAGTAATAATTAACCTGTATCTACACCAGATGGTGCAGGGAACTATATCCGGGACACTGAACAATGTGAAATAGTCAACGAAATAGCAACCACACTCTAAATCTGCAAGATACTCAACTTCTAATCAACCAAGAAGCTACCCTGCAGGACCCAAAGTGCCAAGGAAATGTCTGTCGTCAGTTATATTAAGGAGACCTCTGTTCTGTTCAAGGAGTGCAGTTAGAGGCGAGACAGGAGCTGTCTTTTGCTCCAATGACTGTGCCCCAAAGAATTAAAAAACAAGCATAACCGATCTTTTAGGAAATTAAAGGGAACAACAGTAGTCATTGGAGGTCCATAATCTGGAGCATAATCTTCTTCTTCTTTTGGCAAACGGATGAGATCCCCATCTGATGATACAATTTCCATCCATCCTATTGCCAGTTAACAGCACTCATTGTGATTTTCTTTCTACTTTACTCTGCTTGTTAACAGCTGTTAGAATCTGTTAGAAGCTGTGGTAGCCGCTCAATAGCTACTTTTTTAAAGAAATGCATTTACCATAAAGTGGTATCTGAGTGGTCTTTCTCTTCATTTGAACTGAGCTGTTTTTAGCTGCGACAATACTGTGCGCTGTCATTAACAGACCACCAAAGCACATCAAGGACTTTATTAGCGACTTTTATGAATTTGTTGCTTGTGTGCTCAGCTGTTATGACAGGGTTATAATTGACAGCGATTTTAATGTGCATGTATGTTGTCCTTCTAAGCCCATGACTGGTGAGTTTTTGGACTTGGTGGAAGTTTTTGATTTTGCGCAACATGTCACTGGCCCAACATAAGTGCCAACATATCTCCATCTTCAGTGTGGTGTTCAGTGTCCACTCAGTGCTCATCTGTTTTTTGTCAGTTTGAGTCTGTGTCATTGTCTGTTCTAACAGGGATAGTTACCAAACAAAAACTTTACTCCTGTCCCACAGACCCGGTCCCTCCTCGCTTTTTTAAAGAGGTTTGGGACACCATTGGTTGTTCTGTCGGGAGATCATCAACAGCAGCTTGACTTCTGGCATAGTGCCCTCCTTTTGAGCCTTTGATTAAAAAATCTGGTTTTGACCCTGCAAACTTAGCAAATTATCGCCCAATTTATAAACTAACCTTGGTGTGAAGTTGGAGGGTCACTTGTTTTATTCTGACCTGGGGCATCACTGTGGGATGTTGAGCAAGTACTTTAACCCTATAACTGCCCGTGTTGTATGTCACATTGGATAAAAGTGTCTGCTAAATGAAACTGTAATTTATCTATTTGGAGTGCACCAAGCGTGTTCATTTTGGCTTTTGTGAACCGCACTTTATTAGGGCATGTACTACAAAGCTAGATAATTATATCCTGGATTTATCTCCATTAGTGGGCTTCACCTAACTAAACATTCCCTGTCGGAGAAAAGCTGTCCTACAAAGGTCGATAAGAACACGCTAATTTAAGTCAAATGATTTCAGCCTGACTATGTGCACGTTCCCATAAAAGGAGTGGAGATTGCAGCGTCTGACCAATCACTATAATGGAGAAACCTGGCAGAGTGACCTTTTTTACAATGAAAGAACAGCTTATGATCTTGAACAAAACCATGATGACAGCGAAGAGCAACTTTTTCCTTTTTAAACTAGTTCACTCACTGATGCTTAATGTTTTAAACGATTGTTTTTTTTTTTCAGATGCGTGTGTTTCAATTTTTTAAAAAGACGTCAAACCTGAGGTGAGCTGCTGCACAACGTGCTACAAGCAGTATCACTGCCCCATTTTCCCAAAACTACAGTCATTCAAGTTATATACATTGGAGAAGCACTTTGATGTCCAAGTGCAAAATGCAATAACATTTTAAGGTAAGATTCACATGCATGCAGACAGCCTATTGTGTAAATGCACGTCTGATAACAATGCTGATTAAAAAAAAATTGCTCCTATTAGTTATACAAGTTATTTTTGTCCTTGTTCTATTCTTTGTCTGTAGTAATCATTTTATTTTGCTTCTATTTGTTTTAGATATGTTGATTTGCTGTTGCACTTTACAGTGCAGAGATGTGGGTCATATGGAAGTATGACAATATGTGCAGCTGTGCCCAATGCAACCTACCTCTACTGAACCTATCCTAGTCACTCCTTCTCCTTCCCAACCTGCTTCAACAGCTGCACCAGTTGCCCCCACTCTTTCACCTAAAGTACAGTCTAAAATGGTTAAATATCTTCACTGTAGCCTCTTATTATTCCAAAAAAATGTCCCTATCATATCCAAAAGAAACACACAACACCATCACCTTCAGGAGGAACCTGGTAGACTACGCTCTTCTCATCATCAATGGTGACCTGGTGGAGAAAGTATCGTCCTTCAGGTTCCTGGGTGTTCACATCCAGGAGGAGCTCTCCTGGGCCACCACCAGACCCATCCTCTCTGACCCCTCCCACCCTGCTCCCCTCAGAAGGAGATGCTTATCAATCAAAGCTCCACCTCCAGAATGGCAAACAGTTTGTATCCCTGGGCCATGAGAACCATGAACAAAAAACAACCTTTTTCCTCCCATGACTCAAACTACATGTGCAATAATCCACATTAAAGTGTAACACACTGAGCCATATTTATTTATCTTCTAACTGGTCACTTTATATTTTTATATTGTGTGTATGGTAATGTATATAGTTTGCTGAGTAGTTTTTTGGTATTGTATATTTATACGTATTTCCTTTTCTAGTATTTTATTTAAGTGTGTGATTTATGTCATTCTTGGAGAGCACCTTAATATTGTACATATGTACAATGACTATAAAAGCTTCTATTCTAAAAGGGAGTTTTTTCCTCCACTGTAGCTGATGCTTGTTTATGTGGAATTGTTGTTGTTTTTTCTTAATTTTATATTTTGTTATGAGCACTATGATGTGACTTTTTCTTTTAGTTGAATTAAAATAAAAATAAATAAAGACACAAAACATATGTTTTCCTTAAGTTTCATCATGTTTACAGCCCATTGTATTTGTTTAATATTGTTTTGTGTTGATCTTACATAACTTAATTTGTACTTTTTTTGACATTACTGAATATTGCCTTTTGTCAACTCCTTATTTGTGTCTTTAGTTAGCAAATTATGATCCATATTACTTATAACTTAAACATTACTGGTTTGATACTTCTTTGGAACAAAATTATAGAAGGATTTTTGTAACATTTACTGTTAGCGCTCGCCAAGGGAAGTTTTAGTGGTTCAAATGTAAATGTATTTGTATCTGGCATTGTATACCTAATAGGTTGATAACAGTATGCCTATTCCCAACTGTAACAAAATGTACATTTTTGTATATTTTACTGATGTCATTAATATTAGATTTATGATATATATTGCAATAACTATATTCCTTGAGGTCTGCTTTTACAAGATCTGAGCTATAAGCTGTGCTTTTACTTAAAGACAATATACAGTGATTATCAAGCTGTGTGATTCTGCATATGATTAATTATGTCTAGTGTAATGTTCATGCAATTGTGCATACATTATGAGCACATGAGACACCATCCTAGTAAAACCTTAAAATTGCAATTAAAAAAAACATTATACGTAAAACATTAACACAAATTGTCTAATGTAAAACCACGTCTTGAACGTTTTGATATTGTTTCATAAAACAATTAACTCTGGGCTGTAAGAATTACTTTAATCACAAAAAAATTATATATGACAGTTATCATAAAATGGACCTAATGAAATATTTTACCTTCATGTGTTGTACTTAAAGTTTTAAGGTATTAACAATGCTGTAAATCTTTAAACATTGAATTTATCCTACATTTATCCCTGTTTTAAAGTTAAAACAAAGAGGTTGTGGTAGGACTGCAGCACAAATAAAACAATTGTGTCTCGAGAGGAAATCCAAACGATCTAAATCATTCACGGAAATGCTGATCAATTTAGATGTTGTTGATGAGGTGCATTATACTTTGTTTTTTCAATGTAACACTGCTGAGGAATCCGTTTAACAAAGGTGTTAAAATGCAGAGAAACCTTTGGTTAATAAAGGTACTAAAACGCAGATAAACCTTCCGGAAATGCCTAGCCAACATGGTTATGCTATCGGTTTTATTTTGTATTTTTTTCTTCATTTCCTGATGTCACTTCCGGAGCTGGGCATGGAGGACCGGGGCATGGAGGACCGGGGCATGGAGGTTCTGCAGCAGGACCCTCTTGCATGATTTTGCCCTCTATAATTTGGTTTTGATTGTGTTTTTAACTGTTTTGAACAAAGTGTGTTCGCATTTGAAAAATGTGCTGTAAAAGTATAGTGTTTTGCAGGTGGTGAACTCGTGACTGAGAAAAGAATTCATTAATTTTTTTGATTGTGGTTGATTTTGTATGAAAGCAATGAAATTGAGTCACTGTTTAGTCCACATGGACTTCTATTTTACAGGTTGTGTTAATAGTTTTGAACATGTTTCAACCAATGCTTGTTAGCAATAAAATAAAATTGTAATATTAATACAGTAGGTCCAAATCTATGGGCATTCCCATTTTTTTGACAAATTGCAATGAAAATCCATATCCAATCCGAATGTAACTCGGTGGAGTAATTAAGCATCCAACTAGACATAACTGAGTCAAATTTCGTAAAGACCAGTTAATTATGAACTGAGATATACATTTTTAAAATTGACAGTGGCTAACCCTGACGCTAACCCTAACCCAAAGACACTACGTACGTGTACTACGGTAAACATACCAATAGCGCCGGGGGTTGTCCGTATACAGCAACCATACGAATAGACACTTTCTTTAAAATTTCACTAATGATGAGCGATGGAGATTTTTCAATTTTTATAACTGATCCAGAATCAGTATATTGAAAGTTCCAAAATCCACTCCCAAATTGTATGTAA
Organism: Gouania willdenowi; assembly: GCF_900634775.1. Taxonomy (NCBI): domain Eukaryota; kingdom Metazoa; phylum Chordata; class Actinopteri; order Blenniiformes; family Gobiesocidae; genus Gouania; species Gouania willdenowi. The sequence goes on along the minus strand of NC_041064.1, from coordinate 27,086,501 downwards.
TCTTCCGACCTAACGTTTATCTTTGGTAAAGATTTGGTCAAAATCTGTTAAGCAAGACCTAAATGATGCTACCTAAAAGCCATGGGGCAAAGGTTTTCCAGAAGGATCATCACAGACGTGTGTGTGTGTGTGTGTGTGTGTGTGTGTGTGTGCGTGCATTCAATGCTCTGTGCCCCAGCATGAGCACCAGATTAGATACCCAGCCACTAGTTATGTGTTCTTGTGACTCGTGAATGGCCAATGAACAATGATTATTCCACGCATTCATCTCCACATCAAAGATTAGTCCAATGGCCAAAGGAATACCTCCCTGAAGAATAATGAAGACTTTATCCTAGCGTTGGATTAGAGATTTGATGATAGTAAGCAAGGAAAGAGGAAACTTGAAAAAACATGGAACTGCAGATCAGTTTATGTGTGAGCTATGAACGCATCAATTGGATACTTGAAAAAATAAAGTGTATGTTACAAAGCCAAGAATAGCACACACTAAATAAATACTTCTGATACCATCTGTTTTGTATGCATATTTCTATACATACAAATCATCATTAAACCGCAACCCGAAACCTCAAACATTGTCATTTTTCCACAGTATAAATATTCCAATCATCTGTATACTGTCCTCTTAGGACCTTTCAATTTGGACTACATGTGGTCACCATCTGGGGCTATAAATGTGTTTTTATTTTGTTTCACATTTATATTTCAGAAAGTTCATTGTGGTTTAAGTTTGCTTCAGTCCATAGTAATCGTTTATTGATGATGGTGTGTGAAATTATTCCGTGAAGGTTTAGTTTGGCTTCAGTTCATGTTTTAGTTTAGTTCCTGACTTTTGTTGTTAATTTGTGTTTTTCCCGGGCAGTGTATGTGGGTAATAGATCCTTCTTGTGCTTGGATAATCTTTTTTTTTTACCCAATACAACAACAAAAGAACATGATCTTAGAGAAAATATGGTGGAAAAAAAGAGATGAGAATATAATTCATCAGACAGAAACCAGAAGAAGCCCTTGCAATTCATTGCAACAATTTATCGGTACATGAGTTTTAATGCTGCATGAGGTGTTAGGCCTAGCATACATATGCATTAATTTTTTTTGTGGAGAGAGAGAAGAGAAAGAAGGAGAAAAAGTAGAACAAAAGAAAGAGAGATGGGGTGTTTTGAATTGATTAGGAGAATGAGACCGAAAGATAACAATGTGGCCGTAGACACAAAAAGGGTGAACCTGGAATTTGCTGCTGCTGCTGTTGAGATGGATGAGCTTGCTGAGAGAACTTCCCTAAAACAGTGTCTCCAGCGGGTCGGTCAAAGGTTGGCTAGAGGTCAAAGTGCAACCAAAGGGGACACAAGAGTCTGAGAGTGCTCAGAAATTTCATGAAATCAATCAGTATCATTATTGTGGCTTAAAGATATACTCCAGCATTTATATCACAAGATGTGATGGGTAAACTTAAAATCAAAAGTTCTACATGTCTTATGTGGTTTTAAATTCATCACATTATTGTAGCAAATCAAATTTGTAATTGATTTATAATAAATAAGTGGCTTTATTAAATAATTTATTGTTTTTAACAGGCTTTTATGAATTTTCAACTACTAGGGGGATAATTGCTTATTTTGTTTCGAAATAATTAGAAAATAAAAGAAAACATCAGGTTCATATAATGTGCTGAGGTTGACACATCAAAAAAACAGTAAGAACATTCTGAGCAATACAGTATACACTGAACCCGTGATCTGAAACAGTTTCCTGTGCTTCAGATAATATAAAATAAAATACAGACCCATTAACACAGTGGTTCAAGTGTAAAAAAACCCATTGTTCACCATCTCAAAATAAAGTGCTGAAATAGTAAGTACTTGTGTGCTAGGGTTGACAGCTTATAGGTTCCTGAGTGAGCATACATTGTCCACCTCACACCGATGGCAGAGGCGTAATTTGTGTGTCGAATACATTTTGTTAAAGAGTTATTGGTGCTGGAAGTTCGAATCTGTCAATATCTGCTAACTTTACCGAAAAGTGTTACGGTCCAAATAGATAAACTGGTGACTGGGCTGACTTTTGCTCCCGTTCAAAAAAGGAGCAACGCATATGTCACATTACTGGTGGATTGAAACATTATCAATACATAAATAAATCAAAACCAAAAATGTATGTTACATAAAACATGCACATATGGGGAACCAGAGGTGGTGTAATTAATCTACTGGTGCTCCTCGTTTCCTGTGATCAACTTGTGTGTGTGTTGACGGCTGCTGTTAGCGGCTAGCGGTATTAATTACGTGCAAATTAAAAAAATATATACTGCCCTCAAAAAAGCTGTAATTGTTTTTGCAAAAGTGTCAAATGGTAGAAGTTCTAACATCTAGTGTTCCTCACACCAGCCTCACAGTTGATAGTCAGTCACCAGGTTATTTGGATGCTATTTGGATTGTAATACCGCAAACAAAACAAAACGTGAGCTGCTTTTTATGAGCTAAAACATCAACATACTGAATGAAAACAGGAGCAGGACCAGAAAACTGCTGAAATAAATCCTGAACAGTCCTATTGTGTGTGGAGACCTGGTCCAGGACATACACTTAATATACAGTAACCACCCCTTTCTTGTCTTTCTCTTTTGATAGTGTTTGTTGTTGTAATATATTTGTGCTTTTCACTAACCTTTTCAATCCAGCCCCTCACCCTGTGTTGATATCACACGATAAGTATTTCTCCTCTTTTTTTCTTGCCTCAAAGCTTTCTATGACACTGCTGTGCACCATTCCTCACAGACTCAGGATTATCCTTACATCTGTATGGACTACTTTCCATGTTTTCAGTAACATCCTGGAATGTGTGTGGCATTCGCTCGCAGGCCAAAAAGATTAAGATATTTGATTAGGTATCGAGATTAAATGCAGACATTGTCTTCTTTCAAGAAACTCACTCAATTAAATCAGAAGAAAAATCTCTGACAGACTCAAATTTTAACAATACTTATATAATTTGTGTTTCAATTCCAAACAAAGAGGAGTCTCAGTTCTTTTCAACAAAAGGTTAATCTTTAACATAATCAACTCCGCCATAGATCCAGAGGGTGGATGTATTATTATAAAAGTGGTAATCTATAATAAATCAGAATCAGAATCAGAATCAACTTTATTGACCAAGAGTGTATGAATACACACGAGGAATTTGTCTTGGTGACCTGTGATCTCTCAGATAGTGTAACATTAAATAATAACAATCAACTAGAATAAATAAAAATAAATTAAAAAAAGAAGTATAAACATAAATATATAAGTATAAGAGTAGTTAGACTAATATGTGCAAACTAAATAAAATAACAAGATAATAATAATAATAATAATAATAATAATAATAATAATAATAATAATAATAATAATAATAATAATAATAATGAAATAAAATAGAAATACAATAATAATAATAAGACAATAGTGCAGTAGTGCATTGATGAGTAGTGCAGGTGAACATTTAAATGAAAATATTATGTCCATGACCATTCACAGTGACAGGTTGATCCAGGGTTGTTATGTTTAGTTCCATGGTTATTTCACAGAAACAGGTCTGACACTCTTTGACTGTTTAGAGTTGATCAGAGTGACAGCCTGGGGGAAGAAACAGTTTTTATGGCGGTAGTTTTGGCGTACAGTGATCTGTAGCGTCTGCCGGAGGGGAGGAGTTTAAACAGATTGTGTGCAGGGTGTGAGGGGTCTGCAGTGATGCTACCTGCCTGTTTCCTGACCCTGGACAGGTATAAGTCTTGGATGGAGGGCAGATCGACGCCAATGATCTTTTCTGCAGTCCTAATTATCCTTTGTAGTCTGTGTCTGTCCAGTTTGGTTGTAGATCCAAACCAGACAGTGATGGAGGTGAACAGAACAGACTGAATGATGGAGGTGTAGAACATTATCAGCAGCTCCTGGGGCAGGTTGAACTTCCTCAGCTGACGCAGGAAGTACATCCTCTGCTGTGCCTTTTTCCTGGTTGTGTCTATGTGGGAGGTCCACTTCAGGTCCTGTGAGATTGTGGATCCCAGGAACCTGAAAGAGTCCACGGTAGCCACTTTTCTATGAGACTGATGAGACCGATGACGGTGGTGTCGTCTGCAAACTTCAGGAGTTTCACAGAGGGGTCCCCTGAGGTGCAGTCATTGGTGTAGAGGGAGAATAGAAGTGGGGAGAGAACACACCCCTGAGGGGCGCCAGTGCTGAGTGACTGGGTGCTAGATGTGATGCTTCCCAGCCTTACTTGCTGCTTCCTGTCACAATTCTAAATCTCTATACCCCCAATAATGACAACCCTGAGTTCTTCCATAGAGTCTTTTCGGAGTTATCAGACCTTTCTGCAGACTCATCTTTAATCATCGGAGGTGACTTCAATCTGGCACTCAACACATCATTGGACAGATCCAGTAAGTGCCCGGATACAAAACCATCCCGATCTGCTAAAGTATTAATGGATCACATGGAAGATCTTGGAATAGGAGATGTATGGAGACTGAACAACCAACTAAAAAAGAAACACCTTCTTCTCCCCTGTACATAAATCCTTCTCCTGAATTGATTTCTTTCTCTCAAACAATTCAATCGGACAAAAGATTTCCTCTAAAATACATTCTATTATTAGCGATCATGCCCCAATATCCCTCACCCTGCGCTTTAACACTTCATTACTTTATGACAGTGAATTTGGAAAAATTAAAAGAAAAGAATGGGAGGACTTTCTGTAAACAAACGACTCCCCGGAAGTGTCACCGTCTTTACTCTGGGAAGCTGGCAAGGCTGTCATCAGAGGGAAGATTATATCATACTATTCTTAGAAGAAAAAACAGGAACAGATAGCAGAAAAACGATTGGAGAAAAAATTAAGATTACGTAGCTAACCCGTCTGAACTTTTATTCAAAAAACTCCAAAATACAAAACTCAAAAAAAATTTTTATTATTTTGCAACAATTGCGATACAAAAACTTTGATTCCAATAATAAATCAGGCAAATATTTAGCAAATCAGCACAAACACAACAAAGAAAATTCCTTTATAGTAGCAATTTCTGACAATTCAGGTCAAACTTACCTCAGGACATTAATAAGATTTTTCATCATTATTATCAAAACCTATACTCATCTAACTTAAACCTGAAGATATTGAAACCTTCTTCAATAACTTAAAACTACCACAGCTTACCATAGACCAGAAAACCCCCTTAGACTTAGACTGTTACCATTAAGCTACCGTCCCATTTCACTTATTAAAGCACTCACTTCCAGGTTAGAGAAGGTAGTACAGTCAATTATATACCAAGACCAGACAGGAATCCTTTAAAATAGACACTCCACACTTCCATGTGAGAAAACTGTTTAATTTGATCAACATGGCACAGAACTCTAAAAAGAAAACAATAATGTTGTCACTCGACGCAGAAAAAGCATTCGATAGAGTCAACTGGTCGTTCCTCCTTGCTGTCCTTGGCAAATTTGGCTTTGCAGAATCATTCATACAATGGATCTCCACCCTCTAAACCTAAGGCCTCAGTAACCACAAACAAAATAACATCCCAAAGCTTCACACTGCAGAGGGGAACCAGACAAGGTTGCCCACTCTCACCTTTGCTTTTTGCAATATTCGTTGATCTTCTAGCAGCAGCTGTAGGTTAGAACTCTGTTTTTAAAGGAATCCACTCATCCATTTCAGAACACAAAATTAATCTTTACTCTATTTGGAAGAACCCCAATCCTCATTAGAAGAAGTATTTAAACTAATAAACAGTTTCTCTAAACTATCAGATTATTCCATTAACAGGTCAAAATCGTCAATCCTCCCTTTAACAAAAAATTAATGGAACCCAGCAATATCCCACCCCCACAAATACAATTAAATATCTAGGCTTAAGTATATCACCAAACGTAAATTAATTAATTAAACTGAACCTGGATCCGCTGTTGGATAAAGTCACAGATGATCTGCGGAGATGGAACAATCTCCCCATCTCACTCCCTGGCAGAATAGCTTCAGTTAAAATGAAAATCTTACCTAAAATAATCTGTTCTCTATAATCCACCGAAACCACCAACGCAATGGTTCCAAAGATTAGGAAAATAAATGAAAAACCTAAAATAAGCCTTTCAACCCTACAAAAAAAAAGCGAGGGTGGTTTAGAAGCACCTAATTTCATGCATTATTACTTATTATTAAACCAAATATTATATTTAACAGAATGATTAAAACCAAAAGAATACCACAACACCTGGCTAGAAATAGAACAGTTAGACTGCAAACATAATAAGCTCTCTAATCTCCCTTTTATCACTACTGTTTAAAAGGCTCTGATTTAAGTGCCTGCCTCTTTAAGAGGCACTCGGTTTCAGTGAGCAGTGTGCACGTGACCAGTAGTTTAGTTTGGGCAGTCGTCCAAGTACGAGCCTGATTTGGATGTTTGACTAGTTCCTGTCCTTTAAAACGTTCTTCCGAGTTGTGTGCAGTTCTTACTCCTGTTCCTGTGTGCTCCAGTTTGTCTATAGTCCATGACCAGAAAGTAAGTCACCATTTATGTTTTAAGTTCATGCTATGTTAATAAGTGTATAGGCTAACAGCTATGATGATGTCATGCTAACCCACTTATGTAACACCGTTTACCGTGTCGGAGTTCACGTTGCTGTTATAACTGCTGGGGGAAATCTGTTCAATAATATTTTTGGCCAGGAGAGGGTGCTATTACCTTGGACATTGATTCAGTTTAAATGTGGAGCTTCATTTATACAGAAGAGTGAATGTGGGTCACTTTTTTCCCCTTTGTTTTATAAATTAGAGATAATTTGGAGTAATTGAACCTTTTTTTGATGTTGATGTAACAGAATGTTACTTATATCAGCTGTTCACAGCTTTGTATTTGCTTTACATATAATTGTTTATTTTTCTCATGTTTGTTACAGACTATACAATATTAGAACTACTCCAACAACTAGCATTTAATCTGCTGTTAATGGGAATAAAATACAGCTGGAACACATCCCAGTTAAAGAGAAAGGACGTCTCATCTCTTCATTCCTGTGCCCTGATCAGCACCCCATTCAGTTTGCTGTCTTAAACCTAAAAGAACTAGACGATCACTATTTCCTCTCTTTCAATGGTCCTTCGAGCCGGATAGACAGCACCCAGGATGGACCCCCAAGGAGAGATGGACCCTGATGTGAGACCAAAGCGGCGAACACGTCTACCTGATAGATTACAAGATTTTGAAGTCGATTATGCAGGATATAATCCAAGAGAACAGCTTCAGTGGGACTTACCATCTCCTAGCCCTGAGAGAAGAGTACACCTCGCATGGGAGGGTCCGGTCCAGATGACCCCCGCCCAGCCACCTCAGACTCGCTCCGGTAGCCGTTATGAGGGTGCTGCTCAACACGAGATTCCTCAGCTAGCCTCTAGCCACTTCCGGAGACAATACTCTGAGATCGACGCTCAACAGGGATATTCACCTTCCTACCAAAGGACCCGGTACGAGGACTCACGCTACCCAGAGATTAGAGCTATCCTAGAGGAGAACACTAAACTGCTCCAATCACAAAAGGCTTTCCAGTCAGGTTTAAAGGAACTTCAGGAAGCCAGAAACGAAATTAAAGAGTTACTCGAGACCGCTCGCTCTTTGAGAACAGAGATAGGTGGAGTTCATAGCCCAGCCTCAGGATACTGCACCCACCAGTCTCCACTAACCAGCGCTCCACCCCCTAAAGGTCAACCTGTTCAAGCTGCAGTGGAGGAGGAGGAGGACTGGCCTGAACCTCCACCGTGACCGGAGCCTTATGAAGACTTGCATAGAAACATGCACAACCTGAAAGTGGAGCAGCAACAGCCCGATAGAAGCCAAACCTATTACACCCTTCAACCCCCTCCTCCTCTGGCAAGGAAGCCTCAACCTTTGCTACAGCCATATCCCCAGTTCATGGCCTCTGCTTCTGACCCAGAGTTACCGACCTACTCACCTGCACACCCTTCGGTTCAGCGCCCCTACCCTACGCAAACCTACCAGCAGCCTTTGATATCTGAAATAGTGTATAGAGGCCCAAAACCCACCATTCTTAAATTCATTAATCCAGATCCCAGTGAATTTACGAGGCTCCGGATCGCACTAGAGAACCTTCTCCCACAAAACTCTACAGAGCTTTTTAAGTACCAAGTACTAGTGGACCACCTGTGCACGAACCCATCAGGCAGCCCAGTGCACATTGAAGAAACCCTGCAACATCTGTCAGGGAAAACACCTCCTGGCCCTCCATGAGATAAACCTGAGACCAGAGAAATGTAACGCACCAGCAAAGGAAGAGAGCTGCTTAACCAGCTCAGCCTCCGACTCGCTCTACCTCGACCGACCTGGAGCAGAGAATCGGGTCTTGTTAAAGATTGTTCCGGTGCTTGTGCATTATGGAGAGCAGACGTTAGACACCTTCGCGATCCTCGACGATGGGTCAGAAAGGACTATGCTTCTACCAGATGCAGCTAAGTCTCTAGGTATGAAGGGCATCCCTGAAGATCTTCCACTACGGACTGTCCGCCAAGATATTCAGGTGCTTAAGGGACATACTGTGTCTTTCAGCATCTCCTCAGCTGCCAATCCTCAGACAATAAGATTGATCGTGCCTTCACAGCTTGTCGCCTCAGCCTAGCTCCTCATACCTACCCTATCGACCGCCTTCAAAGGAAGTTTAAGCACCTACGTGGCATCCCTATACCTGCCTTTAGAGAAGCCAAACCTTCACTCCTTATCGGATCTGACCATCCCCACCTCACAACTCCGGTGGAGCCCGTCAGACTTGGCCCACCTGGTGGCCCAGCAGCAGTCTGCACCAGACTTGGGTGGACCCTTCAAGGCCCTATCCAGGGCATGGGGCGGCTAACTGGCCCTGCACAGTGTCTGTTCACCTCAACAACGCCACCACCAGATGAACTGTACAAGCACGTCGAAAGGCTATGGCAAGTAGATACAGTAACTTACAGACCAGAAAAAGAGGTTACGCGGTCTAAGCAGGATCGGCAGGCTGTCGCACGTCTTAAAGCCAATACTGTTCGGGTGGAGATTGATGGTGTCCTCAGGTATGCTACACCAGTAGTTCGTCACGCAGACATGCCCCTGCTTAACGCACCAAAAGAGTCAGTCATGCCACAGCTGCGTAGTACCGAAAGGCGACTCCAGAAGCGCCCCGAACAAGCAGAAGCCTATAAGAAGGAAATGCAAAAGCTTATTACTGCAGGAGTGGTGCGTGAAGTCAGTGAGGACTCCCCACCCAAAGAGGTCTGGTACATCCCCCATCACCTTGTCAGTCATAATGGAAAGAATCGCCTTGTTTTCAACTGTTCTCACATCTACCTTGGACAGAGCCTGAACCAGTACCTACTTCCTGGCCCTACCCTTGGCGCCTCCCTACTTGGAGTCCTGTTGAGGTTTCGTGAACATCCGATAGCAGTCAGTGGAGACATCAAGGGAATGTTTCACCAAGTACGCCTCTTAGCTGAAGATCGCCCCCTGCTAAGGTTCCTGTGGCGTGACTTGAAAATGAATGAGCCTCCTAAAATATTTGAGTGGCAGGTCTTACCTTTTGGCACCACGTGCAGCCCCTGCTGTGCATCTTATGCCCTACAGCTCCATGTTCTCGACCACACCCAACCTCTCGACGACCTGAGATTTTCGGTTGAGAAGTGCTTCTACGTGGATAACTACCTACAGAGTGTGCCTACACCAAGGGAAGCCAATATACTTGTTGACCGGCTCAGAGAGCTTCTGGCCTCTGCAGGCTTTGAGTTACGTCAGTGGGCCTGCAATGAAACCACTGCCCTGAGCCACCTGCCTCAAGAGTCCAGATCAGAAAGCCTTGACCTCTGGCTAGCACAAGATAAGTCCAACCCTCTGGAGTCAACATTGGGCCTCAGCTGGAACTGGGAACTAGACTTCTTAGGCTACAAAAACCGGCCGATAACCTATGAGGCACCCACCCTGAGAAACATTTATCGAGTGCTAGCATCCCAATATGATCCATTGGGCTACCTGTTACCCTTCACCACCCGAGCAAAGCTTATTGTCCGACAGCTTTGGGACAAACAGCGTGGTTGGGATGACTGCAACTTGCCATCAGAACTCCTGCAGGCCTGGTCTGAATGGGAGGAAGAGCTTGAGTCCCTCCCTCTCCTCACCTTTCCACGTGCATATGTGCCTACAGACTCCAACCTAAAGAACGCTGTCCGCGAGGTGCACATTTTTGCAGATGCCTCTGAGAAAGCCTACGGGGCCGTAGCCTACTTGAGAACAGAGGACGCCAAAGGCCGCATTCACCTCTCCTTCATTCTTGCTCGTTCCAGAGTGGCTCCAAAACGTCTGCATTCTATCCCTCGCTTAAAGCTCTGTGCAGCACTTGCAGCATCACAGATGGCACAAGTCCTCAAGAAGGAACTAACCCTGAAGGTTGAGCGCATCGTGTTGTGGTCAGACTCCACTACTGTGCTAACCTGGCTACATTCCCAGTCCTGCAAATTTAAGGTGTTCGTTGGGGCCAGAGTAGCCGAGATACAGGAGTTGACTGAGAACTGCACATGGCGCTATGTAGACTCTTTAAACAATCCTGCCGATGACGTGACTAGAGGGAAGACCTTAAAGGCCCTCCTAGCACCAAACCGATGGTCACAAGGACCTCCTTTTCTCCTTCAGAGCCCCGATACCTGCCCTGCACAGAACCACTGAAGGATGAGACTGAGTTCCGGAAGGCTGCTTTCTGTGGCCTAACGACCACCTCACCTACTACTTCACTCATGGCTGAAGAAATGTGCAACACCTGGCAGGAACTCCTGGATGTTACAGCTCAAAACCTTCAGGGGTCTTCCACCTCAATTTCGTCACCAAGTGCTGAGGAGTATCGTCAAGCGGAGATACACACTCTCCAACAAGCCCAACGACAATCCTTTCCGGATGAATATAAGCACCTAGCAGCTGGGAAACCTGTCTCATCAGGAAGTCGTTTGCTCACCCTAGCGCCCAACTGGGACGAGTCCACCAATCTGATAAGAGTGGGTGGCAGACTCCGACGATTGGAAGGTCAAGTCGACTTAAGCCTGCACCCGGTTGTCCTCGATCCTTCACATCGAGTTACAGGCTTGCTCATTCAGAAGTATGATGCAGATCTCCATCACCCTGGTCCAGAGCGGGTCTTTGCAGAGCTGCGTAGGAAATTCTGGGTACTTCGAGGGCGGGAGGCAATCAGAAGATACCAACATGCATGTCCTGAGTGTCAGCGCTGGAGAGCTAGGCCCTCAATCCCCAGAATGGCTGACTTACCCACTGCTCGTCTCCAATTACACAAACCAGCCTTCTACTCCACTGGTGTGGATTGCTTCGGGCCTATGATGGTGAAAGTGGGCAGACGCCAGGAAAAGCGCTGGGGAATTATATTCAAGTGTTTAACCACCAGGGCCGTACATTTGGATCTACTCAAGACGATGGATGCAGACGCCTACCTGATGGCTCTGAGGCGCTTTATTGCTAGAAGAGGAACCCCTGCAGAAATATGGTCGGACAATGGAACGAACTTTAGGGGAGGTGAACGGGAGCTCAGAGAAGCCTTTGAAAGCATGGCACAAACCCTGCAGGATCAACTCGCTCGTCAAAGGATCCAGTTCAGGTTCAACCCTCCAGCAGCCCCACACTTTGGTGGAGTGTGGGAAAGAGAGGTTCGCTCAGTCAAGTCCGCACTCTACACTAGCGTGGGATCACAACCTCTACCTGAAGATGTCCTCCAAACAGTACTCCTAGAAGTGGAGGCTGTCCTGAACTCGAAGCCCCTAGGTTACGTATCTGCTGATGTCGCAGATATCGACCCTGTAACACCCAACAGTCTGCTGATGGGGCGGCCAGATGGATCTCTTCCGCAAGTGGTCTACCCAGGGACTGACATCTTGACCCGTAGACGCTGGAGGCATTCACAGATTCTCGCCGATCAGTTCTGGTGTAGGTTCATCAGAGATTACCTTCCTAGCCTACAGACTAGGCAGAAATGGCATTCCTCTTCTCCCGAACTCCTGGAAAAGGCAGTTGTCATGATGGTTGATCCACAGCTACCTCGGGCCCTATGGCCCATCGGACATGTTGTGAAGATTCACCGCAGTGATGATGGGTTCATCAGGTCTGCTGAAGTGGATGTTAAAGGACACGTCTACACCCGGCCGGTGGCTCGGTTGGTGGTGTTACCAGCTCTTCCATCAAGCGAGGAAGATCCCTCTCAGTCCTTCTCCTCTATCGTTAGTTGAATAGCCTTTCTTTCAAACAAAAGTTCAATGCACTTTTGGTGGCGGCTGTTTAAAAGGCTCTGATTTAAGTGCCTGCCTCTTTAAGAGGCTCTCGGTTTCAGTGAGCAGTGTGCACGTGACCAGTAGTTTAGTTTGGGCAGTCGTCCAAGTACGAGCCTGATTTGGATGTTTGACTAGTTCCTGTCCTTTAAAACGTTCTTCCGAGTTGTGTGCAGTTCTTACTCCTGTTCCTGTGTGCTCCAGTTTGTCTATAGTCCATGACCAGAAAGTAAGTCACCATTTATGTTTTAAGTTCATGCTATGTTAATAAGTGTATAGGCTAACAGCTATGATGATGTCATGCTAACCCACTTATGTAACACCGTTTACCGTGTCGGAGTTCACGTTGCTGTTATAACTGCTGGGGGAAATCTGTTCAATAATATTTTTGGCCAGGAGAGGGTGCTATTACCTTGCACATTGATTCAGTTTAAATGTGGAGCTTCATTTATATAGAAGAGTGAATGTGGGTCACTTTTTTCCCCTTTGTTTTATAAATTAGAGATAATTTGGAGTAATTGAACCTTTTTTTGATGTTGATGTAACAGAATGTTACTTATATCAGCTGTTCACAGCTTTGTATTTGCTTTACATATAATTGTTTATTTTTCTCATGTTTGTTACAGACTATACAATATTAGAACTACTCCAACAACTAGCATTTAATCTGCTGTTAATGGGAATAAAATACAGCTGGAACACATCTCAGTTAAAGAGAAAGGACGTCTCATCTCTTCATTCCTGTGCCCTGATCAGCACCCCATTCAGTTTGCTGTCTTAAACCTAAAAGAACTAGACGATCACTATTTCCTCTCTTTCAACTACAACCCTCAAATGTCACAACTGTTTTAAAAACCCACTGATTGCCTCCACCCTGACTGCGTGGTGGAAAGCCCTGGACATTACAAATGTTCAATTATAAACTAGCATGTTGTCTCCAATTTGGCAAAACCCCGACTTTAGAAATAGAAAAACACTGCTGTATCTGAAGACATGGGAAGAAGTGGAATCACTCATCTCCAAGACCTCTTCGAAAATCAGGTCAGGACATATAACAATCTAACTCAAACATTCAATATGAATAAAACATTTTTTTAACAGAAACAATCAAGAAAAACACTTCTGTAAATCCAATTACCTTACAACCTCCAGAACTCGCTATATATATTAAGAAAATCTCAACAAAATAAAAAAAAACCCACCAAAAATATACAGAGCATTTCGAACACTAACTCTAATCACTTACCAATTGCTAAATGGCAGGCTGAACTTTCAATCACCACAAACACCGATTTCTTGTAATCGAAATTTGTTGTAATACTTTTAAGATGACAAAAAACACAAACCTACAGCTAATTCGATACAAGGTCCTCCACAGATCCCACATTACCCAACAGAAAATGTATAAAATGGGCTTCTCCCCAACAAACATCTGCTTTCAGTGCTCCCAGGGAACTAGTGATTCTTATTTACATGCCTTATGGCTTTGTTCCCCAGTTCAACAGTTTTGGTTTCTATAATTACTGAAAAACTGTCCTCCATTTTGGACTCTCTCCAAATCTATGTCTGATAGGAGGACTGGCAATGCTTGATCTTCCAGCAAACCAATCACAATCTATCCTTGCGACACTCACCATCGCAAAAAAAAAAACAATGTTAGTGAATTGAAAAGATAAAAAGTCTTTAAACATAAACCAATGGAAAAATCTCATAGAATTTATTTCCATGGAAAATGTGTCTGCTCTCAGAAAAAATAAAATAACCTGCTTTGAGGAGCGCTGGACTCCTTTTTTAACTGCATTAAATCTCGATTTCTTAGCCTGATGATCTAACCCGCAAGCGACTGCCAGCACCACTCTTTACTAACACACTAATCCAACTGTAGACCCGGCCCTCCCTGGGCTTGTGGGGTGGCCTGGGAGGCTTGGGTGGGTTGCCGGGGTGTCTGGGTGCGGGCGTACGTTCCTTCTGGATGTCCTCGCTGACCCTGGGCTGTTTGATTTTGCTCTCCTGCCCCCTCCGTACATGTCTGGGTGGCCCGTGGGGCTGGGGGCTTGCGTATTTCTCTGCCGCTTAGTCCCCTTGTTCCGTCCTCCCCTCCTCCCCTTCCTTTGCACTTACACCTGCTCTCCTGTTGGATTGGGCGTTGGTGGTCTTCTATCGGCCCTGGGTGCTGGTGGGGGTGGCTGTGGCTTTTGCCTGGGGGGCGGGCGGGGCCGCGTCGAGTGGGTTAGGATGAGGTGGGCCCGTCGGTGGGCTTGGGGTGGTGGGGTTTGTGGCTCCTGGCTGGGGGGGGTCGGGGGTGGCTACTGCTCTGGTGGTGGCTACTGCTCGGGTGTGGCTACTGCTCGGGGGCGGCGCTTACATCCTGGGTCGCTGGGTGGCTGGGTGGCGGGGTATTGCTGTGGGTCGCTCCGTCTGCCCATCTGGGTGCTTTGGCTTTGTTCCGTGGAGCGCACCGTCACCAGAGATGTCGCTAGGGGTCTTTGTCATCCTCATCTTTGGTGTCTGCAAGCAGTCATAACGCTGACAATCTGGCGTAGAAGAGCAGGTGAGAAACGCTTCAGAAGGCAGAGGCTGATGAGGAGGTGTGAAACATAAGTGGGATGCTGAGCAGGTGATAAAGCTGGAGTCACCAGAACAGCAGGTGTGATACTTTTTTCTTCCATGTGCTTCCGCTTTTTGTCATTGTACTTTCAAACACAGCCCCAGAGTTTCCCGTTGCGGGGTATGTTGACCCAGAGTGTATGGATAGACTCAGAGTTTGTTAACCCTCCTTTCTGGAACACACCCCAGGTCTTCCTGATAGAGTCTCCACCTCCCAGTGATGTCAATGTGTTTGGGTTGTTAGTGATTAGCTGCCTCATGTTTTGCACCCAGATTTGACCCGTTCCCAATCAAGCTTCCCTCACTATATAGTGCTTGGACACAGAATGTTTGCTGGATCATTGTCAATGTGTGCTGCATTTTGTCCCATGTGCCTCGGTTTCCTTGTGCTTTTTTGGATCATTAAAAATGGACTGGTTTTATGAACAAAGCCTGCCTGTTGCCTGATTCTCTCTCTACGCTTGGGTCCTCATCCTCTACTCCGAAATGTGACATATTTATAAATTTATATATATATATATATATATATATATATATATATATATATATATGTGACAGGGTGGAATGCTTCCGCCCTCCTCCTACCTGCTTCTTGTAGCGCTCCTCCCTGCGCACCTGGGTTGTCTGCTGATTACAGGGCGGGCACCGAATGGATTTAGGTTCAGGTCTGCTGTGGCTCAGATTCCTTGGTCGCTCCTGTGCGCGGATCTCTCCTCCTCCGTGAGTCTGTGGAGTTGTACCTCTGGTAGTATCGCGGTGGCTTAACACGCTGTGGTCACCCTGCGTCAATCACCACCGTTCCTCCTCGTTGGTATGTTATCTGCTGCCTTTTACGCACCATTGGCTGTCACTTTGCGCTCAAAAGTGCTTTCCCTCCAGGGCTCTGGTGTAGGCTGACGGCTGGCTGCTTTGGCCTCATTGATTGCTACTCTTGGGTGAGTTTTACGCAGAGTTGCTCTTTCTGCTGCTGTGCGCACCGGGCACTCACGGGTTTTTCTTTCTTCCCTAGTGCCATCGCAGTGCGCATTGGTCATCGACAGCGGTTTGTTTGAGTCATCAGAGTGGGATGTTTGAGTAAGCGGCATGCCTCGCCTTTTGGCCCAGCTGGCTGTGCCTAGTCTGTCCTAATGCCTTCCTTTTTATGCAGTGTGGTGCTTTGGTAGGCGCACCTTGCGCACACTTTCTGCGGAGGCCGGGAGAGCGCCTCTGTTGGGGTCTTTGGACCGGTGCTTCTTCTGACCGGTAAGCTGCTGGTTTCTGCCTGGCTCCTTTAAAATTATAATCCCTCTGTCTCCTAATGTGGTGCTTTGATCTCACAGCGGGACCAAACTGCACCTCCCGCGTCTGCTGGGAATAAGTCTTGGCCCACACCATTCATCGCACCGTGGTGCAACTCCTCCCACCTTTGCTGTTCTCGATACTTTAAAATACAGTAACCCTCCCAAGCTGGACTTGGGAGTTTCGCTATACATTTTGTTACCAACCCGTCTTTAAGGTTCTGCCACTGTATAAGTATTGTACATATAAGTTGTGCATGATTGGTATTTGATTTATTTTGCATTTTGGGTTTTTTTTGTTGCTTCGCATGTGTGTGCTTTGTTTGGATTTGTTTTGTTTGATTCTTCTGTACTAATGGACACGAAATGAGTACTCTTTTAAAGAAATGCTGTGAAATAAAGAACTTTGCTTGTTATAATTAAAGGTTCTGTCTCTGCCCCATGATTGAAGGTAAAACGAGCCTGTCTGCCTTTATGCAAGGTCCTAGGTTTACCCTAGGTGGCGTTGTCACTTCATAACTTAAAGATCCCGCTTATTTTGCCACATATATATATATATATATATATATATATATATATATATATATATATATATATATACATATACTGTATATGTACTTATATGGTCACAACCTCAACGGCCGTAAAGGTGTTTGTGTATACGTAAACAGGAGTTCCATGAATCAGTGATTGATTGCTCAACCTCGCCATGGAACCATGGAATTCGATTTTGTACAAGGTTTATCAGGGCTTAGGAGAGCACCTATAGAACTGTCGGTCGGTCAGTATCTTTGTACCTAAAGTGTTAAGATTAGTTAACTTATTTTCAATGATGTTAGAGTCACTTGGTAAACACATGCTGTAATTACTGCTTAATAAAGGCTACCGGAGCCCATTAGTGCCACTGCCTTTCACTGCAAACCTTGAAGCTGCTGCCTCATTAGCACCTACTTGTTAGGGACACACACACACACACACACACACACACACACACACACACACACACACACACACACACACACACACACACAGTGTTAGGCACACTGCAGAGCCGTCATGTGTTTAGTGAAGGTCATGAGCAATTTATTATGTTCAATTTTAGGTGTACTATAACAACACCTTATTTTATGACTAAACATTATTTTACATAGTCCATTTATTCATCCATTTTCTGACCTGCTTGTTCCTGTTTTTTCAGGGTTGCGGGGTCTCCTGCTCTGGACATGGGGGTGTACCCTTGTTTATTCACCCTAGACAGTGTGTCAGTCCATTGCAGGGCAACACACAAACAGACAAATCCTCGTACGGGCAATTTTGAGACTCCAGTTAACCTAACAGTCATGTTTTTGGATTGTGGGAGGAAGCTGTAGGAACCGGAGGAAACCCACGCAGCAGGGAGAGAACATGCAAACTCCACAAAGGGGACCCAAGGGCTTGAAGTGCTTTGAAGTGGACGTTCTAACCACTAAGCCACCATGCACTAATTTTTACATAGTCAATGTAAATAACATTAAAATGTTCTTGATAGAAAAAAAAATGTCACATTGCAATAATTGTATTTGAAAAATCTTAGAGGGAACTATAGCAACATCTGTACAATTTATAAAAACTGACTCTTTCTGATAAAAGTGGTAGCAGTAATATAGAATTAATCAATAAGTTGTTAAAGTAGAGGCTAGCAACTGGTCTATGTAAAAAATAAATACATTTATCATAAAATCGTAGTGTGAAGTAGGTAGTAAGTGTAATAATTTATTTTGATGTTGCATTTTAGTAATAAACAGAGAGTTTATTACTAAAAGTTTATTACTATAAATTCCGTAAACTTTAAGAGCACATATTTAACTTTTAGTGAATTAGAATATTTTCCTTCTACTGTATTCTGTTCCCAAACAAACACCCAATAAACATTGAAAATAGGTTTGGAACCAACTTTTCGAACAACCTCTGAGCTAAAGTGATATACGGGTATATATGATATATGGGTTTTTCCTTACTATTCAAAGACAAAACAGGAGTTAAAGTTACCTTTATAAACTACATTTCAGTGACAGCACAAAACCCCAAACTCTTGTTGGAAAATTAAACAAAATCCCAGTTATATGCATAAATATGACGTATTGACCTATTTTACTTGAATTATTTAATTACAATTTGTATTATGGTTAAGGTTAGGGTAAGGAGTAGGTTTGAGTGTTAGTAGTTGATAAACAGGAAAAAAAAATAACTACTCGGATATTGTCCACTTTTCTAACAAGTGTTTGGGAGTTTAACCATCTGGATTTTTTTCTGTTGGAATTTAATCATCAAGTTCAAAAGGTTGGTAGTTGAGACATTTCAAAGTGCAGCAGCTAAAACTGCCACACATACATGCAAACAAAACAAATCTCTTTCTTAATTGCCCCCTCAGTGCACCCAATGTTAACTATGTCTCTAGCAAACAAATAAAACGACATCACATTCCAGTCCATGCCACCCTACACTGGAAACAAAAGCATCCTCTATGTCAGCAGGCATTATGGGTGCAGCTGCCATTTCTTCACTTCACTGGCACCATCCAGACTCTTCCATAACACGGATTTACAGAAACTGTTTATTTGCCAAAAGAGCCTCTCGCATCTCTCTCTCTGCTCTCCCTGTGCCTTGATTTGGGGTGCCACATTTTTTGTTTGACTTTACTTTGGAAGCAGTCAAGGGAGTACAGAACTAGAGGAGAGGAAATGCATTTATTAAATATGAGGTATTTAATGTATATAATATAATACAATATAATATAATATAAATGTTCTTCAAGATACAGGATAGTTCAGAAAAGCCTGCTAACAAGTATACACAACATTCTATTTATCCAATGTCTTACCCTCAAGGTGGCATAGTGGTTAGTACTTCAATCTCACAGCAAGTGTTCAAGCCCTGGGTTTGACACTTAGGTCCTTTCTTTGTGGAGATTGCATGTTCTCTCCGTGGGTTTCCTCCAGTTCCTCCAGCTTCATCCCACAATCCAAAAACATGACTGTATTTATTTATTTATTTATTTATTCAGTTTATTTCCGACATGGTTACATTCACTTTTTTTTTTTTTTTTTTTTTCTTTTTTTGTACATGCCATGTATGGTTGATTGGAGTCTCAAAATTTCCCGTAGGAGTGAATGTGAGTCAGAGTGGTGATTTGCCTGGTCATGTGTTGCCCTGCAATGGACTGACACACTGTCCAGGTTGAATAAACAGATACACCCCCATGTTCAGAGCAGGAGACCCCACAACCCTGAAAAAACAGGAACAAGTAGGTCAGAAATTGGATGAATAAATGGACTATGTAAAATAATGTGTAGTCATAAAATAAGGTGTTGTTATAATACATCAGACAAAAGCTATTATACAGGTCTCACCCATGTCCTCCATTGGCGGTTCTTCCTGCTGCCCTCTGGGAAAAGCTTCTGCTGCATCAGAACCAGAAATACAGTACCCAGTTCTGTAACAGTTCCATTCCCCAGGCCATCAGACTCTTTAAAGACTGTGTAAAGTAAATTAAGCCATTTTCTGGGCATCGCTCTTTCTGCTGGAGGGCAGCTGCATGGACAACGTCCTGCAAGTCGGTAAGTGTAACCGGGTCTAACCAAACCTGTCAAGTTTTGGATTTGAAAATAAGGGAAATTTTCTGGCGCCCACTATGAGCTGTTCCACCCGCCAAACCAAGCTCCAGTATCCCTTATATTTTAAGATAGGTGTACAAGAAATCTAAAATACCCACTTGTCAACCACACACTGAAAATAACTATGTGATTAGAATCTGGTAGGTCGACCTTTATTAACATTGAAATTCTGTGAACATTCCCACTATCAAATAAAGTCTGACCAGAAACAAAATTCTGCATGGTTAAATTTGCTGATGCAAAATGCCACACAGGGACATTTATTAGCAAACAGCTGCACAATATGTGCACTCAGAAATCCATCTAATTATATTATTATATTTTCTTTAAATTTCTCATGCTCACTGATGTGGTTCTCTGGTATTCACAAATGACTTATTAGACACATTTGTTGCAGACTTTACATCCTTTAACACTTTTTAAACCAGTGTATATTTGCGGCGCTTGTGATTGGCTGATTTTTCATTGTGACTTACGTGGTTCCTTCTGCTGTGGTAGATGCTAAAATCTCAGTTAATAATCTAACTGTCCTATCCTGCTGCTCTTTAGGAAGGTAAACTCTCTGTCACATTTTACAACGTATTTACACTAGTTTTTTTTTTTTTTTTTTTTTTTTTGCCAGAACGTCTTCATTCATCATCTCTTTTCTGAGTTGTTTCTGGGTTTATTGCCGCTCACGGCACTAATCTCGCGAGAACCACCACTCAGGCCATTTCAGGTGGCAGTTCTCGCGAGGCTAGTGACGGTGTTCAGTTTAGTAGGGCATCTTTTAATTATTATTACGTTAAAAGACATGATATTTACGGAAAAATACTAATACGGGAAGATGGTGGGAAAGAGGGGTAAAATACGGGAGTTTCCCAGCTAAAACGGGATACTTGACAGGTATGGGTCTAACTGGGCCAAACACTGTCCTGTGAGAATTAAAGAGCCACTAAATCATGATTGCACATTTGAACGATGGCTCAAACAGGTAGGGCTGGGTCTGTCCGATGACGCTGTTAGCACTAGCTTCCATTACAATATATGGAGGCGGCACGTGGTTCCAGCACCTCTGACACGCCCCCAGCATTTCAAAGCAGAGAGAAGTGCTTGTTTTTCCATGATTTTGAGACCTAATTTTATATACTTAGCAATTTTGGCTCAGTGGTTAATGACACGTTTCTGTGGTTTAACAAACTCCTAACACAAATATATATATATCTGGTTTACACAAACTTTAACTCACAAGGAAGGCTACATCTTGCCTTTATTGAGACCAAATATGTCCTAAATGAAGAAATGTGCAAATGATTCTCCGAAACACAAAGCACCTGTTCTTAGGCGGCCTAGTGTTGTCCACTGTTTTCGGGGTAGGTGCTCACCAGGGACATCAGTGGGGTCCTCAATGTAGCGGTGGAGCCTGAATGGTTCTATGGCTTTCCACTGTTCCCGTCAACTTGCCTTGAACCAGGGAGCTCTGCTGGTGTCAGCTGGTATAATGCTGAGCAGTTCCTGGGCATGTATGGCAAATGGGCGGTGGGATTTGAGCCCCTTGCGCAATCTCATCCCGTGAGTGCTTACAGATTTTCTCATTCGCGTTGGTACATTTCTTAGATCAGAATTGTTCAATATTCACATGAATGTGTCACTTGTGTACATCAATAAAGCAGCTTCACATTTTTTTAAAGTTGCAAATGATTTGGTACATCCATCCAAAGATTATGTATGATTCTCTGCTGTTTTCTACATTATCAATTGCTTATGTCATGTTGATCAAAACGTTTTATATAAGTCTTTGTTGGATAGTCACACCACCACAACAATTAGACATTAGTTCATCGTCTTCAAGTGAAAAATGTTTTAACAAGTTGACATCATATGTCAAGCATATTTCTATAAATTTTTCCTGAATGGATAAATTGCGCCCAGGAGAATCTTGACACCCTCTAATGTTGGTAAATGTGTGAAGCATTAGATCAACCAATGATCAACTAGTTCTATGAAGTAGCTTAAAGATGCATCTCATGAACCATCAATTAGAAAGAGCATTACCTGAGAAATATTTCAGAAAGGAGGTTCAACAAACTCTGAGTTTATCCATACAATCTGAGTCAACATACCCAGGCACGATTCAAACCCCTGACTTACAGTTTTTTTTAATCACTAACAAGTGCTTACCCATACTTCTAAACTCTTAACACAGACTCACATCTACAAAACACAATTGGCCAAAGGGATAATTTTCTTCTCAAAAACACATTTTGTTCAATATATCTGTAGCCCAATAAGGACAGTTAAATAGTTAATAACGGTTAAACAAATGTTACAGTGGTTGTTCATGAAAGCTAATTTGCATAAGCAATGTTTTTTTAAAAAAATAATTTAAGATAATGTTGTTATGTTCAATGCACCTAATTTATGTTAAGGCTGTTGTTTTATTTTAATTTTATTGAACGTGTACCTATAACAACCAATAGGAGATAGATGGGCGGAGCCATACCTGGAAAGTACGAGAAAAACTAGTCCTCCGGTCACTCAACTTTAAGCACTGAAGCAAAGCAGATGTGAGTGAACCAGTCGAGTAAAAAAACACTATTTAATCCAGTGGATGCAGTCTACCAGCTTGGGTTGGATTTTGTTGATACCTGTGAAGTGAGTACTGATTTGTATTTATATGCTCAGACAGAAAGTGTGTGCAGAATGTGGATACTGAGCACGGTCAGAGGCGTCACTACAGGGTAGGCAACACAGGCAATTGCCAAGGGCCCCAAGCTGAAGGGGGCCCCCGAGGGATGGCTGACAGCCAATTTCAATGACAAAATAATGTAACTGCTTTGAGATGCTGCAGCGACAGTGCATCAAAAACCCCCTGCACGGGGCTCTTTCTGAGTAGTCACTGGCTAGTTGCTAGTAGGGGGCCCGACAGACGGCAGATATTAGTGGCACAACCTGAAACCCTCCGGACACATTACAGTGCTACGTCGGGAACCGCCCTAATGGGGCCCCACTGCTACCGGTCCCTGCATCAACGTGCTGATGTTATCAAACACACACCGATAAAATGTGTGATATTTTATTGTTTGATTTATCAGTAAGAATATGTCATCCCACGATATAAATGATAAATTCCCATTTGTCCCTCAATTTAGGAAAGAACGCCCATAAAATCCTTGTTCCACAGGCCAAAACTGCTCCTGTTTGTCGTCAACGTATTATTCTCTGGAGTGGAACACTATTCATGGCAGCTCCGTAGCAAAGCCTCCGCGGCAGTGGTGTGCACCACCGCCACTTCCTCCCCTCAACCCTCACACACCCACAGACTACGTCACGGCTACCTGAAGCTGCCGAGCTGCGATACATCATGGACCGCTACTTGATTAAGACCAGGTAACCATCCAACAAAGTGAACTAGTCCAAGTTCCTCCATCAGATCCACCCAAAGTTCCACAAACACGGGGACAGAGATGAACCCGCAACTAAAGCTAACTATGCTAAGCTAACACACAGACTGGGCAAAGAGCTAACGCTAATATAAATAATAGACCAAGTAGAAAGTACACGTCTTACATAAAGCCACAGATTTGTTTATGGTCAGATTTAACACTTGTATGGAAGGATAAAAGCTAAACATGTCACACATTGTGTGAAATAAATGTTAGCATAAATAATATTCTATTCATTCGTCCCAACTTGTGAAATGCAATATTTTTTAATTATATTTCACGTGTTCACAGACAAAGCTGATATATTCCATAAAATATCAGCTCATGAACGCTTTGAGTCAGCAGCTATTGTAGCCTTTTTAATGTGTCTATTGTTGATGTATTCAGATTTCTTTGTGTTTGTAAGGAATCTGTTTACACTGTAAGTTGGGAATTTTTTTATTTATTTATTTTTTTTAATTTATCGTGGTGTTTATCGTTATCGTGATAAATACCAAAAATTATCTGGATAATTTTTTTTAGTCCATATTCCCCATCCCTACTCAGGGCTCTTGAAAAGAAGAAAAAAACGAGAAGAGGACAAAAAGAAAAAATGTGATAGTGGTGAGTGAGAATGTTTAAGATATGTGTGTTACATTTAAAAAGAGTTTGTCCCAGTTAGTCCGAGGTTCTTTGTCCCAAACTCCCAGTCATCCACCCAGCACCAGAAAAGTTGACTGTACATTTAAGTCTGTGTAAAGTGAATTCAGCCATTTACTACTAAACACTGTCATAACGTGTTTTTTTATGTATTTATTAATTATTCAAATTTGACAGTGTGGTTAACAACAAACTTCTGTGGTATGCCAAACCTAGAGCACATATTTATTCTTACTTTACACCAATTTTAACAGCTTTATGTTAAGAAGTAGTCCAGCTTTGCTTACACATCATAAGTCTTGTTGCCAATGACTGTGTACATACTCTACATTCATAACCACACAATAAGTTAGCCCTTTGCTGCCAATGATATTTTCTCCCAGAATAAAGTGTTTGTTGTCAAATGGTAAAACTGATACATCCAAAAATGTTCTGCTAGAGCCTAAATGTTACATAAAATAAAATGTTAACATAAAGCATTAAAGTTGTAGCTGCAAATTAATGTTCATTAATTATTCCATACATATTTCAATGTTTAGTGTTTCTGTAGCATGCACATTTCTTTACTTTATGCAAGCCAACCAAATACATTGTGTTTTTTTCTTTTTTCTTCCCCGAGGAACTTTGTTGAAGTTTTTTGGACCACCACCACCACAACAACACCAACATCAACATCAGCAGCAGCAACAGCAGAACTCTCTACATGAAAGTAGGAACTTATTTTGTTTAACTTTTTAAAATACATTTTAAAGTTTAAAATATATCATGGGAGCTATCTGATTTAATATGACCACACAAATATTTGTCTTAAACAATTGCTTGTTATACTATTTTCTTTCTAGCAATATCAACCTAAGATCATGAGGGGGGTCTTGAAGAAGAAGAGTAGGACATGATGGCACCTTCGTGCAGCAGCAGCAGCAGCATGGCAGCACAGCATTCCTTCATCTCCTCCTCACCACCCCCATGACACCACATCACCAGAGCAGAAAGTACTGAAATAATAGCAAATCATATAATATCAGATGATCCTGCGCTGTGGCCAAAAGCTATCGACGACAATGCTTGGTGCCAAATTGTGAGAAAAAAAACCTCTCCAAATAACAGAAGGACTTCCCCAAAGTTCAGAAAACCCACCTTGGTAGATTCACCAAAGAAAATTACAAAATGACAATGAGAAATGGTTAGAAAATCCAATGAGAAATGGTTAGTGTACTCTTACTTTCCACTTCAATTTCTTGTTTTTTAGTTGTTTTTTTATTGCTTGGTTGCATTTTTTTCACACTAAATTTTGCACATTTCAGTTGTGTTTGTTTTTCTGGCATTTACTGTATATATTGTGTGTAAAGTTTGCATTTAGTTTAGATTGCTATGTTATTTATTTTACATGTTAATTATTTAATAAAGTATTTCTTCTGCTTCGTCTGCAACAAACAAACTGAACTGAGATCTATTAGGTTAAACACAGAAAGACTAGAGGAGTATTCAAAAAGTAATTGTAAAACTGAACAAAATACCTGAACCATTGTTTTATTCATGTTGTCAATTTATATATTTTTGTACTAAACTTCAATTGTTTTTGCAATTTAATTTCCTGAGTGTTTTTTTTTTTTTTTTTTGTATTTTAGAGGTTACATTGATAGTTACATGTTTAGACTTTAATATAGATTTTTCTTAGTAGAAGTTAAAACCGTGAAGTTACCTGTTTTTTTCTTTTGCTGAGTGGAGGCACCATCTTTAAAAAAATATTTAGCAGCTTTAGGACTATTTTCCTGGTTTTTTTTTTGGAACTCCTGTTTACTATTTTTTTTTAATTTATTACAAAGTAAGAGTACCCAGGACCCCGTCCATTGTCTACCACCACCTTAAATAGAATTAAAACAGTGGTTACCTGGGACGGGTGTTACATATCCTAACTCTTCAAAATAGAACACATCTTTCTCTGCACACACAAACTTTACCAAAACACTGGAAATCTTACTCAAAATGAAATGATCCTGTCAAAGAATAACACTTGTTTTCACTTCGCAAGTTACATGCAGTCAATCCAAGTACACCAGGTTTCAAAATACTGGCTATTGTTGACATTACAAAAACTGCAGAGACTTTTACAGGTATTTGTATGCAAAACATGCAATCCACCGTTTTTACACTAAATTTCTTAGTTGGGAACCTCCATGCAGAAAAGAACTCCTCTATGGAGTTTAGGAAAGATGAATGGGTGGAAGGAAGTCTTGGTGAACTTCAAACCATGTTGTTATTACTTGCGAATGATGGAAAGCCACATTGTCCCAGGTGATTACAAAGGTCCTTATGTTTTCACCCTCCTGATCCTGAATCTCATTATTGTATACCATACTGTACTGTAACCTATTACTGTGGAGGTTACCTACTTGCAAAGCTTATAGAACTTGACATTGAATTGAATATACAGTACTCTCTCACTGTTCCTCTCAAAGAGAACAGTGTAGAGCTGCTTCATCCGCACTTGGCCCTGCTCTTCTCCCTGGGCCCCTTGCTCTTACTCTTCTTCGTCCGGACATTACGGTGTTTGTCTTTTTATGTTTCTGTTTCCAGAAACATCACTCCTCAAAGTCCTCCTTTTAACCCCTGCCACTGAGTCTAAGCCAGACTGGAATCAATGGTCCAATTTACCCAACATAAATCAGCTGTGTCAATTATTCAAAGGTTTGTTTATTATCAGCTGAGATATATTGTTTTTTTTAAACTCATATCATTGCAGAGGCAGAGGTTTTTATACTGTATCTAAGGTTTGGAATATTGTTTTTGCTATTGTGGGGTGTTGTGTGTTAACATTTGTAAATAATGCAAAAACAATTCATCATATTGTTGGGACGTACAGCTTGTCTGTTAAGAAAATGCAAGCATTGTGGAAATGTGTTCACTGACTGCATATTGTGCGAAAACGACATGAAATGTGTGAAAGGTATGGCCACATACCTTACACACATACACACACATTGTGTTTAGAGTTTTGAAAATGGGACAACTGGTTGGACAAACGTTGGTTAGCGACTGAAAAAAACTGTAATGCTTTCAAGTGTGCTTCCTTTACCAACGACTGAAGCAGTAGTAGAAATTAAATGTGTATTCCTTTAAATTGGCATATCCCTCTTTACATTTGCCACAGGTTTGTATCCAGGGAACTTTACAAAATATGGCAGTAGGCATTTTAATGCAGAGCAACCTTTCTGATTGCTTTGCATACCTTTCCTTAAATACTCTGCATCCCCAATGTTGTAAAGAAAACTACCATTTGCAAAAAACGTAAAGCAGCAAAAACTTTTTTAACAATGTGAAGGCACATCTGCGGTATGTGATGCTTCAAATGTGTGGTCCGAGAAGAGTGTCAAGGTAAATTAAAGTGTTCCTTGGTGTTCAGGTGGGCGGAGTCAGTTAGAAACCCAGGGTTTTCTTATCCAAAACCTGCCAGCGAGCAGGTTCAGTTCACGGAGAATGTTACCGTGGTGACATACTCAAAGTATGACTAACTATAATTATTTTGCTTTCTAGAATTGGAAACTCAGAGTTTCCCATATCTGTGCTCGAGCATACTCAGAGTTTGAACAGATCCCGCTTTCTGGAATACCCCCTTGGAGTGAAGAATCATCAACCTGAAGCACCTGTTAGTCTCAGTTTTAATTTGTGAAGAAAAGCTTTGACAGCTTCACCTGAGATGAACAACAGGTTTCTCCCGCACATTATCAGCTGATAAAAAGAGCATGTGTGGCAATCAACATGAAGCATATGGGTGTTAGTGTGTGTCCACTCCAGAGTGCTCAAACCTCAAGGATGGCTCCTCTAGAAAACACAGGCCTGGCTCTCAACACTCAAAGGATGAGCCCCTTTCAACGCCTGGCAACGGGGCTGAGAAATGGAGAAGAGATGGGCAGAAGGGAAAGGATGAGCAGTAAATTATCAGCTTTTAGAGCTGAGACACGATATTTATTTATAGCATTCAGCCAGGGCACTCAGGAAGGCTTGCAATGAATGTAGACTGCATGTCTTTTCCAAGGGGCATCTTAGGTGGTCAACATTGACCTGCACTAACCCCTTGTATCCTGTCTTATTCTCCCACCTTTCACGCTTGTCTTGTACCCAAAGTTCCTGAGACCTCCCTGGCAATTAGGAAAGGGGTTACGCCCACTCTTTGCCCCCAAAGGCGGTAAATTTACCTCCCTCTCCTCACTCTGTGACACTCACACTCACACATCCTTGTAATTCAAGACACAATTCACATCCATCTATACTCACTCTACCCCCTCACTCTACACCACCCCCCTCCACCACCACCACTCTACATTTTATCACCACCCCTTGTTTTGTTTTGCTGTCTCAATTCATCAATCTTCCCATCAGCCCTCCATATTACGGAAACCACGGGGAACGCCCACTTCACCCCGGCCCTTCAGCTCTGTCTTCCTCCACTGATTTTCTCTTCAGCTCCATCCTTCTGTCCACCAGTTTTTCACCATGACATCTTGTCACATTTTTTCTGCTTCAAAAGAACATTACTGCGTTGATCTGCTGCTTTCAGTGCAACTTTTGAAGAAAAAAAAAGGCCCTAGCCTCGACTTGAAAAAGCATAAGCTTATCTGTGGACCTCTGTAAACTAGCTACTGAAGGAAACCCTGATTATGTTTGCATTAATAACAAAAGTAACTTAAGTTACTACCTACATAAGGTAGTACTTAAGATACCTATGTTAGTAGGTAACTTTTTAAGTAGCAGGTGGCTGCTCTCTCACATGGAGTAGATTATCAAGTTGTTGTTTTACATTGTATTTCCACCTGTTGCTTCTTAGAATTTTAGCTTATTCATGCCATGTGGCTTTAAACTCTATCAAAATGTTTGCATCTCTTAATTCAAGGCTTATCGGTGTAAAAGGATTTAAGATGCTGAGGGTGCATGATGGGGGTGGCCATGCAGGGGGCTCCAAGCACTTTGGGTGGTATGTTTCCTGCGAGGGTCTGACACAAAGCATGCAGTGTTGAGCCAGGCCCACAGGAGCTTGTTTTACAACAGGGGAGGGGTCGCCATCAATGGCCAGATGATGTGAACCACCCTGAGCCGATTCAAAGAGACAAACACCCCCCCCCCCCCCCCCCCCCCCCCCCCCCCGCCCCCCCAACACATACACACACACAAACACACACACACCCATCCTAGCAGACCCAACCTCCTCTTACTTTCTGCTTTCTCCCACCACCGCCCACATCACATTCGGCTCGTTTGGACCAAAACCAGGACGACAGAGCGCATGTTACAAGACCAACTCAATGGTCTGGAAGTGAGCACCCCCTCTCTCTCTCACACACACACACACACACACACACACACACACACACACACACACACACACACACACACACACACACACACACACACACACACAGATTTCTCACATACATAGTAGGTATGCATTCACACAAGCACAAGAGCAGACCCTTTCTGTCAGTCCGCCCTTAATGATGCATGAATTTCTTTTCATTTAATTAAATCCACACAGCCCTTATTTGTGTTCCTTCATTTTCATCCCTGCTCATACTAACACTCACACCTGTGATGTTGCAAACTCCCCCTGATGAAAGCTGTGATGGAAGGATGATCGACATGGGTCTCAGGTTAAGGATTTAACTTTGCAAATGTCCAAATACAGGACACGCTTTATCAGAAGAAAATGATAGACAATAAAAAGAATAAACATTTCCCCAGCCATTATAGTGTCTTCTGGATGTTGGTGTATTTTTCTTTTCAGATATCATGAGTGTGAGAATCTGTACAATGATTTACAAAACTGACATTGATGAATGAAATTTGTGACATGTTTTTCCTATAAGAGGTATGGATTTCATATTTCTTTGAGATGTTTCCCTTGGACTTTAGATGAAAATGTAATTGATTGGGGACTAATTTACTAACAAACCTAATCCTCACTTAACCATTTCATTTAAGGTTTCTCCACAATGTTTAAAATTGTTTTTTGGAAGATCGAAAGAGAAAGGTAATGATGAATCAGGCTATACAATGATGGTGCAACTGTAAAGTGTAAACTGTAACTTGTATTGCCTTTAATGTAATGTACTCTTTCACGTTCTGGTTTAGTTTAGCTTGATTCGGCCCAGGGTTAAGATGTCTTTTGTTTGCTCTTTCATTGGCACTTAGGGCCAGGCAAGGTGTTTGGAGGGGAAATTTGCATTTACAGTGGTCACTGTCTGAGGGTGTTCTGTAATTCATATATATATATAATCCTTTCTGTCTTTAGTCTTTAGCTTAACTCAGCTGACTTTGTAAAATACTATCACCCTAAGCCTTTTTATTCTTTTTTTTTTTTTGTCTTAAGTGCACATCTTTGTGTGGGCAGTCCGTAGTCGGTGTGACAGCTGGTTAGCAGTGAGGTGGTAATAAAGTCAGCCTCCTTGTAATGGGCAATGATTCTGTGCAATTGATGGGATCAGAAACGAGAGTAAAGGAATGTAACCCAGCCCCTCGGTCCTCAATATGACGCTAATTGCTTCAGGACGGGCATGGTCTGTGCTGCTTGTGTACACCATTGTTACTCTATGACCCATTGTCTCGTGTCTCCTGAATTAGAGCCTTTTAAGGCAGGCAGATCCCATCATTAGAACCCTATACACCCATTGTGATGCAGCAGTGAGGATACTGTAGAGCCATCAATGACTTTCAGAAGGACAAAGGCCACACAATAACCACATATATTATGTTATTGTTCAGCCTGGTCATCCATAGAAAATGCGCAATCCTTGGATTTGGTTTTTGTCCATGTAAATGAAATTTGATACAAATTTAGAAAAGCTTTTGTATTCTAGGAAACATTCATGCATTATAATAACGGCTAAAAATAATTTGATACTTTACCTTTTCATGGAACAGAAAAAAGAATATATTTTTTTTAGCAAAATTCCAAACAAGTAAAAATGTACTATCAAAACAATTTTCCAAAATAAAGCATTCAAATATTCACTATTTCAATGAACAAATTGATGGATGGATGAATAGATGAACTGATTCAGTTGTTAAGTAGTCTTTGAGGCTGTGGTTGTTACAAGTCAATGTAGTCTTGGTTTAAAGGTAGACATTAGTATAGTGTTTAAATACTATGTACATATTTAGATTTATGTCATACCTTAGTTATAATCAGTGATGGGAAATAACGCATTAGAAGTAATGTGTTACTGAAATCTGATTACTTTTTCCAATTAATGAGTAATGTAAGGGATTATAATTGAAGAAAAAAATAGATTCTAGTCTTGCTACTGATTGTTGGGCGTTTATAGCACATTATAGCCCAGTGGGCCATTGTAGCTGCAAGCCAATGATGTAAGTGGCGCAACATCGTTGGTAAACAACATCATTCCAAAAATGGAGCGTGAGAGAGAGCGTGTCCAAATAGCTTGAAAGTACTGACTGTAAACCTTTCCTGTCTCGTCATCAGACCATTGTCAGGGAGTCTAACTTCTCACCAGGGCCGTAACTGATACCTGTCAAGTATCCCATTTTGGCCGGGAAACTTCCGTATTTTACCCCTTTCCCGCCATCTTCCCGTATTAGTATTTTCCCGTAAATATCCTGTATTTGAGTGTAATAATAATTAAAAGATGCCTTACTAAACTGCCATCTGAAATGGCCTGAGTGGCAGTTCTCACGAGATTGGTGCCGACAGCGGCAACAAACCCGAAAACAATTCAATTGTGTGTGTGTGTGTGTGTGTGTGTGTGTGTGTGTGTGGAGCAAATATCTCTCCTCGCGGTGCGAGTTCGACCTGAAACTCGGTCAATGGTTTCCAAATACCCTGAGTGTGTGTATCTGTTATTTTAGAGTAATTTGGTCATTTCAAAATGTTTATTTTAATTTAATTTCATTCGGCCCCGAAATGAAACCTATTCAACTTTTGACCTCAGGGCGTGAGGGGGCGCTTGCGCACCATCTATATCTATTTCACTACACAGCTCCTCACGCGAGCAAGAGTCACGTGTGCAGCCACACCTCCTCCACTTCCTCCTGTGCCATGCTATCGTTAGCTTCTCAAACACGGGAGCTCTCTGAATAGATCATTTGAAACCGTCAGCCACTGGTTGTAGTATTATGGTATGATGAGGAAGACATATAGGAGACACGTTGTGTGAGAGTGAATGAATCTTTACTTGCTTCTCAGTGGGGACCAGATACCATGATACACTGATGTGCGTAACACCCATACAGGTCCGTGTTTGCACACAGTCCGCTCATATAGTTCCTATACATTTGAATGTATATCACTACATCCCCCCTGTTTAGCTAGAGTGCCCCTCAAACTTCAAATGATGACAATAAAGAAAATCTGCAATCCTATTGTGCAAAGCTTTAACGTATACTACATTATCTGGTATTTTTAACAACAAAACATTAACATGTAGTAGAAACGTAATGGTTATGAGGATGACACTTATTTTTCTTCTCGTGGTGTTCACTTTGTGCATCTGGAAAATAACATATATAACATATTGAACAGTGTCCTTCATGGATGCTACAACTTTGACTTTGATGCTGTTCTGACTCTAAACATAGTCTTTGTAGTGAGCTGGTTTGGTTTTAGCTCTTCCACATCTTGTGCGCACCGGTTCCGGACCCTTGGCTTCCCCTGTGTTGGTGTACGTGTCACAGGGTTTTGTGGAGGGTGTTCCTGCTGGTGCACGGTCACTCTTGTGAGTTTCCTCTTGAATTTGGCTCCTGCAACGTCTGACTTCACTACCATTTGGTGTTTGTACAATGTAGCTCCTTGGCTCATTGCACTTTTGCACGACAATTGCTGGATGCCATGTCCCTCTGTTTTTGTTTAACACTGTCACGTGCTGTCCGCGACAGAATGGGGCTAGTTCTCTGCGACTACTGCGATCATGGTGTTCTTTCATATCTGCAGTTCTCTGTTGCAGGTGGAGTCGGTGTTCCTCTTTGCCTGGGTCTCCTCGACTTGGCAATAGGGTTGTTACTGGCCTACCAAACATCAGCTCGGCAGGCGATGGTAGTTTACTGTCAATGGGAGTTTCTCTGACCTGCAGTAAAGCTACCTGTAGATCACCACCTGTTTTCAGGGTTTTTTTGACAATTGATTTTATGTGTCTCACATGCCTCTCAATGAATCCGTTGCTTTTTGGGTAGTGGGGTGAGCTTGTAATATGTTTTATTCCCCATTTCGTTATGAAGTTTTGGAATGTTTGCCCTGCGTACTGTGGTTCGTTATCTGTCAGTATCTCCTCAGGGCATCCGAAAAGAGATGTACATTTGCATCTTTTGTGTGACTGCATGGCTAGACACTGGCATGGGCAGTTCATCCAAAACTGGGAACTTGGAATATCTGTCCACAGTCAGTAAGAACTGTCGTCCATTAATCTCAAATAGGTCGGAAGCTAGTGACTGCCAGGGTTTAGATGGTACGTTGTGTGGGTTGAGAGGTTCTTTTGGGTTTGCATCCTGATGCTCCACACATATGTTGCAAGATCTGCATACTCGTTCAATGTCGTCGTTTATGCGTGTCCAATAAACACTTTCTCTTGCAAGGTGGCGAGTTTTCTCTATGCCCTGATGGCCTACATTAAGCTGTTTTAGTATATCATCAGTCATGGAGTCTGGAATGAGCACCTGTCTGCCCTTGAATATGACTCCTGCTTCCATCGCAAGTTCATCTCGAAAAGACCAATAAGCACGCAGGTTTTTTGGCAGGTCTTTGATGTTGTCTGGCCATCCTTGGTGGATCAGCTCCTTCAGTGCATTAAGTTTGAGGTCTTTGGCAGTTTCTGTTCGGAGAGCATCCCGTCTTTCGGAGAAGTTTATTATTGCTACGGTGTGCAGCTCCGGATCCTCAATCTCCACTGCCACTCCATCGATACACTCATCTAGCTCGATGTCGCCGTGGTTTTCGGGGTTTGGTAGCTGACTGAGGGTATCCGCCAGGACCATTTGGTTTCCCGGCCTGTACATGACTTCGTAGTTGTATCCTTGTGTCTTTATCAGCATGCGCTGGAGCCGTGGTGGTGCAGCATGCAGTGGTTTTGCACAAATGGTGACGAGTGGTTTGTGATCTGTTATCACAAGGAATGACTTTCCATACACGTAAGTATGGTATTGTTGTATTCCATACACAATGGCAAGCATTTCTCGCTCTATGTTGCTGTATCTGGATTGACATTCAGTTAGTGTTTTAGAGCCAAAAGCAATGGGTCTGCTGTTCTGCACCAAGGCTATGCCCAGCCCTTTCTGTGATGCATCTACCTCAAGGGTTAAGGGTGTGTTTGGGTCATAGTATTTCAGACAGTCTTCTTCTGTAATAGTTGTCTTCAGATCCTCAAAACACTTTTGATGGTCAGTGTCCCATGTCCACGGTACATCACTTTTTAACATCCCCCTCAGTGTGTGTGCTTTGTCTGCAAACTTTGGTTTGTAGGGTGATTAGTAGGTCAGCATTCCCATGAATCTATGCAGGTCGTCTTTATTTTGGGGTGTTGGCATTCTTTGAATGTCCCTTATCTTGGCTGGGTCTGGTCTGATGCCTTTGTCTGTGTACAGATTGCCGAAGAATGAGATGCTTCTCTGTTTTATTGTGCATTTGTTGCTGTTGAACACAATACCTGTTTCGGCTTCTCGTTCTATCAGATTGGTCAGGTTTCTGTCATGCTCTTCCTCGTTCTCTCCAAAGACTGCTATGTCATCAGCTATACTGACAACGCCTCTGAGCCCCTCAAGGATCTGATCCATCTTAGCCTGGAAGAGGTCCTGTGAGACACTTTATCCAAATGGCGAGCATTTCTAGCAGTATCTGCCAAATGGAGTTCGAAATGTGGTTAACAGTTGTGAGTTTTCATCGAGGTGTATTGACCAATAGCCTGCTTTTGCGTCAAGTTTGCTGAACATTTTTGCATTTGCAAACATCGGATTCAGTTCTTCCACTGTTGGGATCTTGTGTGGGCATCTCTTTAGGCTGGCATTTAGTTTTTGAGGGTCTAAACATATACGCAGGGTTCCATCTTTTTTTGTGCTGTATGCAAGACTGGAGCACCAGTCCGTGTGCTCTTCTCCCTTTCGTATCACACCTTGTTCGACTAGTGTATTCAGTTCCCCCTGTAGCTTTTCTTTGACGTGGATGCTGCATTTCCGTGGTGGATCAATGAATGGTTCAGCGTCTTCTTTCAGTACAAGTTTAGCCGTTCTGCTGAAATTCCCAATTTTATCAAACTGGTCTGGATATGCTTCCTTAAGATCTGCACTTGTTGATATGCTTTTGGGGGTCTTTGCTCTTTTTTTCTGTTCTTTTTTCTGACTGGCTTTTCCTTCCTCAGCTACAGTATCCACATTGATAGTTACAAGGCCTAGTAGTTCGCTCGTGGGGAGCCCAATTATGGCTGGACCTGGCACATCCACTACGTAGAACTTGGCTTTTACCCACTTAGAGTCCTTATACCGACATGGAATGTCAATTGTGCCCAGGCAGGTGATTTGGTGCCCACTGTATGCCGATATCCTTTTGTAGTTTTTCTTTAATCTATTCTTGGTACATGCATTTTTTCCATACATTTGTTTAAAAGTGCGTAGTGGGAGTGCATTACCTGATGCGCCTGTATCAACTTTGATACGTAGTGTGTGTCCGTAGTCTGGTAGGCCAGGTGGTTTCACACTCAAGATTGTGTACACCTCCTCTCTGGGTGGTTTGCTCTCTATGCTATGCATACACTTTTCACTGATAGTGATGGAATGAAACTGTTTTTGGTATGTGCATTCTTCCACAGTGTCTCTACTGTCTACGGCATCAACGTGGGAGTCGCTCTGTCGTTTGTAGTAATTTTTGAGGTCCGTCTGTGCTGTCTATTTTGTGGTGGGCGGTACTTACTTCTCCGGTCTCGACTGAAGTGTTGTCTTTGTCGTTTGGTCCTTTTACAGCATCTCGCCCAGTGACCTTTAATACCACAAGCAGAGCATTCATCGTTATATGCAGGGCATTGTCGTGGTTTGTGATTGGTGCCACAACATGGAATTTCTTACTGTGTGACATGCCAAGTTTGTATAGCTGTTCATTGCCTGCAGACAGGGCTTCATATTTCCGTCCTTCCGCAAGTACTTCTGCCAAGGAATAGCCTTGAGGTTTACTGTATAAATCATTTCTCAGAGCATCATGGGGTGTGCTTGCAATAATGAGTTCGATTAGACGTTCATTAAGTTCTGCGTCGGTAAACTGACATTTTAGTGCTAATGTTCTGGCTCTGGTCACAAAATCATCAATGCTCGCATCTGTTTTTTGTCGATATTGCATTAAGTGTAATCTATGGATCCTAAAGTTAACGTTTAACTTTAGCTGACCTTCAAAGTAATCCCATAACTTGTGAGGCACTTTTTTTTCATCCTCGCTGAGACCACTTGCATTTAGACTTTTGAGCCCTTCATCACCAATGCCACGGCATATTTTCCTTGCTTGTTTAGCTGCATCGTCTTTTTCTTCATCTTCCAAGTAAAGAGACATTTTTTGTTTAAACAGTGAAATAGCCTCACTCAGATCCGGGTCGGACCAGTTCATCGCTGGTAGATGTGACGCCATGACGTCCTCGGTTCCTCTTCAATCTGTGCAGGTTGCCGTTGGTTAGCCTTAGCTCTGTTAGCACTGCTCCGGTTTGCACCCACGAGAGTGGCGACAGTAATTATCCTCGGACAATCTTGTTCATCTATCGTCACTCTTCATGGGTCTTTCATTACCGCTGCCACCATGTAGTATTATGGTATGATGAGGAAGACATATAGGAGACACATTGTGTGAGAGTGAATGAATCTTTACTTGCTTCTCAGTGGGGACCAGATACCATGATACACTGATGTGCATAACACCCATACAGGTCCGTGTTTGCACACAGTCCGCTCATATAGTTCCTATACATTTGAATGTATATCACTACACTGGTGAGTCTTTTGCAGACACGTTTCCCATTGTTTAAACCACTAGTACAGAGCCCGTCGGTAGTATGCATTCATGTGGGTGCATAAGTGGTATAATTGCGGGTGCAAAAATGTAGGTGCAATTTTCCTGGTTTAATTCTTTGGGACATGTGTATGATAAATGTGTTTGTTGTTTGTTTTTTTACTCACTCATTTTTTTGTTTAGTGTATTTTTCTGTAATGTATGTTTTTTGGTCATGTGTATTTTTGTATCTTTCTGTTGTGTTTTTGTGCATTTTTTGTATGATTATTGTTTTTGTTGCCATTGTAGTGTGATTCAGGAGTCATTTTGTGTATTTTTCGTGTAAATATTTAGTTTTGTGTATTTTTTGGATAAATATTTAGTTTTGTGTATTTTGAGCCATTTTCAAATTTTTGTTGTATTTTTCTGTAATGTATGTTTTTGAAGTCATCATTGTGTATTTTTTATCTTTCAGTTGTCTTTTTGTATAATTGTTGTTTTTTGTTGCCATTGTAGTGTTATTCTAGAGTCATTTTTGTATTGTTTAGTTTTTTGTTTTATTTTACTCATTTAGTATATTTTTATTATAAACACTGTGTGTGTGTGTGTGTGTGTACATCCATCTCCTCCGTGCTTTATCTTCACACACACACGCGTCTTGCTAAGAGAAACACGGAAGTACCACGAAAAATAAACGTTTTGCAAATGGTTTAAATTTATGGGACATGTGCATGAAAAATGTGATCTTTTATTTTTTTTGTTTGATGTATTTTTCTGTAATGTATGTTTCTTAGAGTCATTTTGTGTTTTTGGAGCATTTTTGTATATTTGTATGCATTTCTGTTGTTATTTTGTGTACTTTTTGTATAAATGTTGTTTAGTTTTTTGTTTTATTTTACTCATTTAGTATATTTTTATTATAAATACTGTGTGTGTGTGTGTGTGTGTGTGTGTGTCTACATCCATCTCCTTCGTGCGTTATCTTCACAAACGCGCGTCTTGCTATGAGAAACACGGAAGTACCGCGAAAAATAAGCGTTTTGCAACACCAAAGTCGCAACTCTCTCTAAACGGCTCTGTGTGCTCCGCATCAGCCGTGTGTGTGTGCGTGCACGCGTGCGTGTGTTTACGTTGTAGCTGCTAGCATCCTTTCTTAGCACATAGAACACTTATCCTTGCGCAGAACAAACAATAATCAAAGTAAACCCGTGTTGTGGACCCACAAAAACGTTGCATTTCTCTGTCTGAATAACCAGATAGTTTGTGATAAGGTTGACTAACGTCCGTCAGCACAGACACTGCTCACAGTCATGAGATGAAGTAGGAAGTAAAGTCCTTGACACGAGATTTAAAGGAAGTTTGAAATCACGGGAATAGTATTAAATAACCATGAAATATTAACTTTAATGACTTTTAGCGATACAAAAACGTTTTTAAATATCCATCTTTTTTTACATTTTTTAATCCAAACAACCTGCGACATGGTGACGTCATGAACCCAGAACCGGAAGTAGCGCGCTCTTTCTGACAGAGCCGTAATTATAAAATTTATGTTTTGACCGTTTTGCATCACCAAATTACTCCAAAATAACAGATGCACACACTCGGGGTATTTGGAACGTGGATGAATAGCAGTTGATTCACAGTTCATCTCTTTCGCCTTCAAAATGGATGCCGGAAGTCGTCTCTCAACAGATGGTGCGCTAGAGCCCCCTCACACCCTGAGGTCAAAAGCTGAATAAGTTTCATTTCGGGGCCGTCCAGAAGTGAAATAAAATTAAAATAAACATTTTAAAATGACCAAATTACTCCAAAATAACAGATACACACACTCGGGGTATTTGGAACCCATTGACCGAGTTTCAGGTCGAACTCGCACCCCGTCGGGGAGATATTTGTACGACACACACATCCACACACACACACACACACAGACCTCCCTTGCTTTTCTAGGTAGATATAACTGTTGTTCAATAACGCGCTGTTTCACTAGAGTCGGTATTGAACTCAACCCGTTCAATACTCCTTCTGGAAAACTGTAGATTCTCTGTGGTGCCGTGCATGGAAACTAAGCTCTGACCACTCGGTTCGAAGGTAAAAAATGATTTTTGTTTTTTTTAAAAAAGACAGCCGAATTGTACATAATACTATAATTTACTTACTCACTCATGTAGTTTGGAGTTTTACGTTTTGTTTTGTGCAGTTTTGTTTTTTCTGATAGGCGCTACAATGTCTATGGAGTCTTTGGTTATCAGCGTCTCAAACATTTCACGGAACACACACACACGGTATTTATTTATTTATAATAAAAATATACTAAATGAGTAAAGTAAAACACAAAAAAAATACACAGAAAGACAACTGAAAGAATAAAAAATACACGTGACTCCAAAAAATATACAATACAGAAAATACAATGCGGGTGTACGAAGAAGATGGATGTAGACACACACACACACACACACACAGTATTTATTATAAAAAATATGCTAAATGTGTAAAATAAAACAAAAAACTAAACAACATTTATACAAAAAGTACACACAATTACAACAAAAATGCATAAAAATACAAAAAATAAATATTTATACAAAAAATACACAAAATTACAAAAGAATCTCACTACAATGGCAACAAAAAACTATGATTGTACAAAAACACAACAGAAAGATACACAAATACACATAATGACTCCAAAAACATACATTACAGAAAAATACACCAAACAAAAAAATATAAAAGTGAACAACAAACACATTTATCATCTTCATGTCCCATAGAATTAAACCAGGGAAATCGCACACAATGTTTTATTTTGCACCCGCAAATAAACCCTTTATAACACTACAGAGTACAGAGTATGTACACCTCTTTCTACATCCAATCTTCAAACATGTACTCATTTGGCCATAATTAACTCGACTGAAGCTCCCACATGAATGCATACTTCCGATGGGCACTGTACTAGTCTTCCTAAAAAGCAGCAGGATGGGACACAGTTCTGTTTGATTAATAACTGAGATTTTAGCGTCTCCCACAGCAGAAGGAACGACGTAAGTCACCATGAAAAATCAGCCATTCACAAGCTCCACAAATATACACTTATTTCAAAAAGTTTTAAAGAATGTGAAGTCTGTAATAAATGTGTCTAAGTCATAGTCAGAGAACCACGAGTGATCATGAGAAATTAAAAGAAAATATATAATGAAAATAAAATGTAAATGTCTAACTTAAAGACAAGCAATGTGAAATTAACAATAAATATTCAATGTGTTGACTTGTAAACTGTAAGTATATTAGATAAACACATGTGCTTCATATACACATTTATGTTTTTATTTTGGCTGTTTTATAATTTAGGAATTAGAGCTGGGCAATATATCAAGATTCAAGATATATAGTTTTTTATTTTGGTGATATAGAAAATGATAATATTCTAGTTTAGTGGTTTTCCACTTTTTGTTGTCAATGCCATTTAACAGTTGGGTTAGATACATGCTTTCTTGAGTAATGGCTGTCAAAGCAATGTACTCAGCCTCACATGTGGAAAGAGCAAAAGTTGGCTGTTTCCTGGATTTCCAAGAAATAGCTGGACCTTGTGATGTTAGGCTAAAACAATAGCCTGTGGTGCTGCGTCTGTCCTCAACTGAGGACGCCCAGTCCGAGTCACTGTATGCAATGAGGTTCAAGTCTTCGTTGTTTTTCTTGAATATTAGCTCATAATCACATGTACCTTTGAGGTATCTTAAAACACGTGTTTAGCATTCACCAAGTCTTCTGTCTCAGGTTTAGCTAATGTTTGGGACAGTTGACTCACTATACAACTGATGTCTGGTCTGGTGCAGGTCATTGCATAAATCAGACTACCTACTATCTCACGATAGTGTGTAGGATTTACAGTGTTTGTTTTGTCATCCCCATTATTTTCATTTAAATTAGCACTTTGCTCACATGAGGTGGATTTCGGTTTGGAATCTGACATTCTGTATTTTTCCAACACTTTCAGAAAGTATTTCTTTTGGCTCATTTTAATTTCATCTTCTTCTTGCTTAAAATGTATACCTAAAAAAATTTTTTATTTTGCCCAAATCTTTCGTGATGAATTTGGATTTCATCGTTTCTTTGAAATTGTTCAAAATACCAATGCTGCTAGCGGCACTGATCAAATCATCCACCCAAATGAGAACAATAACACTGGCATTTTCTGTTTGTTTTCTGTACACACAATGATCAGCTGGATTCCTTTCAAAATCGTTTTGTTCGAGATGGTCATTTAAAAGTTGTACCAGTTTCTTCCTGATTGTTTCAGCCCATACAGGGATTTCTTTAATTTTTACACATACTTCTCTCCTGTTCCTGTGTGTTCTTCATAGCCCTCTGGCTGTTCTATGTAAATTTCTTCATCAATTGGAGCGTGCAAGAATGCTGTTTTGACATCCATCTGATGTACTTTAAGGTTGTTTTGAACTGCTAACTGCATTAACACTCTCACAGATGTGATGTTTGCTGTTGGTGCAAAGGTTTCGTGGTAATCTATACCTTCTGTTTGGCTGTAGCCCTTTGCTACATATCTAGCTTTGAAGATCTTTTCTTTCTCTTCATTTTTCTTGATGGTAAAAACCCACTTTTCTCCCACTGTGTTTCTACCCTTTGGTAAAATGCTCAGTTCAAATGTATAATTTTCTTTAAGTGAGTTTATTTCTCCTGTCATTGCTTGTTTCCACCTTTCTGACTGTGAGGGATACTGCACACAGCCCTGTAACAAAAATCAGTAGTTATTTGAGTTACATCTTTGATTTTGGAATCTGGTACGTAATCCTCAAGGTATTTTGGTGGTCTTTTCTCTCTTTTCGGATACCGGTCATTTTGTTTTGCTTTGTTTTCCTCATCTTCATTTTTATTTCCTATCATGTTATCAGAAAAATCCTCATTTTGTGTTTCATCAAGGGTGTTTTCCTCTTTTTCGCCTGCATTCATGTTTTCAGTGATGCCTTGGATTAACAGAGTCTCAACGTGTCTTTTGTCTGTCTGTTTTTCCTGGGTTTTTAATTCCCACTCATTTGTCTGTGTTTGTTGATTAACACCATTTTCTTTAATGAACTTCACTAGTCTGTGTCTGGACACTTTTACTGTCTGTGGGTGATACATTAAGTAGGCTGTATCCTACAAACATTCCTTTTTCCCCTTTTGAGTCTAATTTCTTGTGATTATCATTGTATGAGTAACAGTTTGATCCAAAAATCCACATTTTAGACAGATTAGGTTTTCATCCAGTCATCATGTAATATGGGGTGCTTTTAGTTCGGTTATTGTAGGACCTGTTGCGAATGTGGGCAGTGCACTGTACGGCATATGGCCATAGTTCTTTTGGCAAACCCTTGTCTAACAACATGCACCTTCCCATTTCAAATAGCATCCTCCACTGTCTTTCTGCTGTTCCGTTTTGATGTGGGAAGTATGGTGATGAGTTCTCGTGTCTGATACCCTTTTCTCTGAGCAGTGTTTGAAATGAATCGTCTGAT
Source organism: Gouania willdenowi (assembly GCF_900634775.1). Classification (NCBI taxonomy): domain Eukaryota; kingdom Metazoa; phylum Chordata; class Actinopteri; order Blenniiformes; family Gobiesocidae; genus Gouania; species Gouania willdenowi. Next base: position 27,044,084 of record NC_041064.1, on the reverse strand, counting down.
CTAATGCACTTAACATTGCCATAAGGAGCACAGTCAGCAAGAAACTTCTGTGTTGCTTTAGTTGTATCACTTGTTTTTCAGAAAATAGACAGCCACTAACCCAGAGAAATCATCAGTAAAACAAATTGCATATCTGTGTCCCTCTAAGCCTGCAGGATCAATGGGGCCTGATAAGTCCGTATGGACTAACTGTAGTGGTGCTCCAAGTTTAACATCTGACTCTTTGTTTCTGCTGTTAATGAATTTTCTGTGCATATGTCACAATCTATTTTACTGTTGTCAGTGACTTTCATGCCCTCAACAACATTTTGTAAGTTCAGAACATCATTTACATTACAGTGTCCTAATATTTGACGCCATGTTTTGACATCACAGGCTAGTTTAACTTTATCATTACAGATCACATCAGTAAAATGGCTCTCAATGCATTTTTCATTGTTATTTAATAGATAATACAGTCTCTCATGTACCTCGATTGGGAACACAGTTCCATCCTTACAGGAGTTCATTTTGTCCTTCCATGAAGGTCACACTGGCTCCATGGGCTGTAGCTGCTTGCACTGAAAAAATGCTCTGTCGATAGGATGGGATTAGCAAAGCATTTTTAAGAGTGACTCTAACATACTTCCCCTCAGAGTTCAGCAGCTTAATCTGTGCATCACCCCGCTTCAGTGCAACATTGTTCATCTTGCTTCCATCCGCCAACTCCATAAAGTGTTTATTTGGGTCGAAGGTCTTGTCAAACTGTGTGAACTGCTCCTCATCTGTAATGATGTGTGATGTGGCTCCACAGTCCACCATGATGCCATTAAGTTTGATGTTATCAGGTAGAAAATCCTGGCTGGCTTTGAATACCATCGTCTGATCCTCCTCGTAGTTGTCCTGCTTCTCTGAAGTCTGCTTGACGTCGTCCTTCCGTTTGGCTCTTCTTCTGCATGTCTCATCACTGTGCGTTGTGCTTCTGTGGTAGTTACACCATTTTGATGTACTCTTTTGGCGGCAGTCTCTCGCCATATGCCCACGATTTCCACAATTGTAGCAGGTTACAGCTGTCATGTCTACTTTCATCTCTTTGTCTGACTTCAGTTTGTTTTAAAACTTTTCTGTCTCTTCGTAGCTTCGCAGTCTGCTTTTAAACTGTATAAATGTTAACTCTTCACTGCTCTGAGTTGTGTGAATAGCAAAAGGCTTGTATGACTCCAGAAGCCCCTTTAGGATCATTGCTATGATCAGTCCGTCATTTATCACCTCATTTGCATTTCTCAGAGACGTTGCTGCTTTTTCAGCACGGAAAATATAGTCTGTCACTGTTTCCTCGGGATCTTTTAACAGGGAGGTGAGCTCTGTGTAAAGAGCGATGATTCTCGGCTTACCGTGGCAGGCGTAATGACCATGGAGCGCTTTCTTTCCGTCGTCTGCAGCATCTCTCATCACCAACGACAGGCTTTTATCGTCTCTGCTCTGCATAGCACTCCTCGTTTTTCTCTCGGTCTGGGTTATCAGCCGATAGGATGGTGTCTTTTAATCCCAGCGTTCTCAAGTAAGCAAGGAAATTTACCTCCTATATTTTGTAGTGGTTTTCATCTCCATCGAAAACCAGTCGGTGCCATCGGCCTCCTGTGCTGTACCTGGGCCCATAACCTGTTCTCTCAATGAACCACACGTTTCTTGTTTGAGTGGTTTTTATTCTGAGCTTAGTTCTGGCATCCTCATCAGAACATAACTGCAACACAGTACCGGAAATTTTCTCTTTTTTTCAAATCCAAAACTTGACAGGTATGGCCGTAATTGTCCTCAGCTTTGAGGTTAACTCCCTCTTTTCACAGCAGTCATTGAGTAGGACACGGGACTCCGGTTTAAGACAAACACCTGCAACTTTTATTTTACCAGTCACTCAAACTAAATACAGCTTATCTAATCAATCCACTTCAGTCAAATATGTTTCCTCGCTCCCCACACTGGTGGAGCGTAGAGCTAACTGAGCATTCATCAGTAGTTAAAGGGCCACGCACCCACACACACACACACACACACACACAACACAACATTACTTTGAGTTTGACTCCGTAAAAGACAACAAAAACATTAGCGTCCTCTGTGCACTCTGCATGTGTATCTACATCAAAGTTCTCCACATCAAATCTAAGCAAGTCAGCACAGGAACTTAATTAACTGTAATGTAAGTCATTGAGGAAGCCCAAGATCCCGCTGCTGCTACAACATCCACTTCCACCGAGCCAAACTCAGAGGGCCCACTCTTGCTAAACAGGTGAAAATAAATTTAACAGGAATGTTAAAAAATTTGATTCCATTTTTAATGTGGAACATGCCAAAAGAATAGAATTAGGCTGAAAGGACCACTGTTTTGTGCATCCCATTTTTGAAAAGTAACTTAATTATATAAAGTAAAGTAATTAAAGTACATAGTTACTTTTGAAAAAAAAGTAATCAGTAAAGTAATTATTTCCTTGGAGGAGTAATCACTAATCACCAATTACTATTTCCAAGTAACTTGACCAACACTGGTTATAATAGCTGAGTTGCACGAGTTACTATGATATATTGGCAACATCACAGCAAAATGTTCTTGTTCTATTGAGAAACCACTCCACTGAACATGCCATTTTTATCCACACATATGTTTAGTATATGTTCTGTTAATCCAAACGGCCAGCTGGCCAGCTTTGGGCTGAGCACAGGGCCAAGTCTAGTCTCTGTTTCTCTAAAACAAGCATCTGGAGGTAGTGAATGCAAGTGTGAATATATTCATCCCCTTGCTGCTTTGTTAAATCTCTGGGCGTAAGGCTGTTGTACCCGGTGCCCTCCTGGGTGACCCCCGAGGATCAGAGACCAGGTTGTCGAAACATTTGTAACATTTGGCAAAAGCAAATCTCAGGCGGACTGTTGAAATGAATCGCACACCAAAGCGGAGTAGAAGGAGAAAAAAATCCCCTGGAGCCCTCAAAACACTCCCTACATTGGTCCAGGAACCCCCCCTCCCTCTTTCCCTCTTGTTCCTTATCCCTCACTCACACACCGAGGACTGAGGCTCAACTCTTCACAACCTTCAGCAAATCCCCTTTATCTTTTCCCAGCCAGATGGGGCTGCTCGAATAATAGCTGAAGCCCAATGAGTTCCATTCAATTTGTCATCCCGTCTAAAGGAGCTTGTAAGCTTCCCATTTGCAGTTATGTTATAGTAACCATGGGAGGCTCTGCAGTGTTAGGACTTAATTACCTCCTAATAGCTGTTGTAGAGATAAAACCCAGCATAACGCAACACTGTGAGCCATGGACACGCACACGCGCGCACACACACACACACACACACACACACACACACACACACACACACACACACACACACACACACACACACACACACACACACACACACAGAGAGAGAGAGAATCTAGATTGCTGTACATGGACACATCTGTGGTTTGATCAGCTGGGAAGCTAAACTGTAGTTGTACAAATCAAATCATGTTCTGATGAAGTGTCTCATGTCTTCATAATATGATCTTGTAATAATCTGTATAATAAAAGTCCAATAATATGCCTGCCTGAAGTAAATCCATCCCGTGTCAGTAATCAGGAATTTAAGCCTTTAAATTATGTTATGTTTTTGTTATTGGCGATTTTAGCTTTTTGACCTCAAATGTTTTAGAAAACCTTCAAAATGAAACAAAAGTAGGTGAGCAATCTTCTCATAATTGCGTACACGACCCTTGATTGGCAAACCTCACTGTCCAGTGAGAAAAGCTTCTCCCTCCTTTTATGTTGTTCTTTGCAAACAACTATGTAGTTGTTATAGCTTATACACACACTTAATGTGTTTAAAAAAAAATCTTGATGAAATGCTTTGTTCAGTTCTTCAGACTGTCAATCCCCACCGCCTCCATCTTTGATGTGTAACTGTTCAGGAGATCTCACCAATTCACACGTAATCACTCGATATGAAGAGTTGTAGTCAGTACAAAGAGAACAGTTCATTGTGTCCTTGGAGAGGAGCAGAAGAAAATCTTATATATAAGATCATCAGCAAAAACAATGAAATTAAACAAGTCTGAGACTTTATAAAATTTGTTAGAGTATGAATAACCTTGGAACCAGTACTGACCTCCGTGGGACACCACATGAATTGCTAAGACACTCAGACTTGTGCTGCCCCACCTGTACATATTGAGTTCTATTGCTTATTTAAATTCTCAGCCAGTCGAGAGCCACCCCTCTTATGCCATATTTCACCATTTTGGATATTAGTACCTGGTAATCAATAGTATTAAAAGCCTTCTTTAAACCAACAAAAAATCCTAATATATATTTTTTTTTGTCGATACTTGTAGATACCTCTTCAACCACTTTCATCATTGCCTGAGATGTGGAACTTGCTGATCTAAATCTATATTGGATATTCTGGTTTTTTCAAAAAACTTTTCTTACATTTCATTAAAAGCTTTTTCAAATATTTTTGAAAATTGTAGTAATAAAGAAACTGGTCTATAATATGTAAATAGATGTTGCATGCATTGAAAAGTGGAACTACTTTAGCCACTTTCATTTTATCTGGAAATATTCCTGTACTGAGTGACAAATTAAATATGTAGGTTATGGGTTCAATAATCTGATCAATGGTATTCTTTACCAAGAACATATCAATGCCATCTTCATTGCATGGGAATTTGGTGTTTTATGATTTTAAATATCAAAAATCTGTTTTTGCATCACTCCTCCTAAGAATATCAAATCTAACACTATCTACATCACTATGGGCATCAGACTGATCTTTATTTTTTATTTTACCAGGCAGTTTTGGCCCGTCCTCAAAAAATATTCATTAAATCCTTCCACTATCAGCTGTTTATAATAGACTAGTACAGTACCCATCGGAAGTATGCATGTATGTGGGAGCATAAGTAGAGTTGTCAATTATGGCCAAATGAGAATGTGTTTGAAGGTTGGATGTAAATTTGCCAACGCAAAATGTGAGTGCAATTTTCCTAGTAATTCTATGGGACATGTGCATGATAAATGTGTTTGTTGTTGTTTTTCTTTCCTCACTTTTATATTTTTTTGTTTGGTGTATTTTTCTGTAATGTATGTTTTTTGGAGTCATGGTTTTTTTTTTATCTTTCTGTTGTGTTTTTGTGCATTTTTTGTATAATTATTGTTTTTTTTGCCTTTGTAGTGTGATTCTGGAGTCATTTTGTGTACTTTTTGTATAAATATTGCTTTGTTTTGTTTTATTTTACTCATTTAGTATATTTTTTTTATAAATAAATACCGTGTGTGTGTTCCCGTGAAATGTTTGAGACGCTGATAACAAAACTCCATAGGCTTTGTAGCGCCAATCAGAGAAACAACAAAACTGCGCAAAACAAAATGTAAAACTCCAAACTACATGAGTGAGTAAGCAAAATAAAGTATTATCTACAATTCGGCTGTCTCTTTTAAAAACAAAAATCATTGTTTACCTTTGAACCGAGTGGTCAGTGCTTAACTTCCATGCACGGCACCACCGAGAATCTGCAGTTTTCCAGATGGAGTACTGAACGGGTTGAGTTTAATACCGACTATAGTGAAACAGCGCGTTAGTGAGCAATTACACGGACAGTTATATGGTTTACAGTTTTTTTGAATTGCTTCCACACTAAAATTAAAAGTAGTACACTATTAGCAAAACCTTACACTCAAGAAGCAAAACATCAGCCCATATTTGCACAACTATAAGCACATTGTCAACCTCACACTTGTTGCAAAACTCTACACACAGTGATTTGCAAAACACTAAACACACTTAACATACATTACACACAAAAATCTATCATGAAGTCACTTCCTTGCAATACCAAAGCACTGACTGTCAAATTCCCACACCGTCCAACCAATTGGTTCAACACATTCATCAGGTGTGCAAACACTCGTTTGCTTAATTGTAGACACACCAATCAGGTGTGTAAGCCCTATGAAAAGCAGCAGGTGAGTTCATCGGTCTTCAAGCACAATGGAAAGAGTCAGAGAAAGAGTAAGATGACAACAATGCAATAACAATCAGCTCCAAGCTAACATTGTCAATAACCACGCCATATTCAACAATGTCCATCAGGTCTCTACATCAACACTGGCACGCATCCTAAAAAAGAACCATATTCAAATGAAGCAAATTTATCGAGAGGTATATATTATCCATACTGGAAGGTATATGACCTCCGTTTCCAGGCTGAGGTACCCCTCATCCAATCCATGGAGGAGGCCTGTGACCAGATGGAGGTAGCAGCAATGCAAGGGTGGATTCGTCATTCAAGACGTTTCTTTCCAAGGTGTCTTGCTAATGACGACATTGCCTGCGATGTATATTACGTAAATTCTCTGGCCAGATCCAGCTAGAAGAAGAGACGATGTCTAGTTTTTTTGTTTTTTTTTGTCACAGTTTGTTTCAGTATTATGAATCTCCATGTCAACATTTTGGGCGTGTTGAGAAATAAATGAGTTTCTTCAGTCTGCAACATTGGTCTTGCGTAGTGTTTGGTGAATTTACATTATATTTGTACTTTGTTGATAGTAGCCTACTCTATTCATAGGGAAGTAGAAGTGCTAAAAGTGTTTTAGGTTTATCACAGCAGTGTAACTCGTGCAAACAGAGTACAGTAATGTGAAACGTGTGTGTTTCATATGGTAACAAAGTGTGGTTTTTAAAAAAGTGTATAGTTTTTACAAGATTGTTTAATTATGCAAAGGATCTGTAGTGTTTTGCTAATTGTGTGTAGTGTTTTGAAAACACGGGCTCTGTTTTGAAAATCGTGCTTAAGCAATCCAAAAAAACTGTAAACAATGGGAAACTTGTGGGTATAAGACTCACCAGTGTCTGACGGTTTCAAATGATCTTTTCAGAGAGCTCCCATTTTGAGAAGGCAGGCACAGAGATGGAGACGGAAAAGGAAATGTACTTTTTTTTTTTTTAGAGGAAGTTTGGGATCACGGAGATAATTTTAAATAACCACGAAATATTAACTTAAATAACTTTTATCAGAACTCAAACAAACTGTGACACAGTGACGTCATGAACCCGGAACCGGAAGTAGCGCTCATTTATGTGAGGGCCGTAATCGTAAAATTAACGTTTGGAACGTTTTATTACACCAAATTACTCCGAAATAACAGGTGCATACACTCGGGGTATTTGGAAGCCGTTGACAAAGTGTCAGGTTGAACATGCATCGCGTTGGGGAGATATTCGCTCCACACACACACACACACATGCACACAGACGTTCCTTGTATTTATAGATGGATTTTTCTGTCATTAATTTCAACTAGTGCAGTGCCCATAGGAACTATGTCTTGCTATAGAAAGGTGGGAGGCTAAGTATGGATGGTTTACATGGGAGCTTTATTTCTTCTTTAATTCAGAATAAAAGTTAAATCCTCTTTAAACTGACCTTATAAACACTTAATTCCTAATGCACATTTACTTCTGAATAAAACACATGCACACACACACACACACACACACACACACACACACACACAAACGTTTCCATCATAATAGTAAAGATAGATAGAAGTGATCCGGATGAGTCAGGCCCTCATTTCTCATCTTAATTTAATTTAGAACATTCCTTAGTCCTTTAATATTACTTTTAGTTCTGTTAATCAAATTATAATAATGGTTATGGTAATTATTTTAACTCTAAATATCTATTAAATATATTTAATATTTTTGTTTGGTTTCTTTTACTCTACGAGTCTATGCAAAATAAATCGTCTATAGGAAATTATTTTTCTTTTTTTTTTTTTACAAGCATTTTGGATCTCTTTTGTCATCCACGGCTTATACTGTTATTATAAGTCATATCTTTGCAAAAAGAAATCGCCACTTCGCTTTGAATATATCCATGTTTCAGACATAGCTATAATGTTAAATGGCTTTACAAATTTCCCAAGAAAGTGTTTGATGTTCTGAAAATGTGCATATAGACACATATAGGTTATTAAGGGATTTGTAGGTGATGAGCAGGATCTTGAAGTGAATATGCTGTTTTATTGGGAGCCAGTGTAGTTGATGAAGTGCAGGGGTGATGTGGTCCCTGGAGGAGGTTTGGGTGAGTAGCCTGAAACTTCTGCTATTACAGTAAAGTAAATTATAGATAGGCCTTGTTCATATTTGATGATTGAGTTAAACTGTTCATCTGTGAAATAAACATATGATGACAAAAGGTCATTGAGAAATTTTTGGTCTGGATCAATGTCTTGTTCAATCCCCGTCATTACGAAGCAAAACAAACATATCTATACATATACAGTATATATGTATTTATAATTAGACATGGCTAATGTCAGTAATGCCGCCAGGATTCAACTTCATAGTTCGCACAAACCAGTAGTGTAGGGTCAGGGGTTTGAATCCAAGCTCAGTCATATTTTCTATGGTGTCTTTTTTGGACTGGCGACTACATTACATTAAAAATCAATATAAAATATGCTACGTCAAGCGGCTGTCTTTATAGCCACTGTAGTGCACTTCCCCAACTTACATAATTTTTTAAATTATGATTACATTTTGAGGGAAATCATCCTTTTGAAACTCTGTAAGTTGAGCATTTAAACCGTAGGTACAAGTGGACGTGTCTACGATAAGTGCCGTAAACCTATGGCCAGAGATGGCAAAAGTACCCAGATTCCTTACTTGAGTAGAAGTAAAATACCTAAGTAAAAAAACTACTTGAGTAAAACTAAAAAGTACTGATCCAAATATATACTCAAGTAAAAGTAAAAAGTACAGGCCCTGAAATGTACTCAAAAGTAAAAAGTATTTCTGTTGCACGTTTCACTATAACATTTCTGCTTTTAACAGTACTGATTACCTTTTTTTTTTTTTTTTGATAATTTTAAGTTTTTAACTGTAGCAGCACCTACCTAAAATCATTTCCCAGACATGTTCTTGTTCCCAAAGAACAAGAACATGAATGGCAATAATGTCTGCACTGTAAAATGTTAGTTACTCAAATGAGCATTAACACACTTGGATGTGGTGCTCATTTTTTTTTCATTTTCACCGTTCGTGAGCGCTTCATGTCCTTCTCTGATGTCACCTGGCTTGCTTCTAACTGCGCTGTGCAGCCCTAATAGCGTTATTTGTTTTGGCCACTAGCTTAGTAGCGGTGTGCACTGCTGAAAGATGTTTAAATAACTTGCGTATGAAGAGGACACTTGACATGTTTTTTTTTTTTTTTTCTTTTTTACAGCTTGCAGGTTGAAGTAGTGATTGTACTTGCATGCTGTAAACAATAGTTTTAAATCAACAGACTGCTCCAGGCTTTACATTGTTGCTTCTTGTCCTGTCCCTGACAGCACAAGCTTGGTAGCAACGCCCACTTACCTAAACTCTGTCACTGATTGGCTTACCATGGAATTTCACTCTACTTTTAGCCAGTCATCATTACTGTGTCTGTGTAAGGCCTCCCCCTCTCCTTACTTTCAGCTTCTGTCTGATCCTGACTGAGTGAGCCGCTGGGTCAACAGTTGATGCATGCCGAAAAAATTTAAATATAGCCTTATAATAATAATGCATCAATTTTATATATCGCTTTATCATAGACACTCAAAGTCGCTTTACAGAATTAAGGCATTATTCTTTCACTCCACAGTTAATGGTGGTAAGCTACTGTTGTAGCCACAGCTGCCCTGGGGCAGACTGACGGAGGTGAGGCTGCCATAGTGCACCATCGGCCCCACCAACCACCACCAACACTCACTCACACACTACATTCATACCAGGCAATGTGGGTGAAGTGCCTTGCCCAAGGTCACAATGACAGATACCACTGGGGTGACTGCCACCCCACTGTGGCACCTGGAATTCTCAGTGGTCTCTCATCCAACTACTAACCAGGCCCAGACCTGCTTAGCTTCAGAGATCTAATGGGATCGGGAAATGACAGGCTGGTATGACCACATAGGCTATATAAATAAAGTAACAAGCCTTTCTGGAAATGTAAGGAGTAAAAAGTACTGATATTTATGTTGAAAATGTAACTGAGTAAAAGTAAAAAGTCGACAGAGAAATAAATACTTCTAAAAGTACAAAGTACCGGAAAAATTTACGAAAGTAAGTAACAAAGTATTTGTACTTTGCTACTTGCCATCTCTGCCTACGGCTGTAGAAGAAGTGATCAACCCTCTTTATGCAGCAGAGACACGCCCACTCATAAGTAGGCCGCAAATCAGCCTGTTTGTGTAGAGTTGCTCAGAAAGTGATTTTTCAGAGGGCTAAAACTCTAGAAAACAGGTGAGTTTGGGAAAATAAACCTCAAATACTATGTTTTTGGGGTTCTTAGAATAAATGAAAATGGGTGAAAAATAGCATGATATGGGACTTTTAAATCTCCAAGAATTATGATATTGGCAGAGGTAGTGCAGAGTATTGTGAGGAGATCAGACATTTATGGGATGAAAGCAGGATTGGGTTTTGGGGGCCTGCAGATGAGGAGAACAGTCATGGAAAACTGGGGCTTATATTTAAATGCAAGACTCTCGCAAGTGGAAATTGTAGGCAGTGAAATGGGGGACAGCTCCAGGTCTTGTCGGTGGATGACAGCTAGACCCCCACCACGGCCAGTGCTACAGGCTGCCTCCATGTAGCTGTAGCCAGGAGGACAGGCTTCATTATGGGCAGAGTAAACCCCTGGCTGGTGCCAGGTTTCTGTCAAACACATGAAGTGAAGTGCTTTTTTTCTTTATGTGTTCTTCAATCAGGGTGGATTTATTGATGATGGATTGGGTATTGAAAAGTTTGAATTTGACAGATGACTGTGGAGTGAATTTCTGTTCAGGTCGCAAAACACTAAAATCACTGACTGAAATCCACGCCACAATTTCCATCCGGCTGTGAGTGCAGAGATCTTGTTGTGTTTCTTGTGCTGGGGTGCAAATATCTCACAATGTTTCTAGTTTTGATGGTGGCTGATGCCACGGTGTCCTGATGACGTGGCTTCAGACTTGTCAGATGTGCAACAGATGTCCAGAGAGATGTGATGTTTGTTGCCGAGCAGCCAGGCCAGCTATGGAGGACAAAATCCCGACCAGAGCCCCTATGAATGTATTGATAGCGGCGGAGAAGACCAAGCTCACGAACGATGGGGATCCGAAGTCCAAGAGTGACCATGGGGTCCAGTTGGCGGAGTTTTGAGCTGGAGCAGCTGAGCACCATGTCGATCACGGAGGGAGACTGCCTTGCTCCGCCGCCAGCCAGGAACTCACCTGTAACAGGTACCCCGGCTAGCTCGCCACACGACCAGCAGAAGTCCAGAGGCGTAGGACAAAGGCCCAAAAAAGTAGCATGGTTTTTCAAAACTAGTACAAAACAAACAACAGCAAACAGTCAGCGTCCTCTCCACCAGCTGACTGTCCACTGTCACACTGTCCAGCCCACTTTTACCACAGGTTCAGATGGAATTACAGCTCAGTAGCAGCTCCACTCACAAGACTTACTTCTACCAAGCTCCCATTCCAGTGGGGCCCAAAGACCCATGGAGCTTTCGAAAGAGTCAAGACTCTGTTCACTAGTGCCTCGGTGTTGAAGCACCCTGACGGTACTCCCCAGTATGTTGTAAAGGTAGATGCCTCTGACTCTGGTGTAAGGGCCATCCTCTCCCAACAAGACCTGGACACACAGAAATTATACCCTTGAGCCTACTGTTCCCATCGGTTAAACCCCACAGAGAAGAACTATGACGTTTGGAATCGAGAACTTCTAGCAGTGGTGTTGGCGTTTCAGGAGTGGAGGCACTGATTTGAAGGTTCGGAGCTTCCTTTTTTGATCTGGACTGACCACAAGAATCTTGCCTATATATGCGCAGCTTGGCGACTCAATTCTCGCCAGGTCCTTTGGGCCATTTTTTTCCTATCGCCCTGGCTCTCACAACACAAAACCAGACTCCCTATCACATATTCGTTCCCCTCCTTTTTGCCCGGGAGAGTCGCACCCCATCATCCCAGCTTCCTGTATTGTTGGAGCGGCTTCGTGGGAGATTGAGAAGGTAGTTTGAGATGCTCACCCGCAGCCCCGGATCCTGGAGATGGGCCCAAGGATCAGATGTTTGTGCGTTCCCAGGGCCCGGTCCCAAGTGCTCCAGTTGGGGCACTCCAGTAGGATCTCGTACCATCCAGGTATGAATCAAACTGTCTTTTATTTGCAAGCGTTTTTGGTGGCCTAGCATGAAAGAGGATGTCCAGGAGTGTGTTTATGCTGGCTCTGTCTGTGCTCAGGGAAAAATCCTCTCAACAGGTCCTGATCGGTTTATGGCATCCACTTCCCATCCCTAGCCGACCCTGGTCTCATATTGCTGTGGATTTTGTTACATGACAACCACCATCAGAAGGCAATACAACTATCCTCACTGTTGTAGACCGTTTTTCCAACTTTGTCCACTATGTTCCTTTACCCAAGCTATCTTCAGCACTGGAGACTGCCAAAGTTTTTTGATTAACCAAAATCTAGACTCAGCCTTACGCTGCATGGCAGCCCAAAGCCCTGTCTCCTGGAGTTCAATGTTGCCATGAATCAAATATGTTCACAACACCCACAACTGCTCTGATACAGATATGTCCCTGTTCATGGCCTGTAATGGTTTTCAGCCCCCCTTGTTTCTGGACCAGAAGAAACAAGGGGGGCTGGACAGATCACCTTAGGAAGATTTGGTTTGTCTGGAGGAACACTAAGGCAGCTCTCACTCGCTCAGCAGTGAGAAACAAACACCTGGCTGACCGTCACCGCTCCCAAGCACCGGAGTATCAGGTGGGACAGGAAGTGTCTTCCCCTCAGGTGGATTCCAAGAAACTGGCTCTGCGCCTGAAGCTTCTCACCTCCATGTCTCTCTTGAGCTCATTTGTACTTTGTGATTCAGTGCTAGTTTTGCCCTTCCTCATCCATACTCCAGCACCGCACATCCAGCGTTTTCTCCTCTGCCTCCTGCCACCCATGGATCAGATTCCTTTCATTACCCTGGATCATATCCCCACATTTTTGCAATAAATCCTGTCATCTTTCAAACTTACTCCTCCATCTCCATTTGCTCTTGGGTCCTCTTCTGTATTCTCTGAGCCTGATAGAACGAACTGGCCAACCACAGACCCAGGGAGCACGGATGACGTAGAGGACGCCCTCGGTTCTCAAGGAGTGTTATTGAGTAAAACGCGATAAGCTGCTCCAAAGTCTCCTGGAGACTCTCCAGCACCTCAGGCACATAAGATTGACTCTCAGGTTTCCCAGGCTTCTCCCGGAGTTTCCGGACCCAGCGTCCCTCTGACCATGAGTAATGCGTCAGTCTCGGGTTTCTCTCCGCAGCGCTAACATATGAAGATGGTGCAACTGCTAATGCTAACAAAACAATGACAAGGACGTCTTATCATCACACTTTTTAGTGTTATTTACAGCTTACCGAAGTGCTCTGTTCGTCGTCTCCAAAGATAGAAGGAATTGACCCCTCAATCAGACAAAGTCTTTTGGCAAATCCTTCTTTATACTGGCGGATGTTGCTGAAGCAGTCATCCTTGAAGTGCTGCGCGCACACAAAAATGATCTTACCCACAGATGTGGGTACATTTCCGTGAAAAACAAAGCTCAACCAGGCACTTTGAAAAGGTTCTGATGCTGGGAGACGTTGTAATGAAGCGTGTGGGTTACTACATCCAACAACCAAACATTTTGATTTCTCCTCTCGTAACTTCTGCATCCTGGAGCTTGGACTACAAAATAAAAGCGAGAAATAAAAATGGCGGATTGCTCGAAGTGTTGGGCCTGGAGTCGATGTCCTAATTTGGCAGTTCCGCTGACGTAATTGTTAAAAAAAACGTAATAGAGAATCGAAAAATCGAGACAGATTGAAAAATATGACCAAAACAGAATATAAAGATATCAACGGAGCACCTGAAGAGATTAATTTGAACTTTTCTGTGCTTCTAAACAATCTAAATATACATCAAAATGCATTTAAGGGCTAAAAAAGTGGATTTAGCATGATTTGTCCCCTTTCACAAACAAGGTGTCAAAAATTATTATTATAATCAGTTTACTTATTAATTATGAACAATTCAGTTGGATAATTAACCTAGACCATACAATAATGATTATTGATTTTGTATATATTGTTATTGTTAGTTTTGTAATATATGTAAAATAAAAAAAGGTTTTAACAAGTTCTACCTACCTCCAAAATTACATACACAACATAACAATTGTCATTTCTTTTAGGAAAAAAGTGCCATCTGAAGTAGGTGTTTTAGGGATTAACATGCTCCAAATTTCCCTACACTGGTGTCAGCATTTTCTTTCACGTGTCATGTAATGCTCAGGTGCTGACTTTAAGTAAATGTGTGGCAAACACAATTTGCTGAAACTGATCTATTTTACTTACAAATGCAGTTAGCCTGCATCCTGCAGCCTTCTATAGTAAATATATTTCTATTTAATTAAAGCATAATTTGTTTCTTCTTTTTAAACCTACCTAAGAAGAGTTTTTAAAAGACTGGATTTTTATAAATGACAGCACAGTGCACCAAACACACATATACAGTTGTTATGTTATTGCACACTATTATCCAAATTAGTTGCTACAATAATAGGTGTGTAATGTAACAGCTCGTAGATGTTTCTAATTCCTACAGTTCTGCCAGTCAGTGAAGGCAAGCGGAGGATGCAGGGAGGAGGTGTGTGAGAGACTGTTGAGGGTTTGTCAGAGCACAGATTCATTTCTCCGCGTTAATAAAGCGCTCATGTTCATAAATTGGTCCAGCGTCTTTACAACAGACATTACGGTATAAACTGGGTGATTACGTTTTTTTTGTGCACTACTTCATCACGTTTTGCACAACACAAGTCAACCAAAGACCATTCTTTCCTGATACTAGTTACGTAGTACTGTTTTATCACAAGTAGAAGAATCGAGAGGTTAGCAAGCTAACAAAACTTCTCTTTATGTGTGTTTTGGCTAATTTACCTGTAGATGTTGCTTAAGTTTGGTCGTTGAATCCCTGCTATGAAGACAACATTTTAACAACAGACATAATTCACATTGTACTGTGATATTATTTCCTTTTTTGGGTTTAAATGAAATGGAGTTTCCATGCAGCAAAAGCTCCGGGTTCCTGATGATAGCAGGCAGCTCTGGTGCTTCTCATATGTTGATTTGTTGTGGTGAACTGCCATAAAGTGTAGCAATGCGTGCGCACTGTGTAATTCCAATTTTTATAAAATATACCAGTAATCTTATTACATGTTTTTGATACACTGTAATGGATTACAGTTACTTTTTTCTATCCAGATAGCGTAACTTGTAATCCGTTACTCCCCAAGCCTGCAAATGACCGAGGTCACCTAATAGACAGTTGTTTTGCTTGATTCGTAACGGAGTAAGATGATGCTTCTGATTGTGCAGTTTTATTCTATCATAATAAATTCTTGACAAAAGGTTTAAGTGTTATTTAGGCCGATAAAACAGCTTCAGTCACATTATTTATTGCAAAATATATACGGATGAAAGTGATAAAATAAAAAAAGTGTTACGCCTGTTAAAAGTACAATTTATAAAATAAACTAAATTAATAACAAAGTAAATGTAATGCATTACAACACACCTGTAACAATTTGAATGTTGTTTTACTGTCCTTTAAACGAACAGTTGAAATTGACTTTTCTTTATTTCTCAAAGATTTCTATTTCTATTTTTTTTGATTGTTTGTTCGAAATAAATAAATAAATAAACAAAACATTCCCAAAAATACGGTGAATCCTGAAAAATGAGCTGTGTACAGACCGAAAAGAGATGCAGTACTTCAAGTGACTAGCTCATCAGAAAAGGGTGGAGTTTAACAAAAATTATCTATACTTATATATTTATATAGCACTTTAATTGCCACTGAAATGGTCCCAAAGCGCTTTACAATATCAGCACATGAACAATAATTGGACAGAGCTGCCATGCAAGGCACTAGTTTACCATTGGGAGCAACTTAAGGTTCGGTGTCTTGCCCAAGGACACTGGCTCACAGACTGGCATAGCTCTGCGATCGAAACCCCAACCTCTTCATCAAAGGATGACCCCATACCACCTGAGCCTCGGTCACCTACACTGTAAAAAAATATCTGTAAAATAAAAACAGTAAAGTGCTGGCAGCAGAGATGCCTGTACTTTACTGTTATTTCACAATATTCCTACTGTAAAATTAATTTACAGCTTATTACTGTTTTTGTGAATTACTGTATATTTCTGTATTTTTTCAATTTACAGAAAAGTACTATTTTTACAGTATTCATACTGATGACCAATTCCACAGTCTATTACAGTAAAGATAAAATGCAATTATTTCAGTAATTATTTTAATTTACAGCAACATTCTGGGATTACTTTAAATTTTCACAGTTTACTGTAAACAGGCATAATACAGTAACTCAGCACTTTAGAATATCTAATATCTCAATGTTCACTGCAATAAAAATTAAAGTTGTTCTGTGGGTGACAGGGAAGTGCTTAAACCTATATGCTAAATAATCAAACAATTTACAAAGGATATAAATAACACACTTATTTATTTAAACAGGCAGTGTCAACGTGAATACAGCTACAGTAAAATACAATAATAATAAAAAAATTAAAAAAAAACAAGAAATTGATAGATGTCTCAGATAAACAAGCCAAAGAGATTCCGAGTAGCAAAATAAAATAAATAGTGTCTGCTGGACATAATGGCAATAAACTAAAATTTTTAGATTGCATGTCAGAGACCTAAAATAGTATGGTGAAGCTTGTGTGTATTGTTCTGTGAAGTAGCTTGTGCTTTACCAAGGCATATGTTTACCTCTTTGAAGTATAAGTGCATTATTATCTTAGTCTGAGTAGGTGTGGATAGTTCTGATTCAGGAATCTTCTCAGTCAGGGAGAGAAGATCGTCACCATGCTAGGTCGTAGTTTCTCTCCATGGTTTTATTCCAGCATTGCCATTTTAAAACAACAAACAAAATAATAAAAAATAACTCAAAATGTACAATAACATTCTAAATCTGATAAAATCAAAGTATTTTATAAGCTAATGTCAGCTTTTCAGAACAATATGAAAACTTGAGAGCAAGCGGCAAGATGGAGCTCACTGACCTATGAAGTCTCATTCTAAGTCCATGAGGTTCTTCAGTAGTATAGAGAATGTGTATTCACTTCTTCTGGACCATCATATATGTCTTCTCAGAGACACCCTTTCCTCGGATGGCCTTTGATCCTCTCTCCAGGTTGACACCAATGAAACACAATCAGAATAGTGATTGAATGAAAAACTACATTTTATATTTCAAGGTAGTCTGAGTTATTTAACATAAGGTGATATAACTAATTCACAGGTACTGATATCAGGAGATATTTTTTGTAATTTTGCAGCTTGATTTTCCTATCACATCTTTCTATATTTTGGAACTATTTTATGTGCTGAACATTGCACTAGAGCCTAATCACAGACACCTTAATTGAAGCTTATAGGCAGTTTTGGCTGAGAAAATATTGTTAAGACACTGTAGAATTACTCAATATATGTTGTATTCTCGTTTGAATGGTTCAAGTTTTTTTGTGTTGCAGTTTGAAATATGTTTTGTTACGTGACCTGAGCCCCAGTGTTCTGCTGCTCATTTCTGATCAGAGTCTGAATTCATGTCTCTGTCAATAAATACCACCTTATGTTCAAAAATCCAAACTATCCCTGTTAGTGGTGCACAGCTGTGATTATTCAGGTTTCAATTTTGACTAAATTAATAATCTTTAATGATGATGAGGAAATGAATGAGCCTTACCTCTGAATGAATTCCAGAGTACAAGCTGCAAAACACAAACACAGCAGCCAGTCCTGTCATAAAGGATGGGGTGATGCCTTTAGATATTACATGACTTTCCAGAGTGACTATCAAGCATGCAATAGTGACCAGCCCTGTTCCACCTGAAACATCAAGCAACATAATTTACTTATAAAGTCTTCTATAAAGTCTCAGAACAATGACCGATCTGATATATGAAACAATGAAATGAAATGCATACCAAGCAGTATCAGACGAGGGCTTGCAGGAGTGAGGGTTGCCTTAATGTCAGCTGCAGAGACAGACACCTGTAAAGAACAAATACATCCATATTATGAAACAAATCCTGCAGTCTTATCATTAAAAATAGCATTATGTCATTTAAAAGTTGTTTTCATGAACAAAGTTCAACATTAGCTTACTTGACTTAGCTCAATGTTTAACACATTTCCTTCAAACTGGAAAGAAAGTAAAAAATAAAACTCATCACAGCATTTCTGTTAATCATTTCACTGTTTCATCATCCACCAACTGTTGTTTGATTGTAATTATCCCTTAATTAACTTTGCTAAATGTGCATACGTTATAGCTCAAGGACGTGCTCTTCATCTCTGACATGCTGGCCTCACCTAGTTGTGCTAATGTTGTGCATTAACTGAGTAGCAGTTCTCACTTGTTCAAAGTAAGAGCAGTATGAATTAACCATAGCAAAATAAAATGCTAATAATAAATACATACTATGAGAGAACACACTCATTAGCTAGGCAACTTTCTGAGAAACTGTTTGATTTCAAACATAACTTCAGTTGTATTCAACTGACAAAGAAACAAAGATAGTTAGTTTTTAATTATCTGTTGTTTGTAGATGCATGATCCGTGGACACAGAGGAAGCAGGACTTCTTGTTCATGTGCAGCAACACGTGCCTCCAATGCTCTGGCAGGATAACTTTCCCTTGCAAGTTTGACATGCACCAAATTTAAAAAATACCGTAGTTTACTGTAATTTATCACATTAACATACTGTTGAAGGCCTGTGCACTGTTATTTCATGTTAAACAGCCCACAATGCATTGCAAACTACAGTACAAAACCGTATTACATTAATACAGTATATTGCTGTTGGAAATTGTTCGTAAATTAACAGCAATTGCTTACAGTGCATATTTGTGTTTTTTTTTTTTTTTTTGTCAAAGATACCTTCTGTTTTTGTGTTAAAGCAGCTATCCAAAGTTTCTGAGACAATGTCTCGATGTCCCGCCCTCAACAGCTATACTTCCTCCCCTGCCTCTGCCAATCTACCAGAAGCTACACCTCTACGTTTGTTCATGCGCATTGCAAAACATAACAAAGTCGCATAACTACAAAAACTACACATTTATTGTTAGAGTTCCATAAATATTGATTAAAACATGTTTATTACTTGCCCATGAGAAATGTCACCAAATCCTGGTCCGTTCGAAATCCTTTTAAAAGCAGCAAGTCCCTCTCAGATAAATTCTGTTGTGGTCACGAAGACATTTATCCACAAGCTTTGTACCCGGACTTGTCTTTTCTTTTTTAGTAGAAGCTTTAAATGTTGGCAATTGTGGAATGGATAACTTTTGAGTTTTGGAGAGCTCATCCATGACATTATGCTGCTCAGAGTGATACCTGTTTGAGACGCACGGCCTCGTTTCCGTGCACAGTTTACGCAGCACGCCGCGCATTCATTTTGATTGACAGTCTTCGCTCCAGGAAGTTGAAGTCTATTGGCTGGGCGCACTCGGCGATTGTTTCCATTTGTATTGGGGTCTATAGGACAAAGGAGGGACTTATATACATTAATGTATATGAATGACCACCGGCAGTAGACCATAATAAAGCACATCCGCCTCTCCTGGGTTCAAGCCCTCTGTGTGGAGTTTGCATGTTCTACCTGTGCTTGCGTAGGTTTTTTCTGGGTACTTCAGCTTCTTTCTGCAATCCAAGAACATGTCTGATTGGAGTCCCGAGATTGCCTGTGAGAATAAATGTGAGTCTGAATGGTTGTCTATAGTCTTGCTTTGTGTATGTTGCCCTGCGATGGACTTGTGATCTGCAGGGTGTACCCCCGCCTATAGCGTTCGATGACAGCTGGAGATAGGCACCAGCAGACCCCTGTGACCCTGAAAAGGAGCAAGCAAGTTGGAAAATGGATAGATAGATATAACTTCTGGTGAATGTGATGCCAATTATCACTCTGTTTAGGGATTTTTCTCTCACTGAGATTTAAAATAATCCAACAAACCCACAAAATAAGCATGAATATTTTTCACATTATCTTGTTTTTTTTTTTTAGTAATTGGAGTTTTTTGTGTGATCTTATATTCAAACTATAAAACAAGGTCGATGAATTGCATATAGCATCTTCTGAGTTTTTTAGGAAGGTCTGAGTGGTCATCTGTTGGACAATTCAAGACCACAATAAATTCCTCAGTTGTATCAAATGTATTCAATATTGCTAATGTAGAAGGTACGAGCTCCAAAAAAAACAATACACACTCACTTCCACAGCATGGGCATCTCACGTTTCATGCAACAAAATTAGCATAAGCAAGAATTATTTTTTCAAATTTTGTTTTAAGATTTATCTATAGGAATAGGAAATTGAGAGGGAATGCCATGACATTCTTCATGCCCGTAAGTTTCAGGCTCAGAATGCCAGGTCTAAACAGAAAAAAACCTTCTCTTCTTTTTTCCTCTCTCCCCACAGTGCTCTTCTACTTTTTTCTCTCTGTTATTTTTAGGCAGATTAGCATTAAATATGGCTCACATATGCTCCTCTTTACTATTGGTATGAGACAGATACACCCTTGATATTTGGAGTGGGCATTGGTTACAGATTCATTTTCAGATTTTTTTTTTTAGCATAAACATTTAATTAAAATAAAAAGTGCAATCAAAAGTTCAAATCATATATATTAAGTCACTCAGTTGTGCTTTACAGAGCATACATTTTCAAAAAAATAAAAACATAGCATAAGGACACAATAGACATATAATTAAACTATTGAGGATATGAGTTAGTATAAACATATGACAGCTAAAATATATTTTAAAAAAAAACAAAACAAAAAAAAAAAACACTGAAATAGTTCAATAGTTGATCCCTGGTAAGAGTTTTGCAAAGTCTTCATTTGTAACACATGGAAAAATTATGTAAAAAGGTGGGAAAAACTAAACCCTCCTTGACATAATGTTTCAGCGAGGTCAAGTTCAGTCTTTGTGCTAATGACTGCTTGTTTATTTATTGTCACATTGTGGACTGTTGTTAAAATAAGCTCTACCTTTGAATGAGTGCAAAAGTCATGCAGACATTAAAATGCCATTAAAATATAATAGAAAAGAGCTGAGTCTCAATCTAAGGGGCAGAGCAGAAATAGTTTTATGCTCATTCTGTGGTTTAGTTTTCTTCAAATTATAAACAGGATCATAGGTTTATGTCTGTGAAAAACAATTAGTGAAGATATGTTTTATATCCCTCCCAGTTTTACCGATTGTATTATATCAAATATCAACCAATCCGAAAATCTATAATAATAATAATAATAATAATAATAATAATAATAATAATAATAATAATAATAATAATATGTGGTTATTGGTAAAATGCATGCAAAATATGCATTTTTTACAAGATGACTAAAATAAACTGAATTTTGATTACATTTTGAAATAATAAAACGCAATTCATTTATAAAACATTTTTTACTATGTGTTTGTCGATTCATTTATGCAATCAGTTAAAGTGTTTAGCAATAGTGTATATGTTCCCTTTCTTTGAAATACATTTAAAACGATTGACGCTAAATATTTGAATATCTCACTCAAGTAAGTGAATGAGAGGTTGATATTTTGATTTCAATTGAAAATTACATTGAGCTAATTTGGGTCAATCATTATCATTTGTAGCCAGCATTTTCTTTTTATTAGCCTCAATAAACCCAGACATGGACATTCCCTCCTCCGTCTTTTGAAAACAGATACACTTGTAAAGGCAATTAGCGCTGATTGCGTCTGACTGCACAATGAGCTACTTGTCATTATTTGAGACAATGCTGCTGTCAGGTTGAGTTTGGTCCCGGCTGCCCGCCTCACACCGGCTGTCCCTTCAGCAGTGGTGGCGGCCTCAGGCCTCACTGCCACCGCTCTATGCAGACTAATTGAAATATAGCGGATCATAACCGTTAAAGACAATTTTGCACACTTCATTAATTAATGCTAAAGATGCCATTCAACAGCAGCTGCTGGCAGACAGCGGGTAAAAACGGAAAACATGGTATTAGCTCCAACATTGCAAGCAGGAAACATATTGTGCTGTTTACCCTGCTTCCCTCGGTAATTATTGTTCATTTATTCAGGGGCGGGAGTTTCATAGTTGGATACATTTAAAAGGAAAGGTGAAAGATAATTCATGTTGTTTAACATCAAATTAAAAATGTAGGCCTACGTTTTGAAAATATTTCTAAAATATAATTTCATTTTTCTTTCCGAATGGGTTTTTTTTTTTTTTTTTTTTTTAAACCAAAAACATGGTATCTGTCATTTGTCTAAGTTTTTAATACTCGAATAAGAGGTTTGTTTTTGTTCTGGGTGTTTATTTGCGCAAGAGTGTTATTGTAACAGCATGCATCTTTCGTTAATTCTGTCTAAAAGAATGTCACAAATGAATACATAAATATTATGCACTTCGTTTTTACGACAGGTTGCATTTTAACCTATTTTATTATGAGCTGTTGTTGTGTGGAAAGGGGTAAAATACAATCTTTTTCATTTATGCTGTTTTTCTTCTTATTATTATTATTATTGTTTTTTTTATTATTTCTTTTTATTGTTGTTTTTACTTGTAAATGTTTTCGTATTTACACATCCCCTTTCACCAATCTTTTTTTTTTTTTTTTTTTAATTTTACAGAACCTTCTGAATACTTTTTTCATAACTTATTAAAATAAAATCTTGAATAATTTGATAAAACTATTCACACACTATCGAACTTTACCAAGAAGGCCACGTTAGGAGTGTATCTGTCCAAACGTAATGATGTTGCCCTATGCCAGTATTTACAGCAGGATGGAGAAACCAACTGTCACCCCCCCCCCCCCCCCCCCCTCTTTTCCTCCACCCTAAACAGAGCTGATTGGTCGCTGGGAGGCGGTCTCGCTGACCCGGCCCTTTGCTATAAAAGCCCGGAGCTAAAGGCAAGTGAGCCGTGAAAACTGTCAAACAAGCTGAGGAGTAACAAGTGGATTTGCCCTTTAGGGTTTTTCACTTTTCTCAGCGCTTGGAAACGCTCTTGGTAAGTCTTGGTTATGAAATAACAGTTACACATTTTAAATCTAATTTCAACGTGTTTTATTTCTGCTCAGCTATATTTATTCGTTTATTTTCAGAGGCAAAAGCATGGTTAAGTTTAATTCGATTATTTGTATTTCTGTGCTCAATATATAAACATTAACTTGGGGATTGGAAAAGTTAATAAATGGTTGAATTAAAAAGCACGCTGTCACAGGTGTGACATAAGATTAGCTTCATTTTCTTCTTTTATTAATTGAATAAAATTAACTTTTTGTTCACTCTATGGTGCAGCTCCACAATCATGGATTCAGACACAAGCCGCGTCTCCAGCAGACCGTCCTCTCCCGAGGTAGACGACATCTTCATGTCCACCTTGAAGAAGTCCGTGCACGGCTTTTCCGGCGCAGTGTCCTCAACCCAGAGCGACTCCCCGTCTGAGATTCCGGGCCTGCGCGGCCTCTCTGCCGTAGACGAGGAAACCCTGCTCCGCATGTCCAAGAAAGACCGCAAACTCCTCTCTGAGAACGAGCTGCAGACCATCCGTCTAAAGATCAACAGTCGGGAGAGGAAAAGGATGCACGACCTCAATGTAGCCATGGATGGGCTGCGGGAGGTCATGCCCTATGCGCATGGACCCTCGGTGCGCAAACTCTCCAAAATCGCCACTCTGCTGCTGGCCAGAAATTATATTCTGATGCTGAGCAACTCCCTGGAGGAGATGAAGCGCCTCGTCAGTGAAATCTACGGCAGCAGCGGACACCACGGCGGCTTCCACCCGGCCGCCTGCGGCACTATGACGCACGCAGGCCAAGTGCCCGGACACCCGGCCGCTTCCCACGCCCCACACCCGCCGGTGCACCACCCCCTTCTCCCACCAGTGACCACCGCCTCGCTTTCTGCACCCGGTATCTCAGCTGTCACCTCCATCAGGCCCCATCACGGATTGCTCAAAGCGCCCGGTGCCAGCACAGGCTCGCTGGCCAGCAGCTTCCAACATTGGGGCGTTGGCTCCGGGATGCCCTGTCCGTGCAGCATGTGCCAAGTCCCGCCTCCGCATGTGCCCAGCATGAGCGGCGTCGCCTTGCCCAGGTTGGCAAGCGACTCTAAGTGACCAAACGGAACTTTAATATGACAGACTTTCCCTAATTTATGTTGCAGACGCAGTCACAGGAGCCTTCAGAGACCAATGCAGTGATTTTCATCACTTGGACTTTTCCAACGAATTTGGTTTTCACTCCTATATTAACTTTATTTGTAAAACACAATTATTTACTAGAAACTTTTTGAACCGCACAAGTCCATGTTCAATAATTTTATGGCTCAAATTTCCAAGCGACCTCACAGTTCCTCTCCAAAGTTCGGTCCAGTTATAATTCTTTTAGTTGTCATCTCAAAACAAACGGAAATATCTAGTGTAAATATGTAGATGTTATCTCTGTTTAAATAGTTGAAGATTTTATATATTAGATTCGTGTTAATGTGCGGGAAACACACACATTTTTGCACCTGCTTTGTTCTTGTCTCATTCACTGCTTCTTTCTTCCCAGCAGGTTGCCATTCCCTCAATGATCGCTGCTTTATTTTTTTAATAAAACAGTGAAAATGATATTTATTTACTTACATTAGAAGGGGATTTCGAGTAAATATCTCGTTATGTTGGATTTCAATTGTAAAATAAAGACAATTAATTGAAAAAGCTTTTGTGATTTTTTGTTTTTGTTTTATCACAGAGATTATTCATTAATTATTGTAGATCACAGCAAAGGCCTATTTTATTTCCACTAAATTAATGCTGTGAAATTCTACCGTTGTAATAATTTTGTGCTTATTAAACTGAGAGCCTACTCAACATGAGATGATTATTTGTATTTGCATTAATGCAAAAATCACAGGAACGGGAAAACTTATAGCGCATATTTTAACACAATTGTTGTACCCCTTCTTTTCTTTTCTTTTTCTAAAGAGCTAAAATGACTTTAAACGAGAAATAAGAAATAGACCGTTTTTGTTAGATCTGAGAAAACAGGAGACTATTAAAACCAGATTATATACATATGAATATGATTAATTAAAATTAACTGTACTAATTTTTTTTTTTATGAATTGAAGTTTGTTTAAAATAAATAAATAATTAAACTTTTACACAAAGACTGTCATTGTGCAAGAATATGGGAACAATAAATTGCTTTACTCCACCACTCATTCTGATCTTTTTCAGATTTGTTAATAATAATAATAATAATAATAATAATAATAATAATAATAATAATAATAATAATAATAAGCAACATATTGTATGTTTATATCTTGTTTACAAAATGTATACTTTTAAATACATTTTTGGAATGTTATTTCATCTAATCTAAAATCGTGAAGATTCTTGGCCTTTAAGTTTTTGTTTTCAAGTTTTTTTTATTCAACTATACGTTGTACTTAGTCATTCAACTATTTATGTACCTTGGATTATTAATAATAATAATAATAATAATAATAATAATAATAATAATAATAATAATAATATTGACGCATTTTTCCAGAAATGTAAAATTAGGGCATTTTTTTTCTTCTTTTTTTTACATTTTTTTATGTTTAAGTGTTTTGGTGACAAAAGGCTTCCGTCTTTGGACTTAAAGCCAGAGGGAGTCCATTTTTGTGACACTTTAATCATGCCAGCAATATTTGGAAGTCAGATGCTCTAACACATAGAGTTAAATAATATGATGCATTTTTATGCTTTTTTATTAAATTTTGAACTTTGACAAATCCTGGCTTTGTGTTTTGTTAATTTTAATAAACGAAATGCAAAAAATGACAATATTTCCCAACTTTCTAAACTGCTAGACAGGATGGTATTGAGGACAGAAATTCCCTTTGTGTAATAATATCCCCAAACGTCAGTTTAGCAGCACACAAAAAGAAGCAGCTGCAGAGCAGAATGTGCATGCTGTTGCAATATTTTATTGATTTTTTTGTAGCTTGAATGATACAAACTCATCTCTGAATATTCATGCATGCATTTGTTTATTCATGTTATTACCGGAGCTTAATTATTCAGAGTCCTTCAGTGTATTTTTGTAGGGCGCTTCATGGGAGGAGGTTATGTAATGCACTTCATTTTTTGCAGGTATTGGGGAATCATTACTTTAAAGCAATAGTGAGGACCAGCATTCATTTAAATTTTTTTAGATACCTGATACAAAGAAGTATCTTGTATACTTGGCCTTCCAAAGAGTTGTTAGATGATTCCGATGATTACATTTTTTACAATCGTGACAGCAACGATGAGGATGATGATGATGTTTCATCAGAGTCAGTAGTGTGTTGCCAAGGATATTAAAATATGCATGACACCTACAACTGGTATGTAGGTTCAGATCAGTGACATGTAGTGAAGTTATTGGCTCGTTTGATGAACTTTTTTGGGATCAGATTTATAAATATAGGAACTCAACTGTGTAGCTTACTTACCACTTGATTGATTGGTGTATCTAAAGACAAAAAAACATATCAACCTTTTATGGTGTTTGTTTTTTTGTTTTTTGTTTTTTTTTTACTTTACTTTTATTTAACCAGATAATTAATGGAAAACAAGTTGTCATTTGCAGTGACGACCTTTACTTCTTGACTAAAAATGGTCTATTTCAAAAAGTAAAAGGCTTGCTCAATTTTTTTATTTTTTATTCATTTAGTTTTATACCTTTTATTCATTTTTTGGTAGGAGCCATGCACATAAAATATTAATCCCATACAGAGTACAGATGTCATGAACCAAATTGTTCTCAATAATTTATATATGCAGTCCCCGTAGCTGACAATAGAGATTTAAATGGGGAAACAGCACAAAAGTATAAGGATAACACTTATGAGAAGTCATGTATGTACACTTTTAATGGAATATTCAATGGTTGAAAGGGTAGTTCGTTATCAGCCTTTCTTTAGAGTTGCATGATAGCACAATATTTAGATTCAGGTGGGTAGGAGCAGGGCGACATGCTGGATGGGAGCTCTTGACCAAACTTGAGCACTCCTGATGAAGTATATGGAAAGTTAGGGTGCATAATAAGTGTTATCTTTTGTAACATACAAAGAACAAGCAACTCGCTCTAGTTTCCTATCATGCAGCACCATTTTTTTAAATGTTCAGGATTGTTCAATCCAAGGTAAGGCAGTTAGTTTTCTAGGGTGGAGAATGGGGGACCAGTGGGGGCTTATCCCAGTGGATAGAGGACACTGCGGTGCAGAGTCTGCAAAAAGAAGGAAAAGAAAATATCCAACAAATATCAAAGTATGTGGCATTATTACATTGGCAGTGACCAAGGTTTTAACTTCTCTTGTGCTCTGCAATGACTTAGTTGTAAAGTTACAACAGCCAACAAGCTTTTGGATTATTTGTCCGGGAAACATCTGCTTTTCCTCAGGTTTCATCAATGGAGAGCCATTAGGGCATCGTTTGTCAGTGAAAATGCAGTTAACATGGATCACCAAGTACTACGTTTCAGTAATTAGTTGACCCTCTGGACATATTTCTTCATGTGTCAGTTAAAATGAACTCAAATCTTGAAACTGTTAACCCTCAGGAGCTTAAGATCACGTTACAGGTTTTTAGAACATCTCAAACTTTATCAAACGTAGCCATAATTTACTCTGTTGTCTTTTTTCCACATCAGCTTTACCAGGATGTTAGCTTTGAGTCAGTCAGTGCTTTGCATTTTAGCATATATGTTTATAATTGATGACTTGGTTCTTTCCTTAAAAGATCCTTGTCCAGATGGTTTGAGGATTTTTAAGAGGGAATCAGTGAACTGAAAATGTAAGTGTCAGGCATGAACTCAATATATTTGTTCTACTCAGCGATCAGCTATCAAGTCCAAGTTGTGAGCACAAATACTGCATGTGACAACAGCTCAGAGGAAGTCAAGTGCAGTGAGCAATATTCCAAGTTAACCCAGTCTCACAGCAAAATGTGTAATAGCAACATTTGTCCAGAAGCAATAAGCATATTACGTATGAGGCTCTTAGAATGTAAGATGCTTACAGTTTCTTCTGCCCAGTCTTTTCAACGGGCCAATAGGCTGATGACTCCATCCCCTGCCTGCAATGAAAATGATCGCGGACAGCACATATACTTTAGTGGCAAATTGCCTTATTTCAAGATAGATTGTTACTTTATAATTGTTTTGATAACATTTCTAGCAACAAACCTACCTTTAATTGAATCAGTTTGATCTGGAGTTTTTTGTTACTACGGACAACCTTCTGTGGTTGCTATGACAGCCTATGGATGCCAAAAACAAAGCAAGAGCAGATTCATATCCATTCACGGACCGAATGGATGTTGTAAATGTTGTTAAAACCTTTCCTGTTTTCATCCCCTAACCATGGTTGGGGCTGACACCAGGGGAGGTCCATACTCCCCTGGGCCGAAGGCAGCTTTTCCTTCGAGGTTAAATCACATTCGTTAAAGGTGGTACTGCGCTGAAAGAACAGGCCGTTTTGTTTTTGAAGAGCTGTACTTTATTAACTATTAGCACTGTAAACATAAACCATGGTACCTGTCACCATGTCGGACTCTACTCAGGACTAACAGCACACATACACACTGCTCCACAGGCTCACACACACTCGCATCTGCTGCACGCATGCACTTGCAATCTCACATCCACACACATAGAGCTGCCTGATCTATAACACATTCAAGCTAGACAACTCTCACAACACTTTTCTTGCTTTGTTTTTTCATTATCAATATTTAGGACCCTATTGTAATCCACCTCAGTTTTATCATTATTAGGGCCCGAGCACCCTACTGTAATGCACCTCATTATTATTAGTATATTGCCTGTAGGAATTATGTCTTGCTATAGAAAAGTGGGAAGTTATTTTTTTTGGATTGCTTAATGTTTTCAAAACACTACACACAATTAGCAAAACACTACACATCCTTTGCATAATTAAACAATCTTGTAAAAACTATACACTTTTTAAAAACCACTTTGTTACCATATGAAACACACACGTTTCACATTACTGTACTCTGTTTGCACGAGTTAAACTCTGCTGTGATAAACCTAAAACACTTTTAGCACTTCTACTTCCCTATGAATAGAGTAGGCTACTATCAACAAAGTACAAATATAATGTAAATTCACCAAACACTACACAAGACCAATGTTGCAGACTGAAGAAACTCATTTATTTCTCAACTTGCCCAAAATGTTGACATGGAGATTCATAACACTGAAACAAAATGTGACCAAAAAAAAAAAAACTGGACATAGTCTCTTCGTCTAGCTGGATCTGGCCAGAGAATTTAATATACATCGCAGGCAATGTCGTCATTAGCAAGACACCTTGGAAAGAAACGTCTTGAATGACGAATCCACCCTTGCATTGCTGCTACCTCCATCTGGTCACAGGCCTCCTCCATGGATTGGATGAGGGGTACCTCAGCCTGGAAACAGAGATTGTATACCTTCCAGTATGGATAATCACACTGCAAAAGTGAATAAATACCTCTGCATAGAATTTCAGAATTGCGCTCGAAAAATTTGCTTCATTTGAATATGGTTCTTTTTTAGGATGCGTGCCAGTGTTGATGTGAAGACCTGATGGACATTGTTGAATATGATGTGGTTATTGACAATGTTAGCTTGGAGCTGATTGAGTGTTACTGCATTGTTGGCTAAAACCATGTTTACTATCTCCCTCTCTTGCTGTTCTGTGAACATGGGAAGCCTTCCCCCTCGTCGTTCTTGATCCTCAATCCTACGTAGGAAAAAAAAAAAAAAAAAAAAGTATATGATACTAGTAATTTCACAGGAAAAAGTAACAAAAGTTCTGATAGTGCATAGATTACAGTACTGTGAGCAGTTACTGAAACCATGCAGATGTTTCATATTTTTACAATACCTATTTTCCAGTGGAAATGTTCCTATCACACTTGCCACTGTATATCGGCTTAGATTTGGCTGTACTCGCAGTCCAGCCTCCCTCATCATCAGGCCATGGTTGACAACGTGGTCAACCAGTGTTACGCAGCTCTCATTTGTCAGATTCCGTCCTCTTTGAGAACCTTCTTGTCTTCCTCTTCCTCCAGCATGGCCTCCTTCTCTTCCTTTGTTGATTCCTCTTTCTTCTCCTCCTCGTCTTACCCTTTCCATTGTGCTTGAAGACCGATGAACTCACCTGCTGCTTTTTATAGGGCTTACACACCTGATTGGTGTGTCTACAATTAAGCAAACACCTGATGACTGTGTTCAACCAATTGGTTGGACGGTGTGGTAATTTGACAGTCAGTGCTTTGGTATTGCAAGGAAGTGACTTCATGATAGATTTTTGTGTGTAATGTATGTTAAGTGTGTTTAGTGTTTTTCAAATCACTGTGTGTAGAGTTTTGCAACAAGTGTGAGGTTGACAATGTGCTTATAGTTGTGCAAATATGGGCTGATGTTTTGCTTCCAAAAAAAACTGTAAGTAGCTTTTTCATGGATGGTTTACATTGGAGCTTTAATATTCTTCTTTAATTCAGAATAAAAGTTAAAATCCTCTTTAAACTGACCTCGTGTAAACAAAGTTCTGAGCTTGCTACGGGAAGCAGGAGGGTCAAATGTCATGGGCTGGTGCGATCCTGGTAAAACATTTTTACTTAATTTTAATTTGTGAATTTCATATTGCCATTTTTATAATTTTCTAGTCACTGTGTTTTTGGCATTTAAAATATTGGAATATTATGGTCATTATATTGAGAATTTAATTTTTTCGAATGAATTAGGGAACACTTTTGATCACTGGGGGGAAATGCAAATGTACAGATTTTTATTGATGGAAAAGAAAAGTTAGTTTTGTGTTATGTAAGAAAAGAAAATAGTTTTCCCAAATAAAATAAATTTTAGATAAAGCTGAATGAGCCCTGTCAAATCACAGCTGATCTTCTACGCAGCTTTTACTGAGTTTGAATAAACAGCTGCTCATCATCTGTTGGTGGCAGTCACACATTTTCCTGTTACTCGGAGTTTGCAAAGGATTTAAACTTTAAATATTCATGGTCCTGGACAGAAGGGGATTCTCCTATCTTACACTGTTGTAACTGGATTTAAACCTTTCTGAAATCACAGCACAGATGTACACCCTTAAAGCTCTGTGCATTGTGTTGTGTTAGCTGAAGGGATTAAACACTGGTGGGATGCATCAATGTGGCAGAAAAACAGAAAGAGTAACAGAGTCTATGAAGGAATGAAAAGGAGGTAAAAGGAAGAGAAGATCAACAAACAGAGAAGCTGTTGGAGTAGAAAGGCAGGAATTAACTCCTACAAGGAAAAAGATGGAGCTCTAAGTTGAATATAAGACTGTTGGGGTCACTGTTTCCCATGAGACTCATGTTTAATCCTCATCTGCTCACTATTTACTGACATTAAATCACGCCGCTCAATCTACTCCGACACACACCGGGAATTTGGACCTGGAATCAGTGTAACAGACTAGCAGTGAATGCTATCCCTTAATTTTAAATGTTTGTCTCAACTGATTCAGATTTTTCCAGTCAGACCTTAAACCAGAGTGCTCAGATGATCCAATGCTTCTGTTGAATTATTTCTTGGTGTGAGTTAGCTTGTTCACTGAGGCAAAACAATCCTTGGCTTATTAGCTGTGGGACCTACAGTATAACAAATGTAATTAGAAACACATTACTTTGCCGGGGCTGGGTTATCTCAAGGTTTGGATCTTTGGGTTGAGCCTCTCGGGGCGCACTCTTCTACTGTCTATGGTTCGGTGTGGCGTACCGCTGCCTTGGTGGGGCTGGTGGCCTGAGACCCTCTATCCTCCTGGGCTGTGCTGGTGTCGGCGGGTGTCTCATATTAGTGCGTTGGTGATTGAAAGTGACCTCCATGGGGGGGGGGGATGACTATGCTGGCGGCATTGGTGTGGGGCCAGGGTGCCTGGCTGGAGGTGCTTGGGTTTGCCTGCTTATTGGTTTGTGAATCGCGGGGTGGCCCTGCTTGGGCGGTTGATAGCATCTTCTTTCATTGGGGGGGACGGGGCCGCCTCCCTGTGGACGTTGTTGTATTGTGGAGCCATGCGGGCCTGTGATGGTCCTAGTGCGGGCTTCTCTGCTGCACGGCGGGTTGGTTGCTCGGGGCTGGCGTGCGGCAAGCGTTGCCCCCTGGACCGCTAGGGGGTGTGGCTGGTGCCCCGCTGTGCCTGGGGGGTGGAGGTGCTGCCATGCTCTGTGGGACCGACATCGTTCAAGGGGTGGCCGCGGTGCGGGTTTTCCGGCTGTGCTGCACTGAGCTATTGCACCACATACACATATATACACAAAGGTTGGGTGGGGAGCACCGCTCCACCCCATCCACTTTCTTTTAATTGCACCTCATACATTCACTAAACACATACATTCACACAAGGGATAGGGAAGTGCCTCTCCATTGGGAAATGGAGAAGTACCATAACAGGGTGGTGGGTTGCACTGTCCGGTGTTGGCTGGGCCTGGGCTGCTGTCCTTGCACGTTCTGGGGCTGGGCGGTCCTACTGGATGGTGGCTGGCTCGTGGGCTGGGGTGGGGGGGGCTCTCCTCGGGGGGCTTTGCCCAGAGGCTTGCCCTTGGGGGTTCCCGGTCCCGGGGAAGTTCCCTTGGTGTCCAGCGGGCTTGGCCTGCTGGCTGGGCCAGTCTTGGCAAGGGTCTTCTGGGGCGTGTGGCGTGGAGAGGTGTGGCTGGAGCCGCATCTGCATGCCTGTGGGTGTGGCGTAAGGTTGCCCCTGCCTGGGCAGTGCCCTGCGGGGCCAGGGTTTGGTATTTGAGTCTGTGTGTCGCATACCGGTATGACAATCTGGCTGAGGCCCTTAACCCAGGCTCATCGCGTTGGCGGCATTGATGAAGGGTGATCTGGGGCACTCTGGGGGGCTCGGCCGGTGTGCCTGGGGGCCAATGGGGCAGCATCCCCTTGGTGCCCCAGGCAGCTAGGGATGTGGCTGCTGCCAGTACTGTATCTGTTCCGGTTCCTTCTGACCTGGTCGTGCGAGGGTGGCCTCTGGCTCCTTGGTCGCCACTCTTTCTGCTGGCCTGGCTGCATCTTTGGGCCCGATTAGTTCACGGAATCCAATCAAACCTTCAGTTTGTGTTGCTTAAAACGTTTCAGTAGGATTTGGATCACTTTGATTAAAAAAAACAACAGGACTCTCCTGATCTCAACAGGGGGTATGATTTCAAGGTGGATTTCAGGAAAAAAATCAACCAATATTATCTATGAATCGAATCGGCAACAACAAATTGTGAATTAATTTGTTGCTAAAACTAATCATAACACCCTGGTGAATAATCACATTTTGTTATTAATTTGTATAAGAAATGTCTTTGGAGTTGTGAATGCCACATTTCAGCTGTCCCCTGATTTAGACCCACAACAGTTGATCTGCATTGATGAAGTCCACGCTGAGATAGTATTAAAAAGACAAAGAACAATACAGTAATCAACCGGTTGTGTGTTAACCAACACAGAGTGAAAGAAAAGCAGGAATATATATATATATATATATACATTAAAAAAAATTACCTTTTCCCAAGTGGGTATCAAGGGAGAGCCGAAGGTTCGTGATTCAGTCCTCCTCCAGCGCCAGTCCAGTGGGTCCCACCCGGAATCCTACACCATAAAGCATGGCTAAGGACGACTGAGAGTGGCCACCTCTCCCGGGCTCCGACTTGATGGACCGGCCAGCCTGGTAAGAGAGATGAATCCCACCTTCTGACACCAATTGTAAAGGCCACATTTCAACTGCCCCCTGATTTAGACCCACAACAGTTGCTCTGCATTGATGAAGTCCACGCTGAGACGGGAATGTATAAAAAACATATTTAACAAAGAAAAGAGCAAAGGATAAATACAATGACCATCCTCCAGTAGGAGGGGTGATGCGCTGAACCCTGAAAGAGTAAAGCAATATATTTTATAGTTGATGAAGAGGAAGGGGGGGGGGTGTGAAGGGAGGAAGGAGTTAGATGGAAAATCACTGTTACAGACCTCTGCTTATCAGAGCTTTGGTATGAGACCTTGAGCAGAGACTGGTTTTTGCTGGCACTGTGAATAAGAGCACAATCTGTCTTGTCTGTACTGCGAGTAATCTAATCTAACATGACTCAGCAAAGGAGCAACGTCTCTGTTCAAAAGTACAACAATATAATGCAGTCATCGTGTATAAACACATGACAATTGTACACATGGACACACATTTGATGATATGATGATTAATATAATAATTGCCATAACAGAGTCATTTATACAAACTTTTAGCCTTCAAACATGTAGTATTCCTTAAAATGTTGGCATCACCATTTTGAAGATTTCTGCTAATCAGCGTTACCATATTATGTACTTGGCATGTCAGGATTGCTCTTAGTATTTTCAACCAATAAAGGAGGCGGATGGGGTCATGATGTAATTTTTTTGGGGCTGTCTAGAAATCACGAAACATGAAGTTTTCCCAACGCTTGTAAGTGTCATTGAAATCCGTGAGAATCATAAACGCACTTTTAATTTGAAACGCCTTCATTGATAAACAGTCGAACAAGTTGATTTGATCAGATCATTGATCAGATTATTGCAGTGTGAGGATCAGTCGCATTCTTCTGTCCGAGTCACAGTTAAAATCTCTCCTTTTCTCATACTAATGTTAGATTAACGTTTGTTTGTGTGGAAAGCCTGATTTTAATAACTTCTGTATTAAAGCAGAGCATCCTGCTTTAATACAGAGGAGACAGAGATGTTTGCAGTGAAACAGAACCATTGACTTCCTACATAATACACAGTTTTAAATAAAAAATGTTTAATGCCTTATGGAGATGATGTGAGCGAGTCCGAACTGAAGCTGAGCCTCATTTAAATATGTGCAGGAACAGTTTCTGGTATCCATCGTCTGAAATGTGCATTTCACCAACCTCTGCATATGGCAGCTTGTTTTACATATTATGTACTCTGTAGTGGATCAAACTGTGACTTTACGTTGAACATGGTATGAAAATACTTGCAGGTCCGTGGGATCCTCAGTGTGGAGTTACAGAGTCTCAACAACTCTGTCTCCACCCTTTCCTCTGCACACACCCAACACAGCATAACGTGGATGGCTGTTCATCATAGGAATGGGATCCACACAAGGTTCCTGCTGCTTAACAGAAGGTTTTCCTTGCTGCCATGATGAATTCATGTTGGGTGTGGGATACATATGTATGTGTATTTACGTATATATGCATATGTGTGTATCCATAAAATGAAGAGTCCGTCCTTAAGACTGCTCTACTGTAAAGTGTCTTGAGATACCATTGGTTATGATTTGGCGCTATACAAATAAAAGATTGATTGACTGATTGATTGAAAATAGTTGGACATCACTGTGATGTGGATAGAAGTCTGACGTCTGTCAGAGTTTCATTTATCGAGCAGCAGCAGCCGAGGCTCAACTCGGGTGCGCACAGCTGTCAGCTCCACAACACACAACCTACCGTCTTTGCAGAAAAGAGAGTGCATGGCATGGTTAAAATCTAGTTAAATCTAGTTAACACAATTGTTAAATATGAAGATATTGAACCCTGTTCAATATGTGACAATTTAACAGTGTGAGTGTCAGTTTGGATAGATTCTTTCTGGGAGTCTATTTTGCAATATTATGAGTTTGTGTAGCTTACAATGTCCTAACTTCTATCCATCCATTCATCCATCTTCATACCCGCTTATTCCCATTTATCAGGGTCGCGGGGTGTCCTAACTTCTAGTGAAATATAATGTTTCACCTCATCGGGGCGCTGCACTTATTCCAGGTTTAGAAACGCGTAAGAAGAAAAGAATTTAAGCAGATTACCAATGTCATGTGGGGTTCCTCAGGGCTCTGTTCTTGGACCCCTTCTTTTTAACCTTTATATGCTTCCTTTAGGACAAATTTTACAAACTGTAAGGTTGATTATCAGAGCTACGCAGATGACACACAACTATATCTATCACTGAACCCAGATGACTATGGTCCCATTGAGGTGTTGTGTGACTGCTTAGAAAAAGTAAACTGCTGGATGAGTGAAAACGTCCTTCAACTAAACGGTGATTGTCTTTGGTAACAAGGAAAAGAGGACTGCTATCAGCAAGTATCTTGAGTCTCGATCTTTAAAAGCTAAAGACCAAGTCAAAAACCTTGGTGTTCTGATTGACTCAGATCTTACATTCAGCAATCAGATCAAATCTATCACAAAAACAGCCTTCTACCACCTAAAGAACATCTCCAGAGTGAAAGGTTTAATGACTCAGAAAAATCAGGAGAAACTGGTCCATGCTTTTATCTCCAGCAGACTGGACTATTGTAATGGTCTTCTGACAGGAATCCCCCAAAAGAGCATCAAACAGCTACAGCTGGTTCAGAACGCTGCAGCTCGGGTCTTAACCATAACAAAGAGGTCAGAACACATTACTCCAGTTTTAAAGTCTTTACACTGGCTCCCAGTCAGCCTCAGAATAGACTTTAAAGTTCTGCTGCTGGTGTATAAATCTGTGAATGGGTTTGGTCCAGAATACATCAGTGACATGTTAGTCAGGTATGGTGAAGCTGCTTTTAGTTGTTATGCTGCAAAGAAGCGGAACAAACTGCCAGCAGAGCTGAAATCAGCATCCAATGTGAACATTTTTAAATCAAAGTTAAAGGCACTTTTTTCCCTACTGCATATGATTGAGAGAGAGTTGTTAATGTAATGTGTTTGTTGATGATTTGAATTGATTTTACTGATGATTTTAAATGTTCTTATTGATTTTAAACAATTGAATTCATATTTTATCATGTAAAGCACAATTGAGTTGCCTTGTGTATGAAATGCACTATACAAATAAATTTGCCTTGCCTTGCCTTGCCATGGGAGAATACGCGCAAGGCCAGATTTGAATGGGAATGCCCACATTTCAGGGCCGCTGCACCCAGAACCCGTAACTGGGATGAAGGTGAGATGAAGCGACTGACTATGTACAGGGTACAGGGGGAGAATAGTGCGGAGCCAAAAACAGCACCACTGCGCAGCTTTTCTGACTCACACACATGGGAGAATAGTACAGTGGCCCAGAAGGGCCACACAACACAACACACCAACATAAGTTACAATACACCAACAACCTTCACAACACGGCAACAAAAATCACAACACACTAACAAAAGTCACAACACACCAACAACCTTCACAACATGCCAACAAAAGCCACAACACACCAACAAAAGTCCCAATGGAAAAGAGGGGGGATTATTTTCAAAATAAAATACTCCGATCTTCCGGAGTCGAGGTCTGAGTTTACCTTCGTACTGAAATTGTCTTACAATCTCATAACGTGACTGCTACGAATTGAGATGTACTCGTGCTGGATTAGCCATGCACAGAGATTGTTGTACTGATTAAAAAAATGCTTAAAACATCACATCAGTTGACCATCAATAAAAAAGTCGAACAATGATAAAAAAATATGATTGTCATGATCATATTATATGAATACAACAGCTTATCATTGTAAAGTTACAATCGGTCAACTGTTATTTATTGCAATGTATATTATAATCATGTTGTTTTGGGGAAAAAAAATACCCTTCACTATGAAGAAGATTAACCTGTCTATCCTTTCTTTGTGGCGTTGGAACCTCACCTGCCTTGTATATTGAGCAGTTGTAATTTTTTTCCCAAGAAAAGGAGCCATTCAACACTCATCAAAAAAAATTGGCTTAGAACATTAGCTTTGAAATTGCATTTTCAATCTCTGCACGGCGGAAGTAGCAACACTCACAGCGGAACTAGCAAAAATTCATTTTCCGTTAGTGCGTATGCTCATAATCGATCTCATTACGAGTTAAACTCAGAATGTGACACTGGGACTTCGGATTTAACATGTACATATAAAGTGTCTATTCGTACGTTTGCCATACAGACAACCCCCGATGCTATTGGTACGGTTACCAAAGTATAAGTACGTAGCATCTTAGGTTTAGGTTTAGGTTTAGGGTTAGAGTTAGGTTATAACCCCATATCGCAACATTTTTTAGGATTAGGGTTAGGGTTAGGGTATGGTTTAGTCTTAGTCACATGACCTAAACTGGCCAGGGGCTCTGCATACGGATAGAATGTTGGTATATTGATACGGCAACTGTACGGATAGCCACTGCCTATAAATATTGCATTTATCCATGATTGAATCACATACAGTATATGGCGGTCAGGGCATCAGGCCATGACATCATCTTGGGGCACCTTTTGGGGGCCCCACACTGCCAATTATGGACAGTTAAGGAACACAAAAGCAGATACCATATTCTGTTAAAAACCAAAATGTGAAAGTGAAAGTGGTCCATCAGAGTTAATGTCATTTAAAATGTTTGACACTGAGGAGCATTCAGACAGTAGGGGAGCAGTTAGAACTATGGAAATCATGTTCATAGAGGGAAAAATTTAATTAATTTGTTTTTTAATAAAATATGGTATCTGATTTTGTGCTCCTTAACTGTCCATAATTTGCATATTATCTGGCCGTGCGTGGTATCAACGCAAAGGTCTGGTCCTCCCGAGTCCAAATATGTGCTTGGTATTTGGAGTCCAAATTGCGCCCGCTAGAGCGAAACACATTTTTCGGGCAAAAAAAAAAAAGTGTTAATTTTGTGTTAAATGTAGTATTTTATTTCCCCGAGTCTGAATATGTGCTTGGTTTTCAGATAGAGTCTGAAATGGGCCCACTGGAGGCCCCCGGAAGGTCGGTCCGAAGTATTATTTTTTTGAAAATAATCCCCCCTTTTTTCTGTTGTGACTTTTGTTCGTGTGTTGTGGCTTTTGTTGGTGTGCATGAGTTTGAGTTTATTTTATTTAAAACAGGGACAATACATATTAATGAACATATAGATGTAAATGTACAAAGATTATAACCAAATGGCTAAAATCCATCTTAGTCCCTTCGGCAGGTTGATGTCAACAACATAAGATAATAAAATCATAAAAACAACAGTAACAAGGATTACTATTGCAACAACACATCATCAGTAGGGTAAAAGTAACCTGTCTCACGACTAACACTGGCCATGAAGTTTGCCTTCATGGCCAGTATGAGCAGTGTGTTGTGACTTTTGTTGGTGTGTTGTGTTGTGTTGTGTTGTGTTGTGTTGTGTTGAATAGACCCCGTGGGACAGATTGGGATAGATAGATAGATAGATAGATAGATAGATAGATAGATAGATAGATAGATAGATAGATAGATAGATAGATAGATAGATAGATAGATAGATCACTGATGTGGACATAAAAGGGGGCTGGAACTACAAGAATCTTTTTGATGATTGTGCAGCCCAAAGCTTAAATACCTTAACTCACAGAGTGGGGCTTGTGTCTATGTTTGCCTGTGCATCTGATAATCTGTGTGGACCAACAGATGAACTCTTCCATTGGGTGGATCAGTGTGTTCAGTAAAAGCCCAGGAGGCACAAAGACAGAAGGGAGTGCAAGAGAGAGCAAAAGAAAGTGAAAGAAACAAAGGCAGAGAGCAGAAGATCCATTGAGTGTGTTTTTCTGTGGCTGAAGAATCGTCCCCAGTGGCTTTGAAAAGAGGGATAATCCTGTCAAGTAAGCGGACCTTTGGATATTCATGACTGGCCGAGCGGTTCCGTGGACTGAAGGAGCGCACAGCCAGGATGGGATTAAACATCAAAGTGGCTATGACATGAATCAGCCAGGGCAGATTTCTGGTTTGCACCTGCCACCAATAAGAGATACATGTACATTTGTAATCAACAAATTTTGAAACTCTTTACTGTAAGTTAATGAAATAGTTTATTAAGGCTTTACACCGGAAAGAGAAAAAGAAAACAAAAAAAATGTCTATACAAGATGACTGAAGGGGTTAAGACTGAAGTACAATACTTATCGATGCCTCACCCCATGAACACAACTCCAAAATACACAGAACCAAACAGCAAGCAACATGATAAAAAAAATAAATAAATACAAAATATAATTATTTGGTTACAGTCATCATGAATTACATCCAAGTTTAAACACACAAAACCAATGATAAACAGAAAACATTTTTTTTAATCCTGCATTATATATTTGATAATTTATATATTTATTGCTACTCCTTGACCTCCCCCGCTTCCTAACTCTCCCACACACAGTACATACAAACACACCCTCACCATGCACACACACTCTCACACATACAACATGCATTATTCTTACTTTCATTACCACTCCACTCATAAGCTTACAGTTTCCACTACTCTTCACAAAAATCACTTCATTCTGAACTTGCAGGTAAACATTACAGGTAGATATTATTTTACTAGTACAGTGCCCGTCGGAAGTATGTATTCATGTGGGAGCATAAGGGGCATTATTGCGGGTGCAAAATGTGGGTGCACTTTTCCTGGTTTATTTCTATGGGACATGTGCATGACTTCATCATCACTTTTATATTTTTTTGTATGGTGTATTTTTCTGTAACATGTTTTTTGGAGTCATGTGTATTTGTGTATCTTTCTGTTGTCTTTTTGTGCATAAATGTTTGCTGTTTTTTTTTTTTATTTGAATTTTTTTGTAATGTATGTTTTTAATGTGTATTTTTGTATAATT
Source organism: Gouania willdenowi (assembly GCF_900634775.1). Taxonomy (NCBI): domain Eukaryota; kingdom Metazoa; phylum Chordata; class Actinopteri; order Blenniiformes; family Gobiesocidae; genus Gouania; species Gouania willdenowi. The sequence continues at coordinate 27,003,324 of NC_041064.1, read as the reverse complement.
ATTGTTTTTGTTGCTATTGTAGTGTGAATAACATACTCTGTAGCATTATAAAGGGGTATATTTGCAGGTGCAAAGTAAAATAGCGTGTGCAATTTCCCTGGTTTAATTCTATGAGACATGCGCATTATAAATGTGTGTTTTTTTTTTTTTTAAACTCATTTTTATATTTTTTTCATTTGGTGTTTTTTTCTGTAATGTACAGTGCCCGTCGGAAGTATGCATTCATGTGGGATTATAATTATTTAGTTGATGTATTTTGAGTCATTTTCATGTTTTTGTTGTCGTTTAGTGTGTGTGCCTGCCTAACTTTCACTAAACTTATCTATTTTCAGTAGTTAGGTGTAGTGGCAGGTGTGCCGTGAGTGAAGCTCCGTTTACTGATCTGACTCAACACTACAGTCACTACCACCAAACGGATGGGTGTCGTGACACAGACTGTAACCGGACTAAATGGTGGTCTGTCACACACACACACACACACACACAAGTAGACAGTGATCGATAGTGAAGCGCACCTGATCGGTGTGTGTGAGACTCTACCTGGGACTCTAATCTCCTCCGTTGGTTCTCTCTCACACGTGTGCTGCTGAGAAATGTGCAGCTTTCAACACAGCAGCCATTGCCGTCAATAACTTTCCTCAAAAGAGAAAAGAGAAGTCCACGGGAGCTCATGCACGCACCGGAAGTGAGCTGTGCAGTGAAATACATATAGATGGTGCGCTAGCGCCCCCTCACACCCTGAGGTCAAAACCTATTCAGCATAGGTTTCATTTCGGGCCGTCCAGAAGTGAAATAAAATTAAAATAAACATTTTGAAATGACCAAATTACTCCAAAATAACAGATACACATACTTGGGGTATTTGGAACCCATTGACCAAGTTTCAGGTCGAACTCGCACCACGTCTGGGAGATATTTGCTCCATACACACACATCCACGCAGACGTTCCTTGCTTTTATAGGTAGATATCTCTGAGTAGATATTTAACCATTTATACTGTGTGTTTTATTAGATGAGATTGTGCCGAATTTAAAAAGAAAATAAAACATGTAAAAAAAACATTCTAATTAATTAGAGACTGTAATGAATTAATTATTTGATTGAAATTAATATTTGACACGAGAAGCAATATTTTTTTAAATTTAAATGGTTTTGTATATGATTGAATCAATGAAAACCATAAATTATCTTAAACAACAAATAACTGTAACCATGGTCACAGGCTGTAGCAGGGAGAATTCTGTTATACAATGTCCAAGGAAAGCAGTTCATGCAACCAGCTCTCAGGCAGTAGCAGAAGGAAGACTCAATACAATCTCAAAGGAATGCATAATGCCACCAGTTATCAGGCTGTAGCAGAAGAAGAGTGATCAAACTGAAAAACAGCAGTGCAGACATCTTCTTGGCTTGAAGAGCCTCGAACAAACATGAAGCTGGCAAATGGCTAGCTGACTTCAGAATCAGAATCAGAAATACTTCATTGATAAGAAATCAAGAAATAAATTGAATTGCGCCCTGAGCTACCTTGGAAGCTCAGCGTTCCTCTGGCTACGCGGGATGAGCCCAGGACTGCCACAACTTGCATCCTACCACCTGATCCTGACCTTGGAGACCACAGGTATCCGCATTGCTCTGCAGACGAGCAATGAATGGGGGTATTCTCTTATTCAGAACTTTTCTGCAGGATTTTTGCATGTGCAAAATCCAGTAAAATGACAACATTGTGTTCTAATGGATTTTTTACATTTTAAGAGTCATTATTTTGTTATCTTGTCTTAATCTTAGTTAATCTTTTCAAATTGATCATTTCAAAGAACCCCTTTTTACCTAGATAGTAGACGAGCTACATAAAATGGAGGCGCTGCTGGGACAAATTTTAGGTGTCCAGGAAATTTAGAGGAGTTTATCCTCTAACTTTTGTAGCCGTTTTTTAGGAGAACAAAATGGCAGACAGAGCAGAGCTAACTTCTGAGCATAAGTGATTGTGCAGAAGTCAAAGTTTGGATGAGGCTTATGAACTGTTAGCTGCAGTCCTTGGAAAAGTAATAATCACCAAAATTGAAGAGATTTTACAAACTATGAAGTATTTGCAAAAAGTTTGTGTTGGAGGAAGGATCTTCCACTCGAGACTGAACAGCCTGATGATTGTATGTGAAGGTATAGTGAAGCGTTATCAGCATCCAGTGTACCTCCAGAGGTGCTGTTTGCAAAGATGTAGCAAACTGGCCTTTGAGTCCATTCTTCAAACAGTAGGACATTCTTTGCAAAAGACAAGCAAACCTCCCTCTGAAAGCGGCTATTGATACCTCTGCCTTTTCTCAGGAACACAACCTGCACCAGTCGTGAAGAACAGTTTGATAACTGAATGGAGCAAGCAGTGCTTATGGTGGAAGAAAGTGAATGCACCGAGAGAGAGAAAAAGTGATGTCTTATGGAGTCTTAAAGGGCCAGCCCTTTATATAGAGAAAGCTGTTAAATCTTCAAATCCTTAGGCTGGCCCAGCAGAGTACTTGCACAATCTTCATAGTACTTTTGAGGCTGCAGAATCAGGAGGTGAACTATATTTTGCTTTCAGATTAATGCAACAGGAACAAGGATAGAAACTCTCAGGCTCACTATGGGGACTGGAGCACTCCCTTTTTAATGTAAATAAGTAAGTAAGTAAGTAAGTAAGTAAGTAAAAGTTTATTTATATAGAACCTTTCAAGAGCAGAAATGTCACAAAGTGCTTCACGAACAGAGAAAATAAAACAGAGTTAATAGAGAGGTGTCATACCTACCAGTTGTGTGGTTAGAGCCAGAATTGAGCAGCTACTGAGAGGTGCCGTTTCTTCAGATCTGATGCTTATACAGCTACAACTTAGAGAGAAAGATTCAGCTCCCAACCGTTCTCCAGCTTCTAAGGGAGATTGAGGAATATGAAGTTTCAAGAATGAAACTGAAAACCACAGTGCATCAGGTACAAGCCAAACTGACAGAAATTCAAATCTCAAAGCTGAAATAAAGACCTTGAGGCCAAGGTAGCATCTAAGCGAAGGTAGCTGCAAAGACACATCTGTAGCTTTGACTTCATCACACACATGTTAGAAGCAGCAATAATCTGAGTTTGAAGCTTTAAAAAAAAAGAAGTTCAAAGATTACAACAAAATCTGACTAATAAAGTGACTGCAGCAGATGGCGCTGCCAGTGCCTATAGAACCTCAACAGTGGAAGCAACTGCCAGAGTTGACAACCCCACTAACAGACCGCCAAGACACATAGAAGATCAGTGCGGCTAAGGTGCAGGAAGAACGGACATGTTATGCCAAAATGAAGAAAATCAAAGCAAAGTCAATTAAAAAAAACTGATTCAAGATCTAAAGATTATAGACAGCATTAAATGAACCTTATAGACAATCTGCATTTCTACATGTTAATTTTAATAGAAAATACACAATGACAGATTTTTTTAATGTTTCCAAAATGTGTGTGTTTTGCCTCCAGCGGGCTCACTTCAGGTTCTACAGCCAAGAGAAGCACATTTTTGGACACGGCAGGACAAAACCTATTCACTGATACCAGTGGGACCATTCAATCTGAGCTCTGAATGTGAAGTACACTTTTTTACTACAAACATTTCACCATACATGCCATCTATCAAAATTATCATTGTGTACTCTATTTTCTATTAGAATTCACTTGTTGTATCATGCCATTAGGACTTTAATGTTTAATTCACCCTTACCAAGTAGCGTGCTGCAGCCCATGGTAGTACAAGGAAATGCAGTCACCATCAACAGTTTCCAGATTTTTTATACAGAACCAGTTCCTTAAAGAGACAGTTAATCCTGTGGGAACAGCTTTGTCCAATATGTATCTAAGTGAAAATGTAACTTCTATTTCTCTTGACAAAGCAACTGCACCAGTTTTTGAGGCATTTTAAGTGTGTCACAGATTGGCATTAGCCAAGGAAGTTAAGCACACCATCCGTCTGGCTGATCAAAGGCTTTCCCGTCAGTGTTCACACCGCCTGGTACCTGCCAATATTGAGGATGTAAAGAAGCATCTGCAGGAGCTCCAAAAGGCAGTTCTCATGCATCACCAATTGTGATTGTCAGAAAGAAGAATGTGTCATTAGGATGTGTTTTGACTACATATTTCTGTACAGTAGACAACCCCAATGCATCAATGATGTCCTCGACTCCCTGTCAGGAAGCCAATGGTTTTCTGTTCTCAACCTGAGAAGCGGTTATTACCAAATAGCTATGGCAGAGGAAGACAGCGTTCATCTGTTGTGTGGGGTTTTTCCAGTTAGAAAGGATGCCTCAGGAAACTGGAGCTACCGTAACATTCCAAAGATTAACGGAGAAGACTGTTGGGGACATGAATCTACTCCAAGACAATGTCTACCTCAATGATCGTATTGTCTTTGGGAAGTCAATGGAAGAGCACAAGGAGAGACTCTCAAAGTCCTTGACTGACTTGAAAAAGCTGGGTTGAAAAATCTCATGATGAGTGTTAGTTCTGCAAGCCAAACATGAAATACCTGGGGAATAATTTCTCTGCAGATGGTGTCTCACCAGATCTGGGAAAGGTGGAAGCTGTCACCACCTGAAGACCCTAAAATCTTTCCTAGGGTTTTGTGGGTATTGCCGCAGATTCATAGCTAACTGTGCTACCATAACTGAAAGAGTTAACAAAAGGCTATGCTCCCACTCAGAAAAGCAGGAAGCATAACAACTCTTTGAGTTAGTTTTTGCCCTCATAGGAGATACATTCCACCAGGTCATCTATTGATTCACTCACGCACCAGTGCTTGTATTTTCTAACCCTGAAAAGCTGTGTCCTATTCATGGACCCCAGTTTAAAGGGACATAGAGCCATGCTGTATCGGGAACACAGGGAAGGCTTAAGACCAGTTGCATTCACTAGCAGGAGGCAAAAAAGAATTATTTCATACACCAGTTCGAGTTCTTGACACTCAAGTGGGCCACGATTATCTTTATGAGCTTATTTTACAGAATAAGCTAATGGAGAGTAAGGAATAATGGAAAATCATACCCAAAACTGAGGTGAAGTCCATCTGTCAATATGTCTCAATCCCGAATTCTTCAGACAATCTTGTTAAATATGTGGAGCAGTTAGGGAGCTGCAGTTTCTGATCTTTACACATTTCAAATTCAGATAGAACTGAAGTCTTTGGAGTAAATGTCAAGTCCAGAACTGGCATCTGCACAAACAGGAGATCAGGATAATGGACATGCTATGCAAGCAGTCCAACATCAAATATGGCCTGACAACATTGACAGTAATTCAGAACAGTCTGATCTAAAACGAGAAAAGGGCAAACTGTTTAATTAAGGAAGGGCTGCTTCATCGTAGCAACAAGCAACCCTCAAGGGAAAACTTCTCGCAGCTAGTCCTTACTGAAGAGTTTCCTGAAGCTGTGCTTAAGTCCTTGCACAATGACAGGACACCTTGGTATTTAAAGAACTACAGATCTGCTGAGAAGTAGATTTTTATGGCCTAAAATGGCTAGAGATGCTGAGCAGCATGTCAAAAACTGTGGAAAGTGTCTAGTATGCAAGACTCTAAGTCAAAGAGAAGCTCTGCTGCATTAGATCACAAGCAACAGACAAATGAATCTAGTATGCATAGATGTCCTGTCCGTGGAGCCAAACTCCAAGGTGACTGATCATTTCAACCGCTACGCACAAGCTTTCCCTACAAAGAAACAGAAGGCTCAGACAATAACAAAAGTCTTGTTTGACAAGTTATTTGTACATAATGAATTAATTTTCAGAATCCATTCTCATCAAGAAAGGTATTTTGAGAGCAAGTCGATCAGAGAACTTTTAAAGATGATGGGCGTCAAAAAGTCAAGGACATACCCATCATCATCAAGTGGATCCTCATTCGGAGTGGTTCATCTAGACTTTGCTTTCCAAGCTTAGAACTTTAATTTGTGGAAAGAAAGGTCAGTAGAGTCAACATGGTGGATACCTTGTGCATGTTTACAACGGCACTAAGCGCAATGCCGCAGGGTACTCAATCATATTTGGAAGGAAAACCAGACCCCCTGTTGACCTCTGCTTTGGTACGTCAATAGTGTTCAGAATGCTTATTAGCTTGCCTCTGAAGCAGCTAACAAGTCTCATCAAAAGAACAATAAAGTAGGCTTCCAGTCACTTGAAGTTGGTGATAGTGTTACTAAAGAATTTTGGACTAAAAGACAAACATAAGTTGCAAAGTAGAATTGAGTCTTGTGCCATATGTGGTAGTTCAAAAAATGCCTATTCTTCCTGTGTTCAAAGTTAGACAGGAGGATGGAAGAGGATGCACCAAAACTATTCACAGAGACCACATTTTTTTGGAGAACTTGTGAGACTGCCAAAATCGGAGGTGGACTACGAGACACAATCCAGCAAGGCCTGATTTTACCTGGTTGAAAGATCTCGTGTCATAAGGTAATGCAGGGCCTTCCGCTGTAATACGAGAGAATGATTTTGTTTTGCTGCGAGGAGAAGAAAGTCCTGAAGAAGATCATTTTGAAGAAGAACAGTTACAGTAAGTGAAAGTATACAGGTTTCTGAACGAGAATCATCACCTGAATCTAACAGTGGAGGTAAAACAAAAGACTCCCAATCAGTTATGGGTGCATACATGTATTTAATTTGATTTACATGTATAAAAAGATAATACAATTTTGTGAAGGTAAATTGTTCATAAAACGTTTCAGAGTAATAATTGGGTCAACTGAGTTATGTGCTGAAAACACAGCAATCGAGAAGAGTTGGCTAAAATGAAGGAAACTGAACGGAGTACGTGTTTAATCTGGAGGATTTTTTTGTTGCTGTGAAACACAATGGAAAGGTTACGGTGTTTTCATTAAACTGGTGACTTTTGTAACTAATGACTGCTGCTTTATACATTTTTACTTGTAAACAAACAAAAAAACATTGTTATTGATTAGCAATAATTTGTTGAAGTTTGCAATATTTTTCAGAGAGCACCCTTCTGAAAATTTGACATTACTGATGATTGTATACACCAGAGCTTATGACAGTTATCAACAGATAAAAGTCGATTCAAATAAATGAAAAAAATCAAAACATATTCTTTCGGAAAAACAGCCTTTGTAGTAAAATAAAAGTGACTTAAAGTTATAAGTGGGTTTTGTTTGCGGTTGCAATGTGCTTGATTGCAGTAATGGATGATAATATGATCACAAAAATTTACACATGAAAATGTATAACTGTTCTACATAACCTTAGAAAACAAATCAAGGAGAGTAAGATTAAAGTGATTTAATGAACATGCTCAACAATCAAATGTGTTTTCTCAAAGAAAAAAAAGGAAGTAAAATTATTCAAAACCTTCAGTTCAAAGCTTACACAACAGTTTCCACTAAATACGGTATTTATTACACTGGTTGTTTGATTGGTTTGATTCCTCCAAACATGAGCAAAAAGTATGTTTTTTACAAGTAAGTTATTTGATTGGTCTGGTTTTCTTTACAAATAAATTGTCAGTGTCTTAGAAGTTACTAACAGAGAGAGAACCACATATTAATTCTGAAAAGCAAAAAGACAAACAATAGCAATTTTACTTTTAGCTTCCCAGCCATCACAACGCTGCTCTGTGTTTTAAAAACTTGACCCCCAATTTGTAATGTTACTGAGGCCCAATATCATGTTGCGCAACAACATATGTCAGCTCTCCGCATTGTTGCCCCCCTTGGATTTTGCCATTTCATAAATCAAATTAGAAAAACACTCAGAGCAGCATTATGAAAAATCATCAGTGGATTTATAGCATGAATCACCACAGTGAAATTAACTCAGGGAACAAAAAATTGTCTTTCTAGTCACATAAATATAAAAATCCTGATATTTGCGTCAATCCTTGTAAAAAAAAAAAAGAATCATATTACATACAATGCGTTCATCTGTCAGTCAACACAACAACTTGTTTAAGAGAGTTATTTTTTTTTTTTTTAAATAAAGAATAAAATCTTCAGTGTTTACACTAATCCATTAGCATACCTGTCTACATCTTATGTTGGAATAAAAATGGTGTATTTGCCAATTCTGATTTGACAATTACTCAAAGAAACAAAAATCAATGTGCAAATCTCAAAAATTCTGTTTGAAATCAAAGAGCATCATATATGTCAAATTCCATATACAGTATATAGGAGCCACGTTAGACTTGGTTTAGTCTTAAGTGGGCGTGATTACAAAGATATATCTGCACTTTTAAAAATCGATAGTTATTGAACTTATTATTTAAAAATCATAATTTGGATCAACACCATCAACAAGTAATAACAACAAATCACAACTATCTGGAACTCAATAACATGCTTTTGTACTTGCCAATCAATGCATTCTTTGTAGCGTTGACCATGTCTAGATACTGATACTGTTAATGGGTCCAATACGGAGGTACATACCTGTATCGGTACTCCATATCATAGTACAGAAATCAAGTACTCTTTCTGGAAACAATAACAATCAAAACATCTCTATTTTTACTTTCTACAGCATGTTTTTGAGGTCTGCATTAGATGAGCCAACAGGCCCTATTTGACTTTTTTGTCTTGACTTATATAATTTGCATCTAGAGCATCAAATGCAATAAAAGCAGAAGTGTTTTGTGGTAGCCTTTTATCCAAGCAAAAAACCTCATTAAAGCAGAGATGATGATGTACATTGTAAGATAATTGCATCTAATGTAATTTTCAGTATTTTAAAGATTAAGAAAGTCATATTCTCTAATACCTATGTAAGCAATAAATGAAGACAATAAGTTGTGTCTATAAAGTATTTCCTATTGATCTGATTTGTGGAGTTCTGCCTTACTTATATATTTATATTTTTATTTTTATCTTTGGGAAAAAATTTAAAAGATAAAAGTTAAATAAATAAATGATTTATCCTTTATCCTTATCCCTATTTATCATTTATTTATCCCTTATCCTTTATATCTATCATTATTATTACTACTTAGTGTTGTGGTAGTCGAGACCTTTAAGTGACTGAGTGACGTGTGTGACAAGGGAGATATGAACTAATCACCGGTAAAAAGCCTAGTAAAACTCCAGAAAACAATCACCATGAATAAATATTATCTCCCTGGTAAAGGTAGTAGCTCTAACAACAGGTAAAATGATAAACTGGTGATATTACAGCCTGTGAATGCAGGACAGGGGACACGCTTACTCCGTCCGGTGAAGCCTGTTCCATTTACCGAGCTCTGTGTGTGTTTAATAAGTCCATGTGTGTCCGTGTGAAAGTCTGTATGTTTATGCCTCTGTCCATCCAGTCTTTTCATTATATCCATGTCTTTTAATGCTTTTAAATAGTATCGGCTGTAGTCCGTGCCGCCGCCATCTTGGATTATGTCGTCACCAGCGCGTCATCAACGCAACTTGTACTAGCGCAGAATGACTCAAATAACTGTAAAGAGGTCTTATATTAGTCTATTATCTTTTTAAAGTGGTGTTTTTTGTGTCTTTAGACTCCAATTACATGTATGTATATAATATGTTCCCTACAATATAAACAGGTTCACAATATAATTATTTTTTATAGTTTCTGTTTCCACTGTATCCAGAATAATAATAATCTTTCTCAACAAGAACTATTGATTGATTTGTCACATGACTGTTCCAGGGTTTGAGTTTGTTTTATTTAGTTTCACATCTACCTGTAGCTCTTTGTTTTTTACACTGCTGACAACTTGTTTGTAGTTTTATTTCAGAAAGTTTCACTTTTATAGTTACAGCTGGAAACTTTTGTTAATTGAATATCCTAGTTACATTACAGCAACCAAATTAAACTATATCAACTAAGTGAAATAATAAAAATGGCCTGTGTAAAGGCTTTTTCAAACTAAAAAAATATCTTGTGAAATCTGTGACCTGTTGACCTGCACAACTCAAAGAATCAGAATCGAGACTCATTATTTCTTGGCAGAAATGCTTTTAAACACTTGCTGTACATTCAGCTGACATAAAAATCTTGGTTTCAAATATGTAGAATAATTGTGAATTTATCAGTAGCAGTAGTAGTTTTAATATTTTAGTTAATTTTTTGCAGGCACCTTTTTTGTCCGTCAAATGTATTTAAAATAAACTAAAATTAAAGACAGAATGTTACTTAACTGTCGAACCTTTTCATCATTTTATTTATTTATATATTTTTTTAAATTGAAAAAAAAAAATGTTTATGGTCTTGGTCTCGGTCTCGGCTTGTCTCGGTCTTGGTTTGACTCGGTCTCGGCTCCCGAAAGTCTTGGTCTTGTCTTGGTCTCGGTGCATTCTGGTCTCGGATAGTGTGGTCTTGAACACAACACTATTATTACTGTTGCTGGCTTGTGTTTTGTTTTTTTGTTCTGTGCACCGACTACTGAGTCATATTCCTTGTGCTGTTTTTTAAAACTGTATTTGGCAAAATAAACTTTTCTGATTCTGATTAACGATTAAAGCTTTGCAGGCCACTGTGTAGAAAATCTTTTTTCTTGAATGCATCCTTTGGCTTTCCGATCACCTGGGAGATGTAATTCCTTCACCGTGTCCTGACTCTTCCTTTAAATGTCCCAGCAGATTAAGCGTGAAATGTGTGCAGGAAGCCAATGACAATAAAGGTGGGCAATTCTTTCTTTGGAAAAGTGGTTTGCTTTGGAAAAAGGAAACTTTTTAAAAAGAGGATGTTTATATAATCTTATTTTTTAAGTGATTTTTTTGTTTGTTTTTTTTTTCTCTTTTTTTTTCTTTCTCGTTTTTTTTTTTTTAGTGATTTTTACATTTCTAACTATGCTCAGCAGACAAAAGATCAGTAAAATGTTTACATAAAACATGAAGATTATTGTCATAAACAAAATTGCAGTAGTTAATTACAAGTTATTAGTTCTTAAAAATCTTCCTGTGGTTTGTCCACACACAATAAACAATAGATCAGTTTCTGTAAAAGTTAAACAGTTAAATGTACAAACAGAGTCAGTCAAGCACATTTGAGATGAAACCTTTTACCTGTTATAATAAAAACTGCATTGAACATTTTCTAAAACTGAAAAAAGTCTCCACATCTTTTTTTTTATTTGTGCAGTAGCTGTTTCATATTCCTTTAAATCAACATTGTTTTAATGGAGGCTTTAGAAGTGACATAAAATTCTACCTGATGATTTTTTCCCTTCTCTAGATTTTTCATTTCAAATGGTAAACGTGCTACAATTGTGTGCAAATCAGTTCACCAACAGACCTGGCAGAATCCAATGACAATAATTGTGGGCCAAAACTTTTTTTAGTGCAAACTTGAATACTGACTGGTTTGGAGCTTGATAACTGCTGATGAAGTTCCAATAGTTTCAACTTTTAGGGTGCTTGATCCCCCAGCCATGTACCCTCATCCATCACATTTCTATTAGCCTTCACTCTCACAGTGACTTTGGTCTCCATGCGCTGCCCTTCATAACCTCTGAAAACCCACCCTTGGCCTTGTCCGACCAATAAAACCCAAAGAGGGACATCTTAACCCACCCACTCTGCAACATTCAGACTTTACTGGGGTGCCCCTGCCCTTGATCAGATCGGTGCGAAGAAGAAGAAGCTCTGTGTTTGACTATGGGACGAAGACTCCTGTGAAACTTTAGCAGCTGTGAATTTATCATTGTCACGGTTAAATAGGATTGGGGGTTTTAAGAATACTTTGTGGGGGACGGGTTAACTATGATACTCCTTTTTGCACAAAGCCTAGAAATCCCTGGTGACATTGTTTCAGCTGTAACATCTGCTACAACAATAGGAAATCACTAACAAAAGTTATTTTTGGGAATTTTGTTACAAACTATGTAAGCTGATTTTGAGTTTGCTCTGTAGGTTATGAAAACATCTAAGCAAACCGATATCAAGATTCAAATAAATAGATTTAATAATAATAATAATATAATACTTATCATAACATGACAGAAAAAAAAGATCCATCTGGCTAGAAGAACAATGTGAAATAATTTAAAATGCAGTTATTACCTCGAAACATGATTGTAACACATCCATCTGCCTTTAAACAAATGTGACCAACAGAATGTGTTCAGCTTTTGAAAGTAAAGCATTTAGGCTCTCTTTCAGAAAGCGCCCAGGGCTAGAACCTTATACCCCTCCCACCCATCATTACCCCCCTCCCCCAAACACACACTCTCACACACACACACACACACACACACACACCGCACACACACACACACACACACACACACACACACACACACACACACACACACACACACACACACACACACTCACACACACACACACACTATAATCAGCACCAAATGCCAACTATCCCAGGCTAACTCTTACAAAGCCTGTTGGGAAGGACAAAAGCAGACCTTCAGCCGATTGGTTCCACCTTATTAACAGCTTGTAATCTTCTCATGTCTTTGGTTCGGCCTCACAGAGCAGGAGTTGAGGCCAATAGAAGAGTGTGTCTTCTGTCTTTGCTTTGATGCAGAGCAGTCAGAAAAGGCCCTGCTTTGGTATATTTTCATTGTTGAAGTTGCACCTGTTTGCTAGCAGGGAGCAGGGGCAAATCAGTACATGACAACTGTTAGTTTCTCATTAGTTTGATTCCCTGAAAAAAAAACATTTGTGTCTCCAGTCCAGCACTCCATTTACAGTTTTTGCCCATTGCTTGGCACATTGTGTCAAAACTTTATACACAATCAAATAAGACACAACACTGGGAAATAAACCATATACATCTTTGTCAAATTGACACTCTGCTATCAAAACCTAACAATCCTTTGTCAAAATGTCACCGTGATGACAAAATGATATCCACTTATATCATATAAATACACTTTTGTATTCAGTTTACAGAAGGCACATTTTCACAACAACCAAAAAATTAAATACTCAATTCAAAATCATTGCAGTAGTGTATTTTACAGTACAGTAATTACAGTTAAAGCAAAAATAAAACAAAAAATACACTACTGTAAACATAAAAAAACACAATTGTGCACAAGTGGGCTCATAGATCCTGCTGTCTGTTGGGGTCTAACCACAGGATCTCATCAACATCACAAGCAATGTCTTCACTCACTAAGCATTAGGGAAAATATCTCCCTGACGTCATCTTAATGTCTCCACAGGCGTGTTCCATTGCCTGCAGAAGAGGCATACGGGCATGTGATTGGCAGTCATATACACGCCATCTACAAGCAGAAAAAAATGAAGGCGTCAAATACACAACTTCAAATTGATCATGGTTGGTGAACCAGTTCTGGACCAGAGCAGCCCGATGGAAACCAACATTATCCCAGACAACAACAAACCTGGGCTGCTCTGGTCTATCCAGTACGACTGCATCATGAAGTGCATCTAGAAATGTGATTGTGTTGTGCATTATAGGGACCCAGTTTGGTATGATGGTGCAGTAAGACTGGCAGCACACAATGTGATATTAACCCTGTGCTGCACCAGGACATGCCCTGAGGCAAATTATATTACATCCTTGTTGTTTGTTACTGTAAATAATCTAGATACAGTATGAGTAGAGTACAGAGTTGAACACATACTTGTTTTCCAGTGGGAATGTCCTCATTAAGGATTGATCTGTGAACCGGCTAAATGGTGTGGACTCACTGCCCAGCTCATTCAGAGGGCCAAAGTTGAAAAAGTTATGTTTCCTTCCTTCCTTGTTATTCCACATTTTGTAAAAAGTCAGCGCCAAATGGGCAGGTTGGATTTCTCCCCCAATATGTCATAAGGTGGAAATTCCTCCTCCAGACAATCCTCGCTCCTCCTACCCTAGATAGGAATGTGAGGTCCTCCCTCTCAAACTACCTCACAGGTAAAATAAACACTGAGGTTTAATATAGAATATATGTTATACTTTATAGTCATATATGTAAAGCTATAGCATACACAAAATGTGTTCTCTGCAATATACAGTATATATTGCAGAGAACACCTAACCCTAACCCTAACCCTAACCCTAATAGGATTACTATTGCAACAACACATCACCAGTAGGGTAAAACTAACCTGTCTCACTTACTTAATTCAGAAGAAAAATCTCTGACAGACTCAAATTTTAACAAAATATATAATTTGCTTTTCAATTCCAAAGAGGAGTCTCGGTTCTTTTCAATAAAAGGTTCATAGTCATAATCAACTCCACCATAGACCCAAAGATTAGATCTATAATAAATGTTTTACAATTCTAAATCTCTATACCCCCAATAATGACGACCCTGATTTCTTCCATAGAGTCTTTTCGGAGTTATCAGACCTTTCTGCAGACTCATCTTTAATCATCGGAGGTGACTTCAATCTGGCATTTAACACATCATTGGACAGATCCAGTAAGTGCCCACATACAAGACCATCCAAATCTGCTAAAGTATTAATGGATCACATGGAAGATCTTGGAATAAGAGATGTATGGAGACTGAACAACCAACTAAAAAAGAAACACCTTCTTCTCCCCTGTGTATAAAGCCTTCTCCCGAATTGATTTCTTTCTTTCAAACAATTCCATCGCACATAAGATTTCCTCCTATAATTATTAGCAATCAGGCCCCAAAATCCCTCACCCTGCAGTGTGACTTTTATATTTAACACTTCACTACTTATTGAAAGTGAATTTGCAAAAATGATAAGGAAAGAATAGGAGGACTTTCTGTTAACAAACAACTCCCTGGAAGTATCACCGTCCATACTCTGGGAAACCGGCAAGGCTGTCATCAGACGGAAGATTATATCATACTATTCTTATAAGAAAAAAAAGGAACAAATAGCAGAAAAGGGTATTGAAAAAAAAATTAAGAAACTTACCAAAGAATACGTTGCGAACCCGTCTGAACTTCTACAGAAAAAACTCCAAAATACAAAACTTAATCTCGATATCATCTTATCCAAATATATATATATATATATATTTTTTTTTTTAAGATTTGCAACAATTACGATACAAAAACTTTGACTACAATAATAGGCAAATACTATGCAAAGTATAATAACGATACAAGTTACTATACTTTCATTGTTCAACTTAACATTTGTTACTTAAACCACCTCAATATGTATGAATTATATTTAGATTATGATATGATTAAATATATTTAGATTCAGCAATTTAACGATGAAATCACTATATGTTTAATGAAAAAGTATAAATATCAACAATATTTGGCATGATTTTTTTATTGGTTTAAAATCAAAACAGCATTGCCCAACATGACTGGTGGGACTATTATTGTGCATTCTTACGTGCAGCACATTGTTGCTTACATTGTGGTAAAAAAATTTTCATCTAGCTTTTTGTTTTTGGTTTGGCAACATCCCTTTTTTGACCACGTTATTTTTTGGGGGAGATAGGGGGGACGAGTGAGGACAATTACGCCCAAAGGAAAATAACACTAACATGGATGTAGTTTGTGGAATTTTCTTCAGTGGTGTCACCCGAGGTGTGTTTTTCACCCCGTATTGGATGCTAAAGTGATCTTGGGTTTTGGCTGAGGTGTCTTCCTGTTTGTCAGCAACAGGAAACAACCCCAAACAGACCAAGCATTTAGCCTCCAGGTGCAGACCCCTTCCCCAGATGGATGGAAATCCTTCTACCATAAAGACACTAGTCTTCCACTTGCCCCTGAGCCACCGGTGCTCCTGCCCTGGTCCAGCCTCATCAAAAGAAGTGTTGAAGCTGGGAGGAGGCGGATACATCGGACCCAAATCAAACTCACTTTTCTTTTCAATGTAAGTGGAGGAGCATTAGTGGGGGAGGGCTCGGTTCTAGTAGACACCAGTTTCTTTCTTCCTCCTTTTTTCTGACTTCTGTATGTCTTGGTCCCTGCAGGTGTCCTTTTTTTCCTTTCAGAAACAAAAACAATGTTCAATGACAATTAAAACCACCACAGCTCGCTTTTCCTAATTATTTTGACTATTAAATTCTTATGTCCCCTGAGTACGAGGTATCAAATCAAGCTTACTCACATATAGAGACACACATACACATGCTCACTCACTCTTCCTGGCTGCCTGCACTCTGTTCTCCTGCAGGTGCAAGGGCCATCCGACTGGCCCTTTTCATAAAGAGTCTCTCTTTCCTTTCCGTCTACAGCCGTCCATTCAGCCTCAATCATAGAACAAGCCGGACACCACCGGACCACTGGAGGGGAAGGGAAGCGTCCCCACGCACATCAACACATCTTTTCCGTCTTCAATGACAAGGGATGAGCGGCTGGGAAAAAAGGGCCTTCCTCCTCCTAATCTCTTTCTGCTTTCATTGTAAACAACTTGCTATCTGTTTGTGATGTTTCTGTCTCTCTCCTCTTCCCCTGTCTTCATTTTATGCTCCTCAGAGGGGCTTTACAAGGATGAAGGGGCCCAAAAGGAGGATGATGGGGCCCTCTGCTCATGGGGGTGATGCTGAGTTCTTATCTTGCTGCTCATGAATGGCACATCTGAGGTTTTCAGCCTTGCTGGGCGCCCTAAGCCAGCTTCACCTGTGGTTGGAGTCAATTGGCCTGTTGTGTGTCTGTCTGGAACGGTGCCCAGACAACTGCCAGCCAATTTGGTTAGCATAGCCGCTCACAACTGAGCAACAATAACCACCACCTCAATCCCATCAATTAACTTCCCTGACATAATGATGCATCCATTCAGTGTTTGCCAAAACTCCACTCTGACACCAATAATACCCAAGATAATAGTGCTCATACCTGCCCTCACTCACTTCACAAAGTCTTGATGATTTTCAATGGCCTCTGAGCTGATAAATGGATTTGTGGTACATTCCACAGTGCTCTAAGCATTATCTGAAATAGAAAAAGAAAAACTGCTACTTTCCCAGATAAAACGTTTAATCACATTTAGAAACAAAACTAAAGTGTGTCATGGTCCACATACAGATATACATACAAAGACAATGTTTATACTACAAATGTTGTTAATATACTGGTTTCTACAGTTCAGCTTTATCAGGCTTAATTAAAAATGTCATTTTTGTTTTTAGTAGTTTTTTGGCGCTGTTCTACATCTGTACCTGATAAGCACATTTAGTGACAAGCAAGTGATGAACAAATTCCTCAGACTGTCACATTGAACATGTTTTAAATAATACACACTCATTCTCAAGATTCTTTGGTTGGCAACAACTTTGTCTGTCTGTTAAAATAAACACCACTTTTTTAATAGATGGTCTTGAGTTTGAGTCCAAGCTGTAGTTTTTCCAAAAGTCATAGTTAATGGTGTGATCATTAGCAACACTATATCCACAAAACACAATATATATGTTCACATTGTTCTCTTTGGACAAGCAGCATCATTAAAGTGGAAAAGTAAGGATGACTTCTCTTTTGGAGAAGCGTGTAATCAGGGCGATCCACTCAAAGTTTCTTTTTCCTTCTTTCTCACCAACAATGATCTCATTTTCATATCATATCTTTAATATGGTGTGGAGCTCATGCTCATTTAAAAACCTTTGAAAGTATCTGAAATCATCCACATTTTGTATATAAATGTTCATGTTTGACAGCACCAACCTTTGTATTTCACACAATCAATGAGAAGTTTTTAATTCACTTTGGGAATTTAAGTGCACAAGTCAAAATGTTTAAAAACTTAATTTTAAAACATGCAAAACAAAAATAAAATGTTATTCTGGAATCAAAGCATTCACATGACAAAAAAACCCCATAAAATAATTGCTTATACCTTCTTATCCTGTCTATGATTGTGAGTCTTTTAAAACTTTTACATTCATATTCATTCTTGTGGTTTAGGTTGAATCAGCTTCTCAAAATAGTTTTATGGTTTACAATCCTCTACCAGCTTCAAGTGTCAAGATCACAAAGTAGGAAGTGTCTGTTTCTAAAATGGCACGTTGTGTTTTTAGGGGAGGAGTTGAGCTGAAGTGGGGGAATGTGAGGAGAGTATTGAGCTCACTTCTCGCATGTGAAATGTCTTTCTGACCTTACGCAGCTGTGGACATGAGATAAAACTCAGCTCCACCTTTGGGAGCATTTATTTTACTCACAAAACAGGAGCCACAAAGGTCACACATTAAACTGCCTTAGCAATCCCAGGAGTAAAGCATCAGCTGAATGGAATGAAGATTCTGTAGATTGTGTTTTTTGTTTGTTTTTGTAGTTCATCAAAGTGTTTTTTTTATTTTTATTTGTCAACTAAACTTTGTTTTCACATTTAAGAAAATTCTGCACAGCTCAGACAACAAGCTCTTCCTACAGGAAAACAATGAATATGCTATCAAACCCATCGATCAGGCCTCAGGAGCCGTCCCTTCCTCTTTGTGTTGCTGGGTCCATCCAGGACTTTCCTCACTGTCTTCCAGGATTCAACTTGAACTCTCGTTTGAATTCTTCAGCCATCCTCAACCTTCAGACTAGCCAAAGGTCAGGCAGGCCTCAGAGGGAGCTGAGACCCGAGGAGCAGCAAGAGCTAAGGAGGAAGATCAACAGCAGGGAGCGGAAGCGTATGCAGGATTTGAACATTGCCATGGATGCATTGAGAGAAGTGATGGTGCCTTATGCCGCCTCACCTTCCTCTGCCTCCTCTCAGTCCCATCAGCATGGAGCTGCTCCGGGCCGTCGGCTGTCTAAGATCTCCACCCTGGTTCTGGCTAGAAACTACATTTTACTCCTAGGTTCCTCTCTGCAGGAGATGCGGCGGCTCCTGGGGGAGCTCAGTGTCGGGATGGGAGTGAACACACCACCGGCCCCCCGGCTACTGGTTGCAGGAGGCTGGCCCCTCATCTCCAGCCCTGCTCAGATTCTCCTAACCCAGGAATCCTTCATCTCTTCAACAGCTTCTTCTTCACCTTCCTCTTCATCTGCTTTACCATCAGTTAAGTGCCCCATGCTGTCTCCAGGCTCGATGAATGTTTCACTAGCCCCTGTGCACTGGAGCTCTGCAGGGGCCCCTTTGTGTCCGTGTGGTGTTTGCAGACTGCCAAGATTCATCCACTCTGCTGCTGCTCCCAGGTTCCCAAAGTGACACTGACACTGATTAATAGGTTTTCAAAGTCGATAATTAATTTTATAAGCTGCAGTTTTTTTTGCAGTTTTAACACAGTTAATGCCTTTTTTTATTATTCAAACAATTATGTTTTACTTTTTTTAAATAGTTTTTTTCTAGTTCAATAGTGAATAAGTTCTATTTGAGTACTTTTTAATGACACAATAATGGATTACTTTTGTGATATCAATGTTGTTGATTTTTAAAGACACATTTGCTCAAATGCTTTAAATGAAACATTTCAAAATATAAAACAAACACATATGAATGCTTTGAACAATATTTTTATGTCCTCAATTGGTTATTTATGTTTATTGTCATGGTGACCAGGGCCTAAGCAAATATGCCGTTCTGGTTTGATGGGCCTCTCAAAACAAAGAATACATGTGTATTAATCTTTTTTTAATTTGAAATATTAGAAATACTAAATGTATTACAATTTTGGGTGTAACATTTTGTCATTTTCTCCCTTCGGCACATTCCGGTTAAACATTAAGCTGGTAAAAGCAGGTATAAAGAAGAGAAAAAGAAAGTATGTGTACTTAATTTCTATTTCAGGGATTTAACTTCACATGAATAAAAACAAGTAAAGTTGTACTGTGCTGATGTATTATGTTTGAATAGAGTTGATTCATTTACATATGTATATGACATATATTGTGACTTTAGGACTAACCATTGCACAATAGATGAAAGCTGGAATATGTAATTTATGTATTATTTTTTTACATGTTACATTGACCCAGTATCAAGGGATTGGTCCAATAACTGATTCAAATGATATTTTTACATTTCTTTTGTTCTAAAAATGGTTATGTTTGGTTGTAAGAGATGTTTACTCAGTTATGTGTGCTGCATAAGAATGTAAAACCACTATGAAATTTGTGATTTATTTTATTTTTTTCAGCAGTAAAAGTTAGGACAAACTACAAAGACAGTTCTTTTTAACAGTGAGTGATTATATAAAGTAGCACATTTGAGGCAGCTGGACTCAGATTTTACTCAAAATGTTTCACCTCTCATCAAACAGAGTGAAATATTTCAAGGGTCGTATCAGTTAGAAGAATAACTGAAGTCCAGTTGCCTAAGCTGAGCTACTAGAAATGACCTTACCTGGATGGCTTCAAACCTTCACTGAAGATTTTAAAGATCAATAATTAAAAAAAGCATGTGAAATTTGGAAGAAAAAAAAACATCTGAATAGAACCTGGAGTGCAGAGATAAAAGTATACAGACAGTGAAATGTTTTAACATTTTTGTCCTAATATATACATACATAGAACATACTTAGTATTTACAGAGCATATGCTTATCTAAGTATGGAAAACTCTGATCCAATATCTTATGCTTTGGTCAATGCTTTGTTTAGAAACATCCCTATTTCCTACCTTTTTTCTTCAGAAGTCAGTTTTTTTTTCCAATACAAAAAAGTAGTTAATCATGCAAGATGAAGCTATCATGTCTGATAACAGAAATACGCCTACATCTTAAAGCGCTATTGTCATTCCAGCTCGTGGTAAAACTGTGACATAGTTTGACCCTTTTCATTGCAAAAGATCAAAACCTGGCTGTGTAATTACAGCCGCATAGAGAGAAAGCCTTTTGATTATCAGCACCCTCTCGCTCCTCTATCCTCAAATTTTTCATGTTTCCCAGTGTTGAGGAGCCAGGATGGATGATTTGGTGCTACTCATTACACTCACTTCACAATATGTTCAAACGCCCAGAAAATGTGTCCTGCTGAATGGGCTTCACTGCTTCTAATGCGCCACCCCTGTAGAAGAAAGCAGGCAGCCTGATTCTGGGGGAAAAACGTATCGGTCACTATTCGGCACTTAGCAATGCGGGCGTGAATAATAATAATGAAAATAATCATAATCATAAAGCTGATAAAATACTTGCTATAATTGCCACCCTGGAATAAGAGGATTATAGGAGGGAGATATGGGAATGGATGTGAGTGAAAGAAAGGGAATCTGTTAGCATCAGGCAGGACAAAAGAGGCACTGGATGCCATTAAGTGAGATTAGGTTAAATAAGGCTTGATTCAGGAGGAGGAGGAAGGAGAGCAGAAGAGAGCCTGATTCAGGCATCAAAGAAAGATGGCCAAACTTCACGTCTTTCATTTACATATAGCTGCTTTATGTCTCCAAAGGGATTAGCTACCTTGCTATTTTGTGCAGACCGCTCTCCAATCTGCTACCTTTTGCTACCCGTTATTTCCTCCATCTCTAAGGATGCTTCTCTTTCTTTCAATTTTTTTTTTTTCCTTCAAGTTGGCCCCCTTAATTTCTCCCCCCGTTCCTTCTCACTGCTCTCTCTTTCTGTCTCTCCAAGAGGCTCTCACTTTCTTGTCTTTGGTGGATTCATTGTTGCAGCGACACAGGGGTCTGCTCTGGCTTTGTGTCAGCACTTTAACTCATCTCCATTTCATCACTGTTGTTCAATGGGGTGAGGAAAGCTGCTAAGACAATGCATGCACACACACACACACACACACACTCAAACACACACAAGCACACGCACGTATATACACAACAATCATCCATTCTTTATTCTCTTTCAGACACATGGACTCATGATGCTCATGCTGTAACCATAGTAACTAATTAAATAGTACACAGTAGTGTAGTCATCTGAGCTTCAATTTATCTCCTCAAATTTAAAATAAAAAAAAAAAAAAAAACTGTAAGTGAAAAGCTCAGATTTCACAACCGCGTGAAATCTGCTACATTCAAGTTTTTCTTGATTGCTTTGATGCAGCACTCAACTCAAAATTCACATTTTCAAAACAGTTAACATACAGACCGAAACGGTGGCACTCATGATCTATTACTGTAGAGCAGGTCTCATTCTCGTGGCCTGCGGGCCGGACCATAATTTGTGTTCCGCAGGACAATGTGAAAATGTAATGTTAGTGCAGCCCGTGTGTTTTAATGTATTGTAATGACGTGACTCGAGCCGTTATCAAATATTAATCAGCCTTTAATGGAAGTCGTTAAAACAGAATGTACCCCTCGTTCTCCGTTTACGCCCGCCCTTCCCCAGCCTCCCAGCCAATCAACACGCAGAACACATGTAAACAAAGACGAACACCGGCAGAGAAACCTGCAAGTAACAACAATGCTACAAATGCCATGGGAAACCACAACACCTGTTAAACATTGAATAAACTACACGTGGAACATAACTCAGTAACGTAGGACCCAGTCTGTTACAATATGAATGGCACTTTACAGCATTGTGCGTTGACGATGTCACCAAGGGAAGCACACCTCCAATGGAGCCACCCACCCAGCAAGCTTGCACCCGCCGTCCCGCTTCCGAGGCTGCGGGCTCATAGGGGACCTACCCGCCTCGATTATAGTCAATGAAAAATCGGTGTTGGTTGGAACGTACAGCTAATTCCATGGGGTTATTATAGAAAATAAAAGCCTCTGTGGCTGCGTCCCATGGTTTATATCGGCTATAATCGGCTAATATCCCACTGTCTCGACGGTGGGATATTAGGCGATTGCCTTTTTTCCGCTCTCTATCTCGGTACTTTCTACCATCTACAAATGTCATGATGTTCATGTCATCAGGAACTACATGAACATGAGAAAAACAAAAAAAAAGCCGATTGCTGCCGAGTGGTTCATTATCCGCCTTGTAGTCGCCGGAAGAAAAAGTGGAAATGACGTTCTTGGTGCGTCTGGTTGGCTAAGCACGTGACTTTAACTTTATTGCTTGAAAAAAAAAAGAAAAACTTTATTAGGAGAGCGACAGCAATTAGCCGACATCATGTCATGTTCAAGGCCTGCAGTGAAGAAAAAGGTTGGTGATGAGCACAGACTATTTCTTCCCTCAAGCCAAATGTAACTCAGCTATGTGTGAGGAAGCGCTGCCAGGTCTCTGGCAGCAGGAAGTAGGCAGGAGAAGCCATGTTCAGACGAAATGTTCATGTTTGTCAATGTTGCATTCATGTTCAGGGCAGTGCATGTTCAGAAGAACCCATTGAAATTAAAGAATTGTTAGTAATGACGTTTATGAAGATTTTTTTTTTTTTTTTGTGGAATACCTGAAATTAAAGCTAGGGTAGGTCATTTTCTCCAGATACCCTTTTTGAATTTTTGGTTGAAATTGTCTTTACGTCCTGACAGAAATTGAGATCTTATGTGCTCTGAAAAAGGAATGAAGAAAATGTGTCATCTGTAGCAGCTGTAAATCTGTAATAACTACGACCAATGGAAAAAAAACCAACAATTTTTTCCCTACTCGTTCTCGACCCCTTGCGTGCACAAGCTCAAACTGAAAGGGCGTCACTGATGATAGATTTAAAACAGAGTTATTGGTCACGTTTTTTAACATATATAATGGTAAAGTTTTTTGTTTATACTTACTGCTGAATGAGACATGAGATAACGTAGTTTCTACACAATACAAGCGATGAGCTGAGTAACTCTTCTGCAGCAGCTGTGTGCATGCATGAGGGAGACGGAGCACAGAGGGGAGGGGCGAGGGGGGTAAAGGCAGAACCGTTGGGTAGGCTACATTAAAAATGCTAGCTTTTGAAAATCGCCTACCCTACCTTTAAAGAACTGTTAGTAATGAAGGTTATGAAGATTTCATTTTTTGTAGAGTATACCAAATAGCCATGATTTCACACAACCTTAGGGCATTGTTTGCCACCACCATGTTTACAAGAACTGCCTCCTGCTCGGCACTAAAAATTCTCCATCTACCACCAGAGAATGGAAGCCTTTGGTTTCTTTAAAGAATATATGTAATGAGAGGAAACAATTACATGAAATATACCAGTGAAGATATTTCTGTTAATCAGGGTCATGAAATTCCTGGAAAAGTTATGGAATTTGGAAAACTGATTTTCCAGTCTAGAAAAGTCATGGAATAATTTAACTGTTTTGGAAAAGTTTTGGAAATATAGCTCATTTTATTTAAATGTTTAAAATATATTGACCCCAAAGATGTTAAGCATCATCTCAAAGTGAAAGTGTTGCATACTGGCAGCATCATCGAGCAGGAATCACGAGATCTCACAAATTTATGCAAATTCACTAAGTAAGTTAGTGTGCACGCTGCCAAGACGAGCCTGGGAGCATCAGTGGTCAGAATGGTATATCAAACTTTTAAAAATGCCTGAAAAATGTGCATTCAATGCAACGATGCTGCAAATAGGTAATTTAGGCCCTAAATATGTTATTGCGTGTTTTGGTACAATATCACATATATACTTGCTGTTTTTCCACCAGAAAATGTGTGATTGAAGGTGTATAAAGTTTGTGAAATGTAGGAATACACAGCGCTACTTGTTGGGGTTGGACTAGTGATCATGTTATCCTGTCACTGAAAATGAATGCAGAGCTTCATCTGAAATGTGATTAATAAGTGGTTTCAGATTATTATAACAACATTGAAATATAAAAATGTACCTAGACAGGTTTAGCTATTAATTTAGTCGTTCAACTGGTCATCATTTCACCTTGTGACGCTTCACATTGGGAGCGTTAGTGCTCTCATTAAGCGGCTGCACAGGTTTTCATGCAATTAGAGTGATTTTCTGATTGACTGTGAAAGGTTTCACATATGATGCTTTAGAATCACATCTTTCATTTTAATGGTTAATATGCCGTAGAATATGTGTCGCTGGATGATTAGCATTGATGCTAATGAACCTATTGAGACGAAATTTCTACGTAATTCTCCCGTGTCCCATAAATAAAATGAAATACAAACATATTCAATGTTTTAGGAAGTCTTTCTGCATACATATTGTGATTAGGAGCTAAAAAAGTCTTTCTAAAGGACATTTGTGGCATAATCTTCTGTGATGTGGTAATCCACAATCCCTTTAGGACCTTTTTTGCACTGTTCTTTTAACAGAAATCCAAAGAAATGTATTTTATTTCATTCATTCCTTTAAAGGAAGCTTACACTGTGAATAGTGGCCTACCTAAGTTAAACTTTATGATAATTTACTTCTTGAATTTTTTGATTGTCTGACTACAATGAAAAACATTTTTACCTGTTCAATGTTATTGCTTTAAAAAAAAAAATGGGATTAGGTAAGGAAGGGAGGAAGGGTAGGGAAGCGGGCTTGTAATCAAAGGGACACCTGTTCCAATCCAACCTTCGCTATTACTATTGGACGTTAAGCAAGTCCTTAACCCTAACACATTGTGTTTTGGATAAAAGTGTCTGCCAATTAAAATTGTAATCACTTTTGTTCACAGTTGTTGTGTAGTGTTACATTAAAATGCTGATGCATAAATGCAAAAATTGCAAAATGGGTGTCAAAGACAATTGCAACATTGCACAATGCTATATGATAAGTGATGGACACAACTTTCATTCCCTGTGCCACATTTTTGTTACGTGGCACAAGTCAGACCTCTATTACACTAGTATACTGGAAAGGCCCACTCATTTTTGCTCTCTAATGGTCTTGAATAGATCTTAGCGGTTCAGAACGAAGTCATGGAAATTTGGTCAAATATTTTGGAAAAGTTTTGAAAAATCATTGTGAAAAAAGTGTGGGAACCCTGGTTAATATATACCGTACAGCAACATTAGCTGTTTTCCTGTCCAAAAATCCTGATAATGGAGTGTCAGAATATGTTTCCATTCAGAACAGGTTGGACTCTTCATTCCGCCTCTCTAAGGGCCGTATTCTCCGGTCTGGACTTAAGCGCTTTTTTTTAAGCGCCTGCAGTTATGCATATTTTCTGGTCCAGGCTTCTGACATGCCCACCATGCATAAATCAACCAAAAGCGTGCAAGTCTGTCAATGAAGGCACTCTGAAGTCAGGGAAGCGGACTGTTCCATTGTGTCATTTTTTGGGGCTGTCCAGAAATCACAGAACTGCAGTTTTCCTAACGCTTGTAAATGTCATTGAAATCCGTGAAAATGATAAAGTGTACTTTTAATCTGAAACGTACGGTGGCTGGGAATTTTTGGCTCGGTTGTGGCCATTTTGCATTCGTGTTGTGACCTTTTTGCATTTGTGTTCATTTCTTTAAATGCATTCACCTGACACTTCCCGGCCACCGGGTTTCCGCAACGGAAGTGTTTGCGATGAACCGGTATTACAGACGGACACGTTTCTGGCAGATGTTTTTAACCCACCAGAACAGTTAAGAACAAGAAGAAGACATCGAAACGCGTATGAAAGTAAGTGAAAGTTGATTAGGATACTCTTATATTTTTCATGTCAGGCTATCATATCATAATACCTGTCCGACTGTAATACCGGTCCGTCGGAAACACTTCCGTTGTGGCCGGTTTGCATTCGTGTTGTGACCTGTTTGCATTTGTGTTCGTTTCTGTAAATGCATTCACCTGACACTTCCCAGCCACCGTAGAAACGGCTTTGTTGATAAGCAATGTAACGGGTTGATTTGATCAGATTATTGCATAGTTTGTCTGAGCCACATTTAAAATATCTTCTTTTCCCCCCTCATATTAACACCAGATTAATGTTTGTTTGTGTGGAAACCCTGATTTAATTAACTTCTTACATTCCTGAATTCAGAAATGTCCAGCGCGCATTAGTCATCGTCATCTGTCATCAACGTTTCACTTGTTATTTACTCTTGTAGTGTTTCAGACTGTGGCTTTATGTTATACACAGTGTTAAATAGTTAGTCTGAGCAGCCTGGACAGAATTCTGAGTTCTGTCAGAGTTTCATTTTACCGAGCTGCAGCCGACATGCACACCTCGGGTGCCCACTGCTGATCAGGCCTTCTCTACGAGTGCACCTGGCTTCTTCTTCAGTTCAGCGGACTAGGTATCAAAAGTAGTTTGAAGAAGAGTTTGATGCTGCCAATGGCATTAGCGTGTTAATAGCTAGTAGTTAACCACCCCAATGCCAGCCTTTAGTGCCATATCGGGACCCTTCCCGATACTAGTAGTCGGCGCAACAGCCAATAACTAAATAGTTGAATGAGACACTTCTGTCTCTAACCAGTCACAGACTGTTTAAACAATTTGAGCATAGAGTCACTTGTCTGTTAATAAAGAACAATTGCGATTTCATAATAACATTTGGTGAGCAATGCTGTCCAGAGAGAATAGAAAATTTTAAATTTAAAGAGCATACGTTTTATTCAATCGCATGAATGGTGATCAAGAATTACTATGCTGGTAACACTTCACTGATCGGTGATCGACAATAAAAGCCCTGATTGCATTAGCCCATCAGATGCCGGTTGTTGAGTGCATTCTTACTCCTTACATTGGACATGTCTCTAATGTGGACAGAACTCATTGTCCACCACTGTCACCTCTCATCTCAGAGTGCTGTTTGCCTCTGGCTTTTGTGGCTCATCTTAATGGCACTCAAACAATCAACGTGGGGAGTCCTTGGCTTAGGAAGTCTTGAGCCATAAATTTCATCTCCACAATGAGAGCAGCACCGGGAATGGTCAGGACCCCCATTTACTTTCGAACCCAGCTTTTATTCTTCCCCTCCCTAAATAACATCAGGCCCTCCTGTGCTGTCCCACCCTGAGATTCCTGATTCCCCTCTGTCACCCCTTCTTTCTCAGATCAGGCCGACACAACAGCAATACCGCTCATTAAGCCTCGTGTTCTCTACCACCCAATCCAGCCCTCTGTCCCATTCACATCATGGCCCTCATTACAACTTTACAGGCTGCCATCAACATTCACCCCATTACCTAAATCGATGGTGGAAAAGACAAGTTGGGATGGTGTGTGGTCACAGGAATTACTAAGGGATTATTCAGGCTTTCAAGATTATTAAAAAATGTGAAGCTTAGAAATCTGTGAAAAAAGCAAAAAGTAGCAGTTTTATCGGCAAAATTAACTTACCCTGTATTTTATCATGTTCCAGAATACATATTACATTACAATCCCAAGAAAAGGGATTGTTTACTTTAGGACATGGGTGTCAAACTCATTATAGTCAGAGTCGGCGCCAGGCAGCATTAACTGGGGGGGGGGGCATTGAGAAAACTGCGGGGGGCACAAAAAGCGTCTTCACAAACTGCTACGTTTGATAAAAAATGATCTTGTATCATGTTGTCCCCCTCACACTGATGACTCAAAGAGTTATTGATGCTGGAAGTCTGAATCTGTGAATATCTGCCAACTTTACCGAACAGTGTTATGGTCCAAAAAGTATCCAGATAATCTGGTGAATTTTTATCCAGACATAAAAAAAAGCAACGCATAAGTCACATTACTGGTGAATTGAAACGTTATTAATACATAAATAAATCAACACCAAATAATGCACATTGTGGTGTAATACATCTGTGTAATAAATCTACTGGTGCGTCACATTTCTTATGATCAACTTCCGCGTAAGTTGACGGCTGTTGTTAACGGAATTTATAACATGCAAAATATTTGTTTTACTACCCTAAAAAAAGCTGTAATTTTTTTTGCAAAAGTGTCAAATGGTAGAAGTTCTAACACCTATTGTTCCTCACACCAGCCTCACAGTTAATAGCCAGTCACCAGTTTATTTGATACTATATGGATCGTAACACAGCAAAACAAAACTACAGCATGAGCAGATTTTTACAAGCTAAAATATCCACAGACTGAATGAAAACATGAACAGGACCAGAAAACTGCTGAAATAAATCCTAAACAGTCCTATCGTGTGAGGAGACCTGGTCCAGGAACTGGGGAGGGAAACCAGGTGCAGCAGACTTCAGTTCTCGCTCTAATTTCTCCATAAATAAAGCACAAAAAAGTTAAAAAAAAAAAAAAAAAAAACGCTGTTTATCTGGTTTTTGTTTTTTCTGTATTTCTGTTTTGGTTTTAAATCAGAAAAACAAAATAACCAAACTGTTTATTTGTTAGTTTGATTTGGTTTTAAAACAGAATAACCAAAGAACGTAGGGTACACTGATTCCTAATGCTACATAAACACAGCCACAAAGTTAGTTCGCTAACATACCTTATGAAGTGGTCGCGACAACATCAGCAGACTCTGCTCCTCCTGACCACAGAAGTAGGTTTAAAAACCACTTTTTACGGCGTTGTTCTGTGAGCTTTTTACATTTCTCACCCTTGTGAAAGACAATCTTCGATACTCTATAAAATCACTTTTCCTTTTCTCGGTTAGAATAATTGGAGCAGCTGTAAACTACACAAAATATGGGCATTTTAATGATTTCAGACGGCAGATTCTCAAGTTTCCTGCTCTCCATCTGAATTTAGAGCTCTAGCTTTGTTGCAATGCAGCAATGAGAGTGACATCAACAGAGCACGCCATAGACATATACACATTACAACAGCTTTAGGGTACGTTCAACAGCACAAACGTTAAACAATTACACCACAGTATATTATATCAATCTAGCAGACTCCCTTCCGCTGTCAGTGAATGGACACATTCAGTTGATAGCCAATCAAATATCTTTGATTAATAAAAAAGCTCCCCTGTAGTGGCCGGGAACAGTGTGTGTTAGGGCGGCACAATAGGTCAGCTGGAGGGACACTGCCCTTTAATGCCCCCTTCATGACACTGATTATAGTCCAGAAGTCATTACACCTCAATGTGATCTCGCCAGACCTGTAAAATCATGGCATTATTAACAACCCATTAATAGAGACAATCCCTTTATATTCCCTTGGTTTGAAAAAGTTCAAAATTATTTAATATATTATGAATCGTTTGTACGTAATTAAGCAAATTAGTGCACATGAGCATTAATACCTCCGTTTCATAGTGGATTCCCACCTTATGGATTCTACAAAGATACAAACCCATAATCACAAGAATCTAGGACTGCACTGGATCAGCATCTACAAAATGCTTTATCATTGACAAACATTTCTAAATATTTGTGGAAATCCAGTTCTGCTGTCATCTACTGTAAAGTTTGGAGCTGATTCTGTTACTATCACTAAAACAGTGTTACCCCTAGTGAAAATATTCGGAATATCAGTTACAGTAGGAGTCAGGATTCATTTCTACCACTATACATCCTAAACTTTATTTTGTGTTTACCTGAGCTTGATATGGGTTAAATGTGTTGGCACTGATGGGAGAAGAAAACTGTTTTTGATTGTGCTTGTGTGGATTTGTTAATAGATCAAATAAGTAATTATATCAAAGACAAAGGAGGACATTTTTGTTTTTCTGTTATGAACTGAGTTTACATCAAAACAATCACTGATAAGCAACTAATAGTGGATGAAATAAAGGACTTAATTGTTACAGTTACTTTAATTAAAAAAAAAAAATACAAAATAACAGGCATGATATACTATACACAGAATTTGAAACCAACGTTGGCTGCAAGTTAAGGCCACCTTATAGGAATACTGCTGCTACTACTGAGGACCAGGCTACCAAAATGATGCTAGCTTGAATGGAAAACAAATTGCTTATCATCATTGGCTCCCACAGCCAGCCGCCCAATGCTGTCTCTTACTCACCGAGATGTTTGTGTAGACATGATGCTCCATCCCCCTCCTACCCCCCCCCCACACCCCACCCCCTCCTCCTCCTCCCCCTCCTCTTCCCTTACGCCACCTGGAACTTTGTTTTCTGAACCAGACCTACCCAAGTCACATGTCATCTGACTGGATGGAAATGAAACAAAGGGATTGTATTTCAACGCCTTTGTTAGTCCTCCGTTTATGTTGTGACTGTGTTTGTTTTTGGTGTCTTTTCATGTTCTTGGAGAGGATGAAACTGTGCTAATTGCCCCACGGGAATTATTATTTTATTTCTGATTCTGATCTCAATTTTAGTAGCACTAGATTTGGTGAGCATGCAAATAGATTTCACATGGTGTGGGTTCACCTGCTGCATTTGATTCACTGAAATACCATGCACTGGTAACTAGTGCAAAATTACTGGAGTGTTTTGAGTTGTGTTGTTCAACTTGGATAATTCTAAAGATCAGAGTGGCCGGTGTTCATGGAAAAGGCGAATTACCTTGTTTGCTGAATTACAACAAACACATCTGAATATAAACAGAAGAAAAAGAATATGTGAGGCAATATGTGAGAAAGTTGAGGCTGTGGGGAAAACAAGAAGAAACAACTGATAAGAAGAAAAAAAGAAAAAACTTGTTAATAAGGAATGTTTCATGTATTATTCCAAAAATGTTGACTTGAGCAGAAAAGATCCATTCTCTCAGTCACTTTTTATCACTAGTTCCAAAATGCATTGCTGAGATCCAGCAATGCATTTTTGTCCTCTGTGGGGGACATCAGTCGGCACTCTCTAAGTCAAGCAGTATTTATACTATCAACTTCAATCCCATTGTACTGTCAAGAGGACATCCCGGCCTTTCCAATGAGGCCTCACTTGTGGGGGTGTGGCTAAATTAAAACATAACATAGACTCTCTTTCCAAAATAGCTTCCTCATTTTTTGAGAA
Organism: Gouania willdenowi; assembly: GCF_900634775.1. Lineage (NCBI taxonomy): Eukaryota > Metazoa > Chordata > Actinopteri > Blenniiformes > Gobiesocidae > Gouania > Gouania willdenowi. Next base: position 26,971,930 of record NC_041064.1, on the reverse strand, counting down.
TTCTCTGTGGTGCCGTTCATATATATATATATATATATCAGGTAATATCAGGTAATGCCCACTCTGACCTCTTCATCGGCGAACAAGCACTTCGGACACCGCTATCATTGCAAAATGCGAGTCGATTTGTGTGTGTGCGCATGCGCGGTCACCGTGCCATTCTGGCAGTGTACGATGGTATCTGGCCTGCTTAAGGCTGAGATACACTGCAATTTTTTCCAATCGTTGTACTCAACTTCAGCTCAAACTGTGTGACTCGTGTGCAGAGCTCAAATGTGCGCAGAACACAATGCATGTTCCGACACTCTGACGCAATCTGACTGCTCACACTGTACGTTCATTCACGACACGTCGGAGTCTTGTTTATGGATATGCAACGTACAAATTAAAAGAAGAAGAAGAACTCTGATGCGTTGCCATTTAAACAGACGAAGAAGAAGAACCCGGAAGTGGAGAGACACTCGCAAATCTCAGCAAAAAGAACTTTAAAAAAGAAAAGACAGCGATGTGATGGACCATGAGCTGGCTGGACAGATGTGGGCAGTACAGTCTGCCAATTTTACAGCGGTCATTTGGTGTTCACGCATGCGCAGTGTGAGGGTTTAGGGTAAGCCGGTCTGTGGCACTGCTTCAACTGTGAGATATGTTTGATTTCCTTACAACCATATGACTGCTGATCGGTAGTTGGATGTGAGATGTTAATCGCTTGCACAATGCATGACACACGATCTAGCAGAGACTCACACGATCCCAAAAATAGACGCACAAGTCAAAAATCACACAGCGTATGCCTGTCTTTATGGCAGTGTGACCAGGACCAGAAGAGATCCTGTGTTCACATATCAGTGCTAATTGTGTTGTGTAATCAGTTAAGCCAGTGATAGCTTGATTGTGACAGAAAAGTCTCTGATTTTGAGAATGTCGTTTGAATTCTTGGATTTGTGTTTAAGGTTTTAGAAAATTGATGGAGCTTTCAAGGAATGTGCTCGAGCAATTGTGAAAAACAGTAATATGTAATGAACTGCTTTCACTTTGAAAAATGCTTTTGCACTTTTGCAATGAATGGTTAGATTACAGAAAATGCTGGTGTCAGAAGGGAGGTTCTGGTCTGATGAATCAAGCTTTCCTTTCAATCGTATGAAAATCACTGCACTGACATGCACTATAATTTGACCAACTGTTCTCTGAGAAACATTTGTCATTTTGAAGCATACCATGAATCATTTGGACAAGAGGTGTAAAATTTTATTCCATAGGCCACATAGGCTCAATTAACTCTCAAATGAGAGAATTGAGAAACTCTTATCAACCAATGTTTTACTGTTTTACTCACATTTTGATATACGAAGGAAATGAGCATTACCTCATCACTTATGTTATGTAATACAAAATATTACAGTGTATTTTGTACCAACTAAAGCTTTCCTTGTAATATTTCCTCTTCAAATCACCCCAATGATCCTGCTTAGGTCCTCAGTGCTTGAGGATGACACTTGTGAATCAAACCCTTTACAGAGGCCTCTTTACGCAGACTTGTTTACTATTATATAGAACTATTAAAAGAAGATATGCTTAAGCTGTTATTTTTGGCATGAAGTATTCAGTTTACAAAGTTGGCACAATATGAAAGCAATAGTACAGTTATTTCCAACCAGGAGATCAACGCACTGTAACTTGTTTATTGTAGAAACTACATATAATTACACACCTGGTAGATAGTGTTTAAGACTTCCCAGATGAAGTATTACCATGCACAATGTGCATGCGTGTGTGTGTGTGTGTGTGCATGTGTGTGTGTGTGTGTGTGTGTGTGTGTGTGTGTGTGTGTGTGTGTGTGTGTGTGTGTGTGTGTGTGTGTGTGTGTGTGTGTGTGTGTGTGTCATTGTGGTAATGAACCTCTGGCCCTCAGTTTGCCCTCTGAACCCTTGGTGGCCTTGGAAGCAAGAATTCCAGTTAACACATCACAGATAGCTTTTCTTTTCTTCTTGTTGTGCGTCTCTGTTGCTGCTCGCCAAACATCGGCTTTGTGTGGACGAGGCCTGACAGCCACCAGCCCGCTCCCTCCTATGTTTTCCTGTCCTCTTTCTTCTCTTCCTTTCTCTGGCTCCTCTGTTTAGGCTTCTCTTTTTTGCCTCCTTTTCTGCTTAATTGAGTTGTTTGGCAGGCGGGCTTGTCAGACAGCAACGTCTATGTGGGGAGTCTACAGGGCGGGGGGCCACAGGCATTGTGTTCCCAGAGACGGGTTAGTTTTTCACTGTTACTACTGCATGAGTGAGCATGGCCCAGATTAGTACTGAGCGGGGTGGGGGTGGGTGGGGCTTCTATAAATTATCCACTCTAATTCCTTTGTCACTTTCCAAACATTTTATTATTTTCACCTGTTTCATTTCTGTATTTTTTACAATTAAAAATACAAGTTAATAAAGCAGAAAATAATCATGCATGCACTCTATTATAAATGTGTTTGCTTTCTTGACTCACTTTTTAAGGATAAGAGGGTTTTCTTTTAATTTAAGTGTTAGGCAAACTCATAAATATCTTCTCCATTCGAGTGTTGAGTCTCCTGAAGAAGGCAAACACTGACTGTGTGTGAAGTCATCAATTACTGAGGAAGGAGTGAAGAGGAGAAAAATGCAAAGGAGGATGCTCCTTTTATGCTCTTCCATCAGCGAGCCTGTTATGTGATCTCATGGCAGTAAAGTAACCCACTGTAGACTCTTATGGTTCCTGCATATTAACTCTGCCTTAAATAAAAACAAATCAATTAATAAATCACTCAATATCTGAATATATACTGTATGCTATAAAAAAATAACTTAATACCTATATACTGTATAATATGGTAATTATTTATTGCTTAATTTATTCATTTATTTATTCATTTATTTGTTTACTTCTTTTATTTATGCACGTACTTCAGTACGCACAATGAAATGTCATGCAGATTAGGAGGCTGTCCACACAGGTGGAACTTTTTGCCCTTTGGTTGATCAGCAGCAATGGCAGGTAGGAGCCAACACAGGCAATCCCACTCAAGTCAGGAAATTGTTACAGAGGTGATGTGCTTAGATGATGTGGCGGAAGGTAATACTGTCAGTCAGGACTATGTACTTTTTGCAATGAAAAACCTGACTGATAGCGTGTTACATTTGATGATGTACACCGACACAAACGTTGACCCTCAGATACGGATGTATTTGGAGGAGGTGGAACATCGCTTGACCGTGGTTGTCTGCCACACAGTCAGACACCCACCTGCTCATACATTGCCGGAAGAATCACTAGAAAACTACCTACTTTGATTGTATGTGACATTGCAATAATGTTCGTGGTTATCGAAAGAACAGTTCACCGTTATATGGTCAGCCAGTGTTGACAGCACCCTCATCTGCATAACCTTTCATTCTGTGTGCATACATACAATAATACATAAATAAATAACATAAACTTAGGTATTAAAGGTGCAATATGTGAGATTTTCAAGCAATTTCTGCCACCACTAGGTGGCATATTACTGAGTAAAACCGACATTTACGCCATATCCGCAAATGTTTTCGGCGGGCCCATGCGGGCCGATGTATATCGTCAGCTTTACATGTGTGATGCGTTCATGAGTGAAGATGTTTAAGTAGTTGTTTGTTAGTTGTAAACCTCACGGGTAGCGCACCTTTACTCTGTTTGTATATATAACTATGTAGTCTTTTTTTATTTTAGGTATTTAAGGCATATTTAAAATGCCTTAAATACCTAAACTTCTACATATTACACCTTTAAGTTATTTTATTTTTTATGGCAAATCTGCTCAGGTTTAGAGTGAATTAATTATGCATTCATTTATTTGTTTGTTTGTTTGTTTATTTATGTTTACAGTAACTATGGCAGAGTTCCTCCATACCTGCAAACCTCTGATTATGTCAATATAAACACTGTATTACTTTTTAATCACACATAATGGATGATGTTACATGTCCCTCTGTCTTACAACTTTAGTTTTTATAAATTTTTTCAGTTCAGATTTTATTGGATATTTCTGGTATTTCCTTGTCTGGTTTGGATATTTGCATGTAAACATCCGCCATTGTTTTGCCACAACTTTCAGTCCGTAAAAACACCAGAAAAGTGTTGGGAATTTACATTGGCAGAGTTTTAGGGACCAAACACATTAAATCACAGTAAGAATGAAGTAAAAACACTCCACATCCCAAAATGAGCAAAACTTCCAATGTCATTAAGAATGTTTACAGTGGAGATCAAAACAAACTTTTGAGTGGCATTTTCAACCTACTCGTCTTTTTTTTTTTGAGCAGATTTATTGATCTAAGAGGCCTACACTATATTTGTACAGTAAGATGCAATTAGATGATTTTCTAAGCTGTCATTGCTGGAAATGGTTCTTTAATAAATCATTTTAGCAGATTGAAACAAGCACACAAACCCATCTATCATTTTTTAACCATTATACCCGAACTGGGAAACTGGCAAGAGTGTTGAGTGGGTGGAGCAACACCTCTTGACTGCAAACAAAAATATACATAATTGGCACACATACCTTTACTAAAACACATTCATGTACACATACGCACGTGCATATAAACATTTGGAAATATTCTGTCCTTGGGCTGCAATTTTGAAGGTTTTTGTTGGTCAGCAGAAACTCAGTGTGTGCGTGTGTGTATTTGTACGTGCGTGCGATCTGGGTATGTGTGTGTGCGTGGATGCAGTGGGTGTGTGTCTCCTACAGCCTGCTAGAATGCCAAAAGCAGCCGGCAGGGTCAGCTCAGGAGTCAGAACCCTTCAGGAAAATGGGGAGAGGAGAGGCGTTGTGCATTTTTATTACACAGTTACAATGTTTTATTCTGCAGTGTCCTTTTACTGCAGGATAAAAGGAAAGATGAAAGTTGTGCTGTTTGAAGCCTGGAAAACATTTCACCATAAGGTAGGAGGTGAACAGAGGTCAGCAGAGTTTTTCTTTTTAATTTTGTCTCTGACAACAGACACAAACACCCACAGACAGATCTTCTATGTCACACTGATTGAAAAAAACAGATAGACTTTACTTAAATATACACAATAAGAAATAAATCTATATCTGACCGTAAACAATTCTTAAGTAGATATAGTTAGGGAGCTTATGTTGATCCTTTCTGTGGGCACCCACACAAAACACCACACCATGCATGTTCTTTTGGTGTTTTGAAGCTCTGGTTACGTGCCATGAGTGTCATGGTCCAACAGAGCTAAATTAAAATACATTTTCCACTGGTCTTAGGAATGTCTGTTTAGGAATGTGTATTTAAAGACAGCAGCTTGTTTTAAATGTTTAAAATGTTCAGCAACAATGCAAAGAAAGAAAAGCAATGAAGACAACGGAGGATCCTACAAGCCAAAGTTCTGTTATAATAATGGCATTTGTAGAAATGTACGTGTGAAATGTAGAATGTATAATAAAACAAAAACAAAAAAAGATAGATACAAAGATAAGATGTGTTAAGTTAACCAAAAACTCAATTGTTTTCAACATAAATATTACTCATTCATTCTCATCACACACAACTAAATGTGTGTGCGGGGTCATAATGTTTTGAAAAACACAGTGTGTGTGTGTGTGTGTGTGTGTGTGTGTGTGTGTGTGTGTGTGTGTGTGTGTGTGTGTGTGTGTGTGTGTGTGTGTGTGTGTGTGTGTGTGTGTGTGTGAACTAGGAGCCCTCTGTTGGGAAGAAGAGCATAGTACTTTCCTCCTGTGTGCAGGTGTCATGGCTGCACCTCTTTATTTGCATACATTTGCATGATGTCAAGCGGAGATTCAGCTGACAGCTTCCAGATCCCACCGTTTTCCTGGACCGCCGCCCAATCCTGTCGGCATAGTTACACGAAGCAGCCAATTGTGGTGCACTGGGCTCACGGCCAGGCAGATCTGCTTCGATGAGAGTGTCAGTGAGTCTTTCAGTGGACAGGCTTCAACTCCACTGACCTCTAAATGTCAGTAAATGAGGGCGTGGGGTTTGTAGGTGTGAATACTTGTTTGTACACAACACTATAGAAATTTTTTTCAGGCTCTGTCTTTAAAATATAACAACATTTTAACATTCTTAAATTTTTTGTGACTCTTTTTGAGGCAGTGTGAATTTTTAGACATATACAGTACATGTTTTAGGAGCTGTTAACATAGTTATTACCTTGTAGGTGTCATTCTGTTCTTTATCCTCCATGAGACTAATTACATATTGTCCTTCTAAATATTTACCTATTTTTCTATAAAGTATTAAAATAAGTAGTTAATTCAACCAGAAACAGGACTGACTGTATCCATGCATGCACGAGTCCTGAGTCACAGACAGAGACTAAACTCAGACAAGGATATGAATCAAAATATAAGAACAGAAGCAAAGTAATCTACAACAAAAGTGATTACACAGGACTATAGTCAGTGTTAACCTTGCCATCAAGATGGATTCTGGTGTTCACAAACATCTTGTGCAGTTCTCGCCTTTGCTTTTCAAAACCGAACCAAACTGATTAGAACCAATCATGAGCCAGTGTTGTGGTTTAGGGCGGGATATCTGGGTGTGACGAAGGCAGAAGCGCCGAAGCAAAACTGGCGAATGCACAGTTGCGGGGAGAGGAACTAGCTGGGCTACCACTATTAGCATAGCTCTAAAATAGAAAGATGTTGACACAAGAGGATGAACGTGTGGAAGGTGCTATAAACTCAGTTTTAGAAGAATCCAGCATTTTCTTTTAGAAAATGCAACAGTGAGAGGCGGTTTGTGCATTTTTGGATGGTAAAGACGGCAAAGCGGAGCCTTGTTGTTGTTGTTGTAGCAGCATCTGTGATTGGCTAAAACAAATCATGGTGGTCAGGCACTTCGCCCAATCAGCTTCAAGCATTCTGTTCATGTCCCTCCCTGGTTCCGAAAGGATTCGGAGGACTCGAGTTAGAGGTGTACCAAAAAGCAGAAATCCTCACTCACATAAAAAAGACTTAAATTCTTAATACACAAGGTCTATTGTGGATAATATATGCGTGGGCCCGACACAGCCCGAGCTCGATGGAATACGGCCGGAACCCGTACAAACCCTAATTATGCTGATTTACTTTTTTTTTTTTTTTTAAGGCTGAACCTGTTACAGCCCGACATTATTTAAATCTGTGTTCACACAGTTCAGAAACAAGTCATTTTTACGTTTTTAAAAATCATGTATTCATTTGCCAGAGGCCAACCTCAATTTGATTCACCTCCTCAATATCCTCATTTACAGCACAGCGGCCAAACCTGACCCGAGTCCGTCTGAAATAAAAAAAAAAAATTAAGGCTGAACCCAACCAAAACCTGACCTGGCCCTCCGGGTTCGGGCAATAATTTATAGCTATACTAAGAGGTATTGTGAAATCATAATGGGGTGGGGGAACATACCTTTTCATCCCTACTACATCTGCCCCAAGCCAGCGTGTCGTTTCAATTACAGGAGACAGCTCATGTGCAAAGACCTCAATAAATTTACACATGCAAATAATCTTGTAAAATTATTTACATATCCTAAATATCTTAAACCAGGGGTGTACAGTTCTAGTTTTATTTTTTGATAAATTTGTTGTGCAAAATTAGATAGTATATTTTTGAAGAAGAAGAAGAAGAAGAAGAAGAAGAAGAAGAAGAAGAAGAAGAAGAAGAAGAATGCCATGAATATGGTTTTAATTTTAGAATTGCATTAATTTTCAGTTGCTGTTTTCAATTTGCAGAGTGGCACTTTGAAGAGTAACTAAAACCTGGGGGCAAAAATTTAGAAAATGCCTTGATTGAGGGCGAAGCTCCTGGAGCAGTTAAAACATGCCCAATCTATACTAAAAAATCTTCAAAAAACAATCTAAGCTAAACTAACTACCTACTCAATACTTCTTGTACCTCTTTATTCTCAGAAATCTTAGTCCAATTTACTCGCCACAGATCGTAGAGGTGAAAGGTGTTATGTTAATATAGGAGGGGAGGGGCCTACATTGGTGTTTTGTCATGTGAGAAGCCACCAAAGTCACAAACCACCAATGTCAGCCAATGGCAAACTATTGCAAGAGTGAAAATGGTATTTCAGAGACTGTTTACAATTCTGTTTTGTGTGAGGTTGACAATATTGTTTTATGTTCATGTTCTGATTTGCATGTTGGTGCAGTGTGTTACCGCTAGGGGTGCTAGGGGTGAGTTAACGAGAAAAAGGCAGAAGAGGAAGCAGGGGAAGAAAAACAACAGTGAGAGACGGCTGCGGTTCGTGGTTTTTGAGAGCTCTCTGATTAAAAGAAGTATGAGCAGAACCTGTGAGTTTGGACTTAATTATTTCCACACACCCACGTTGTTTACACTATGATTAAATAGAAAGCAATCACTATTCATTTCTACAACAATTAATTAATATGACTAAAATGTCAAGAGTCGGACTGGGCTCAATCAACAACTCGACTTCATACCCAAATACATTTGTTTTCAGCAAGAAAAAAGTGGTTTGGGGCATTAGTTACTCTTTCTGTAAAAGAAAGAGTAACTAATGTTGCAAGATTACCTTGCAATGACTTTCTTCTGGCAGCATGACTAAATAAAAATTTGACCAAATGCTTTATAAGTCATATGAATGCGTCTTAACAGTTGTGAGGTGGGAATCAGTTATGGTAAATGGTAAATGGACTTGATTTTATATAGCGCTTTATCACCACACTGAAGCAGTCTCAAAGCGCTTTCACCCATTCACTCTCACATTCACACACCAGTGGGACAGGACTGCCATGCAAGGCGCTAGTCGACCACTGGGAGCAACTTAGGGTTCTGTCACTTGCCTAAGGACGCTTCGACACATAGTCAGGTACTGGGATTGAACCCCCAACCTCTCAATCAGAAGACGACCCACTACCACCTGAGCCACGGTTGTATGGGGACGCAGGGCTACGTAGCTATGTCTTGGCTTTGAATGTAACTTCATTTTTGTGAACAAGTTAAAAAGTCTTTTCCACAAGCTTTTGTTTTTAAGAAAATCTTTTCAGTGGCAGTAATTCTCCCATGAGTCTATTTACACCTTTCCTCCTTCCTTAAAAACTCAAGGTGAGTCCAGTCTCACTTTTTAAGCCAAACTGCCCTTTACCCTCGTCCTCCACCTTCCCTTCTGTCGACATATATGCTTTTGGCAGTCGAGCTGGGACCTTTTAGAGCTTCAGTGCTTGTTTTGCCCCAGATTTCTACATGTGAGCAGTAAGCAACGCCAAGCCAGAGTCAAACCAGGCTCCTTCTCTTCAGCTGCCCCCTTGTTTCTGTCTCCTCGGCGGGTGTTTGTCATCCCCCGCTGAGCCAAACAGACGAGTGTTTACCAGTTTACTGTAGCTGGCCAGGGTGGCTTGTCGGTGTGCAGGCCAGTGCTTTGTCTCTCACACTGTGAAACACAACAGCAGTTAGACTTCTCCCTGACAGCATGCTAATCATCTGATTTAACTCTCCCATGTTTAATCATGAGGGGGAAACGAAGGCAGTCAGAGATTATGATAATTGGTTCAAAGTTCTTTGTGCTGGATCCCATCTGTACACTTTTAGGAAGAGGTGTCACTTTCAATGCGTCTGTTTTCTGTCAGTGACGATAAATGCGAGGGGCGGTGCTTCATACTTTTAAGTTCATCTTAAGCAAACAGAAAATACACAACAGTGAAGCATAATAATTTCATTTAGGCTAATGACATTTTATGTAATCTAAAGGTACTTTGATCTAGGTTTTTATGGTTAAATCATCAACATGATTAGAATATAGGATTCTTTGATTTGTCTCGTTGCGCTTTTTTTTTTCTTTCAGTGACCTGTTCTCGACGGTATTGTTTACCCAATGTTAATATGAGGAGCCTGTACTGTGAAGCTGGATTTCCTCTTACTGTGCTAATTTATGGGATTTATTCTGTGTGCGCTGTACTACAACCCTGGTTTACTTCTTACCCGGGTAAATCACCACGGTAAGATATGCTGTACGGCTAACCTGGTCGGGAGCAGGTCAATTTCTCTCTTGATGTGAGTTATAAAAGCACAGCAAGCTGACCAATCAGTTCTCTTGGAAAATGATTGGATCTGACAGGTGACATTAGAGACAGAATTCTTATGGATAGATGCAATCCTTTCTATTTACCTGATGACATCCTATCGGAAAGATATCTTTTCCATCTGACTGACTGATCGTCAGCTGATGGAGCCTGTGTCGGGCACTCTCCGTACCCGCGGACCGATTACTTTAGAGTACCAGCAAGAATGCACCCAGCTCTGCTATGCACAAAGTGGCGAGACCCCAGAAACATAATTTAGGGCAGTGGTGGCCTAGCAAGCTTGTAGTCTGAGGGTCAGTGGTTTGAATCTCACCTGGGCCATCACTGCGGAATGTTGAGCGACTCCCTTAACCCTAACTGCTCCCCGACTGCTACCCCTCGGGGAAAATGGGTTAAATGCAATGAAATAAACAGTATGGTTTCTCTACAGTGATTAATAAAGGATACATTATTATGATCATTATTATTATTATTAGTAGTAGTAGTAGTAGTAGTAGTAGTAGTAGTAGTTGTAGTACAGTGCCCATTGGAAGTATGCATTCATGTGGGAGCATAAATACAGTTGTAAATTATGTCCAAATGAGAATATGTTTGAAGGTTTGATTTACAAAGAGGTGTACATACTCTGTAGTGTTATATAAGGGTTTATCTGCGGGTGCAAAGTAAAATAGCATGTGCGATTTCCCTGGTTTAATTTTTTGGGACATGCGCAAGATAAATGTGTTTGCTTTTTTACTAATTTTATATTTTTTTAGTTTGGGGAATTTTTCTGTAATTTATGTTTTTTGGAGTCATTTTGTGCATTTTTGTATCTTTCTGTTGTCTTTTTGTATAATTATTGTTTTTGTTGCCATTGTAATGAGATTCTGGAGTCATTTTGTGTACTTTTTGTATAAATATTTAGTTTTTTTGTCTTATTTTACTCATTTAGTATGTTTTTATTATAAATAAATACCGTGTGTGTGTTTTCTCGTGAAATGTTTGAGACGCTAACAAAACTCCATAGATATTGTAGCACCAATCAGAAAAACAACAAAACTGCGCAAAACAAAATGTAAAGCTCCAAACTACATGAGTGAGTAAGTAAATTAAAGTATTATCTACAATTCGGCTGTCTCTTTTAAAAAACAAAAATCATTGTTTACCTTCAAGCCGAGTGGTCAGAGCTTAACTTCCATGCGTGGCACCACAGAGAATGGGCAGTTTTCCAGATGGAGTATTGAACAGGTTGAGTTCAATACCGACTATAGTGAAACTGGTTTTGAGTTTAGCCCTAAAGGTGGATATAGAACCAATATATAATTCAGATGAGATGCTTGATGATTTAGCATGAATGGTCCTTAGAAATATGATTTTTTTTAAAAATGTGGTTTAGGATCAGAAGCAAAGCCAGGAGCCAGTAGTGATGAGGGGATTGCTCCTGTGAGTGTGGATGGAACAGGTGAGCTGTTGTAACAGTTGTAAGTTTCTAGGCCCAAACAATAGTAGTGTCATTTTTTTTTTTTTTATCATCTTTTGACTGATGCCTAACCCTGTGATTGGGTGGCCAGTTACTATTAACACTGTCCGTGACACAAGTAGCCTGTGAGAGAAGCTTCTCCACTGTAAAATTCATAATAAAGAAGACTCAGGAATACCAAAAGAAACTTGAAGCATTCATGCGCATGTGTACTACAAAAGAAATTATCATGCCTTCGGACAATGAGACAGTACAATATTGATAGTTTATTTATTTATTTTTTTAATCAATGCACAAATTAAACCAGGGCTGGACTGCAACATTTGGTCCTTAACGCAAGCTTTAAGGCCTGTTGACGTCATTTTTAACGTGTTGTCCGTAAAGGAGGGTGAGAGTGTTTAGGTGCTGGAATCATGTGAGATTTGCAGACAACAGACTGCACTCTCTGCTGCACAGATAATGGTGGGACTGTTCCATCACAGACCTACAAGTGTCCCAGCCATCTGTCTGCATACCCCCACAGTACAAACATTGTGCTGCATTTGTACGCCAAAGTCCATGTACGGACACACGCACAGCCAAAATAAACAAGCACCCCACTGTCACTCATGTCTTATCTTGTGAACATTCTTTTGTATTAATTGCAGGGATGTGAAGTAACGAGGAACAAATATTTAATTGCTGCTTAAGTCGTTTTTTTAGGTATTTGCAGTGTATTTAAGTATTTATTCACATTTACTTTTTTTACAGACTCTCTACACACATGTTTTTGAATAGCCTCATATAAAAAAAAAGTTGTTGTCTCCACTCAAGTGTTCCTCATGCACCAATTAAGGTGTGCTGTAACACAGAAGTTCTACACTATGAAGCTGAATAAATATATTTGTGATTTCTCTTTGTTAGCGGGCTTCACTTAAAGGTCCAGTAGTATGCTATTTTTCACTCGTCTCCATTTGTTCTAAGAACCACAAAAAGTATTTGAGGTTTATTCTCCAAAACTCGCCTGTTTTCCAGAGTTTTAGGCCTCAGAAAAGTCAGTTGAATGACGCTTCTAAATACGGGCTGTTTTGCAGCCTTCATGCAAATGCATCAGTGGGCGTGTCTAAAGACTCCACAAAACAGCTTTATTACCATAGCGATTTTATTTTGCGATGCACACACTTGTTATTGTTTTCAGTCAAAAAACTGCACTTTACAGTAAAACACATGATCCACACAGGTCCACTGTTTTGTCCAACCGTTGCGTCACATTGGGTCAGAAACACGTCAGATCAAGTCAAAGGAGATACGAAGCGATATAACAGGTACTAAAAATGGGACTGATTGTAACTGCTCCCTAGGCGCTACACCGTGGCGGCGCACTGCTTTTCCGGGAGGGGTTAAATGCAGAGAACATGTTGTGTGTCTGTAGCTTTATAAATATGACAATAAAGTATAATGTATATTCTATATTAAACTGCAGTGTTTGTTTTTAGCTGTGATGTAGTTTGAGAGGGAGGAGCTCACATTTGTATAGGGTAGGAGGAGCCAGCATTGTCAGGAGGAGGAGTTTCCACTAAGTTCATTTTTACAAAATGTGGAATAGCAAGGGAGGGAGGAAACAAAACTTTTTCAACTTTGGCCCTCTGAATGAGGTTAAAGTTGGTTAAAGTGTATTTTTCATAATACTGCCCCTTTAACTAAACATTCGCTGTCACAGAGCAGCTTTACTACAAAGCTGGTATGGTAACTTAACCCAGGATTTTCTGACCTCACATAAAACGAGTGGGCAGTGCAATGTCTTACCAACACAATCACAACATAATGTTTTGGCAACAGTGTTTATGAATAAATGAATTAATTAATAAATAAGACCTTATTGGCTGACAAATGTTGGTACGTCCATCAGATAAAAATCTATATCTTTCCTATAGGATGTCATCGGGTAAATGAAAGGAATGCATCTATCTGTTTTTTTCTCAGGTCAGTTGTCAGATGCAGCAATATGTAGAAAGTGAACTTATTGGTCAGGAGGTAGTGCTTTGACTACATGTCAAATCTTATCCTAGCTCTTAACCTTGTCCCGACCAGCTTCGCCGTTCAGTTTAGTTACTATGGTGATTTGCCTTGATAAGAAGTTAACCAGTGTCGTAGAACAACACATACGGAATAAATCCCACAAATTAGCGCGATAAGAAATCAAGCTTCGTAATACAGCTTTGTAGTCCAGTCCCAGAATGTATGTCGTTGTATTGTCTTCTGTCTAAAATGCCTCCACCACTTGTTCCTGATGGTTTGCCTTGTTAGTCAATCAGTCTCTTAGTTATTTTAGTTTCATTAAATCATTTTGTCTTGATTTTTACTTTGATCTATGGAATGCTGCTTTGGAGTTAGTTGGTTTTCTTTCATTTTCTGTACTTTGAAATAAGTAAGGGATTTGTAATTTTGGGGTTTATTTAACATCTCATCAATTGAAACAGTGTGGATGTCCTACACCTCTGTGTGAAGAAGTACTATTGGATGATGATTAGACACATTGCACATCATTATAGCCAGATAATTTGATTAAAACCTCATAGACATGTATTACTAAATAAAATTGTTCATATTTTTACAGACTTAATGTATGGGGTGCCAAGTGTAAAAATTTAGTTTAAAAGTTGTAGCACATTTTCATTATTTATCTCACTTTTCTCATATTCAGCACAATTTCCTACATTTAACACATTTAACCACATATATAGAGGTAAAAAAAAAAAGCATTAAATCTAAATATTTAAATCTAAATCTAAATGGTATATTTTATATCTAAATATTTAATCTATATCTAAATTTTAAATCTAAATGTTATATGTCATTTCTAAATGTTAAATCTAAGTCTAAATATTTAATCTAAATCTAAATGTTATATATCATATCTAAATGCTAAATCTAATATCTAAATGTTAAATGTTAAATCTAAATGTCAAATCTAAATCTAAATGTTATTTCAAAATGTAAATATTATATGTTAAATCTAAATGTTTAAATCTAAATCGAAATGTTTAAATCTAAAGCTAAATATTAAATCTAAATCGAAATGTTGAACCTAAATGTTTTGCACATATGCTAATTGACCCCACCCCTTGTAACCTCAACCAATCCATAAGCAGAAACACACACAGCGTGGTCATGGCAGGTGTACGAGCTGCACTTCAAACTACACTCCCAACACAACACTGCAATACAGTTATTAAAATGTATTTTATGCACAAGGTTTAGGGATCGAACCCACCATGGGCCAACGTAAGTTGAGACGACGTCTCTGGCAGGTGCAGAATGAAAATTTTTATAACTTTCTAGACATCCCCAAAAATACAAAATTAGAAAGGTGGCCCATGGGGAGTTCGACCCCAAGACCTTATGCTCGTTGACCTGCCATGACCGCGCACTCGATCTCCGCCGCCGGGAGACAACCAGCCATACATATCACCCAGGCAGGCATCGGTGAAGAGGTGGGTGGAACCTTTGGGCTGAGACAGGCCGAAGGTGAGGACCCGGTACTTGTAGCACACCCCTTGGAAAGCGAACCGTAGGAACTTTATGTGGGGAAGATAGATTTGAATGCGGAAATACTCATCCTTCAGGTCGACTGACGTGAACCAGTCATTCTGACGCACCATGCGTAACAGGGAGGCATGCTAAGCAACCTGAACCTGTATTTCCTGAGATCCAGGGTAGGATAAATCCCGGACACCCCACTCCCTTATTTGGGTACCAGAAAATACCTGGAGAAGAACCTGCTCTGACACAGTACGGCAGAAATGACAGAAATTGCCCCCTGTCCAGCAACGAAATGATCTCCTCCTGCAGGACACGGGCTGATTCTCCTTGAGCCTATGAGTGTAGAACGCCATTGAACCGGGGAGGGGGAGACACAAACTGCAGTCTGTACCTCTCCATTATGGTTTGTAACACACAAGGTGGAGCCACAAGCTCTGCCCACTTCCCCCGCTGGAGAAGAGAGGGGAGAGTGGGCGTCACTGCCACGCTGCTTATGGTGGACTGTTTTGTTTTTTGTTGGTTTTTTATCCGCTACGCCTTCTGCCTTCGGCCTGGGTGCGTTATTTTGAATGTGGATGTGTGCTTGTGGCAACTGTTTTCACATCTTGGGGGGCAACAGCTGGAACCTCTACGAAAAAGAGTTCTTTCCTCCTGGCAGCCATCGCCTTCATCTTCTTCTTGGCGTTGGTGGGGTGCGCGGGCGGAACCGGTGCAGCCGGGGCCGTGGGCCTTCTGGGCCAGCCATAGGAATCGTGTCCTGACGGGCCACCACCCCCCGGCCCTGATTAGGGGTGGGGGCTCACTTGGCGCACCAGCCGTCTGCGAAGGCATTTCATTGTGAAGCTGACGCAGTGTTGTCAGGCTCCCGGAGCATCCGCGGCCTGCTGGGCGTGTTCCAGCAGGAGGCACCTGGAGCAAACTTGGTGCTCCACCTGCAGAGTCAAGCTTTGGAGCTTCTAGCCACTCCAGTCTTGCATGGGGCCTTCTCCTTCAGCGCCAGGGTGCAGCAGGCGGTAAAGCTAGCTGAGGGCAACAACCAACGAGGGTGGTGTCAACGCCAAGCCAGCAACGGAGGTGTTGGGGCCGGTGTTCTCCTTGACAGGCGTGGGGGGGGCAACGAGCAGCGATGACCCGAGCCGGAGACCGGGGTGTCAGTGGTCGGCCTTTCCTTCAACAGCCGTGAGGGGCCTTGGAGCAGTGTAATTCCCAAGAGTGGGGGCAATGAATGCATTGCACACCATAAAACTTCAAGCGGAAAGGATACACAACAGCGCACGGCGGCAGAATCCACGACGGTTCCACATGTGGACGGTTGAGCTGCTGCGAAGAAAGCTACCAGAGCAAGAAGAGGCAAAAGAATGCCGATGTATTCTCTGCCCGCCCTCTTTTAGTAGGTGGGACTAGCGGCGGATGAATACATCTTTCATCAGCCAATCAGATTGGCAGAATTAAAAGGGGCATTTGGATATGACACAGGGGCGTGTATATATATATATATATATATATATATATATATATATATATATATATTTGTTTTGTTTTGTCAATGTATCCATAGTGACAAATATGACAATTACCACTGTATGGAATAAAGATATAGAAGATGTATGACTCATGATGAATTATTAAATAATGAAGTTAACACAAAAGTCTTACAGTCAGTTTAAAATAGTTAGATAACTTGCTTGATTTTCTTTTTTTGTTTAACGGCTGTTTATTTCAAACTAACATATCTGATAACTGATATTTAGATATTTTTTTACGCAGAAACTGGATGAGTTTCTTCCTTATACGTTTTGACAACCATATGACGCTTGCATCACGCCTGTTTCTAGCCTGTGCTGTGTTTGTGCTATCAAAACAGGCTTATACTGCTAAAAACATCAACAACCTATTTTTACAGTTTTAACTAAATGTTTCTCTTGATAATCATCATTTGTTTGCAGGATCAGATAGACATAATCTATTAACACTGACCAGTAACAGAGGCTGGTTTGTTTCATTTTCTTAGTCTTACTAACGTTTTCATATAAAAACAAAGACTAACACCCACCTGCACCCACTCATTTGATTGACTGAATAGTCTCACTTCTTCCCTCCCTTATTTTCTTCTGTTTTATACATTTCTTTCCATTCTCAAGCAACAAGCAGACCACTATAATGTGCGTACCATCAGCACAGAGGAGTATACTGAGAGGCCTCTGTTTTAAGTGTGCCAAACAGTTGGTGGTAACACTTTAATTCACAGTGAGTGCTGTCACAGTGATGGAAGCAGAGAGACATTCACTGTCCAACAGATGGCTCATGTATGTTGTAGAGGCTGAAAAACTTTTTATTTTCTCATTCAGATGTTTCAAGGAGCATCAACAGTTTCAATGATTTGCCTTAAACATAAATAACAGAAACACATTTTACCTTGCAGTTCTGCAGCACCAGTCTGCTCTTTTTCAGATTTTACTGAGACTAACTTTGGGAAAGAGACAAACAGTACACAATGATTTTGGTTACTGGGCTAACTGGATTATTTTCTCATGTCTGGTTGACTGGATTTTTTTTAATATAATTTTTTTTTAGAGGTTCTAGTGGTGCAGTTGGTTTAGTTGGATTCTGAGGTCAAACTATAAGAATATACACAAGAATGGAAAACTTTGCATAGCCACCAGCGTGCAGCGTGCGTGTGTGAAATTAAATGACACTGCTGTGAGCAGGCAGAATTGAATGCCTCACATTCATTAACTGTTTCCCATTTCAGGCTTTCAAAAGAAGCAAGCGAGCAGCCCCGAATAAATTCAGGCATGTGTTCACCCCAGTACCCAATGGTCGATGTACCAGTTCGGGGCTCAGTAGTCGTCTTTGCAAGATGGCTTAATGACCTCTTACTGAGGATCGCCAAGCCACTGAATATTTAAAAAGTTTGATCCAGCTGAATGAAGTTGGCACCAGTGTTGGGTAAGTTTACTTTTTTATATAAACTAGTTCAAAGTTCAGTTCACAAATAATTCATAATTTGTTTTTTTTTTAATGAAGTACTCCATTCCAAAAATGAAATCAGGGTTATTTTTTCCCAATAGGTTGCTGCGAGCTATACCCCTCAGAATACTGGCATTTCCCAATTGTTGCCACCCATTCAGTCCACAGTAGTCAACAGCTGCAGCTTTCACTTCTACAGTATATTCTCAAAAACATGAGGAAAAAACTTGCTGCTTGAATGGTCTTTTAATGTGAAATTATAACAAAAACAGGACAGTAATTCAATAATTTTTCAAACTTGGAAACAATTCATATCAAATTAAATTTTAGTCCATACTAGCTGACTGCTTTAGTTCAATGTGCCATTTCAGGTTTGCTGTTGATGTGCGCAGTTGCTTCTGTAAACCTGACAGGCAAAGCTCACACAAAAATGTGAGATTTTTCTCATATACACTTCACTGAAAAATGCATGTTAAGCAACAATCTTTTTGATTTCTATAAAGGGTTTATAGGTCATTTTAAAAGTGTGCAGGTTAGTTTTAAAGTATGGATGCCCAGAACCTTAGGAAACATTTTGGAATGCAGTAATTCAGCATTAAGATCATCTAAACCAGTCAGTATCGTTAAGAAGAATAAAAAATGCATTCATTTTTATGGCAATTTCAGTCCGCAATGAACTATGGGTGTTTTAGGACTATGAACCTACAAATGCTTGGGTCATGCTTTTTAGAGAGCCTGAATTCAAATAATGTATGAATCACCATCGGTACAAAACTGCAAACCTCCGCTCCACCTTATGTCACGGTCCGGTGTGGACCCAAATGCAGAGAGAGAAGGAGGCAGGATGGATGTGTGACCAAGGAGGTACTGAACTTAAAATAACTAATGCTAAAATAACTAAGGCAATAATAATATTCAAGGATACACAGATAAGTTTGTAAAAATAGGCAGAGACAGTGCTTTCAAAGGATGGAATTCAAGTTTATTAAGACCAGGAGTCCGAATAAACTTTTTTAATCTTTTATGCTAAAAGATTAAAAAAATAATATTTATTTCTGACTAAAATTTAGGTTTTACTCAATGGTCAATATTAAAAGTACACATTCAATTAAAACATTACAGCCCCTGAGCCAGGACCAAACAGAATCTGAAAAAATAAAACAAGATTAAAACAACTAAGCAAGGATGGCTGGAGAGGAAGTAGCCCCACCCCAAACAAACAAAAAGTGCTACCCACAAACACATAAAATTACAAAAGCCTTTAGTACAAAACAGAAATAAGGGCCAACTCCCCCCCTCCCAAGCACACCCAAGGGAAACAACTCTAAGACCAAAAAGACCCAGGGACTGTATAACTTTACTGGTGCAGAACTAAAATATACTTTATGTACACAAATAAAAAAAAAACAATATACACTAAGAGAAAGAAAATTAATTCATAAGACAGCATGACAAAAGATTGATATAACTAAATCACAATTTAATAGCCATGCAATGTGCTTCAGTAAATTCAACTACACATTATACAGTTTATACACCTAATTCAATCAAGATCACTTTAGTCAAATAGCTTAGCATGCATTTTAGATTTGGAGGTAAGGCTCTGTTCTTGGACTTCTTTGCCCTTTCCAGCAGCTACGTGGGAAGCCCGAAGCAAAAGGAGCTCCCATTCACTATATAAATAAAATAAAAAATAAAAAAAAGCACAGGCATAAGTATCTTCAATTCAATTCAACTATATATTGCACAAATTAAGACAATCATCAGGAAATAAAAAAATGTTGTAAGAAAAAGGGAAAACCCAACTAATCCACATGAACAAGCCTTTGCGGCAGTGGGAAGAAATAACTCCCTTTTAACAGGTAGAAATCTCCAGCAGCCATTTGCTTCGACTGGTTTGAGTTAGTGGACAAAAGGAAGAAAACAGAACAGGATACAAAGATAGAACATCAGAGTGTCCCGAGTTATTTGAGCCATTTCCATCTGTTTAATTAGACAGAAGAGGAGGAGCTGAGGTGGGGTGGGTTGCAAGGCATTCGTGGACAAAGCATGCGTAAGTAAGCATGTTTGCGGTGGTTTAAATACAGTGCCACGACTCACTCTAACCCATGGGTGTCAAACTCTGGCCCGCGGGCCAAATTTGCCCGCAGTGTAATTATATTTGGCTTGCGAGGCAATCTCAAATGACTGCAAGAGCTGGCCCGCCAGTATTATAGACAAATCCGGCAAAACCAGGAAGTAAACAGCGCATTCACCTCTAATACTACAAATCCCATAATGATCTGCTGTTGTTTGGGCACGTCAATCAGGTCGGACCCAAACGGACAGTATTCATAGCGACTTCACGCTACAACTTGCACCGTGCAACCTATTCCCAAAAATGGCAAAAAGAAAGGCATAAAACTGGAGCTTTCTGGACAAGTGGGAGAAAGAATATCTGTTTACATATGTAAAAGACAGACCTGTTTGTCTTGTTTGTGGAGTCAACATGGCTATAACTAAGGAGTACAACATTAGACGACACTATGAAAGGAAACACCATGACAAGTATAAGGACCTGGACATGACTCAAAGGAGACAGAAAGTAGAGGAGATGAAAAGAAGTTTGGTTTCACAACAGAATATGTTCAAAAAAGCCACATCACAAAGTGAGGCTGTTGTAAAGGCTAGTTATATTGTGGCAGCAGAGATTGCAAAATCAGCCCGGCCCTTTAATGAGGGAGAGTTTGTGAAAAAGTGTATGATGAAAGTTGTGACCTCGTGTGCTCAGAGAAAAAGCAAGCATTTTCAATCGTGAGCCTGAGCAGAAACACAGTAGCTGAGCGCACATGTGATCTTGCCACCAATCTATATGGCCAGCTGATGAAAAAGGGAAAAGATTTCGTTGCATTCTCCCTTGCTGTGGATGAGAGCAGCAATGCATCTGATACTGCTCAGCTGTCAGTCTTCATCCGTGGAGTAGACTCAAATCTGTGTTACGGAGGAGCTATTTGGATTAAAATCAATGAATGGCACAACCACATGAAAGGAAATCTTTGAGGAGGTTTCCAAATGTGTAACTGAAATAAAGCTGCCGTGGGATAAACTTGTGGGATTAACGACAGATGGTGCGCCAGCGATGTGCGATAAAAAGAGTGGACTGGTGGGCAGGGTTCGGGAGAAGATGCGGGAAGAGAACTGTGCAGGTGAGCTAACTTTTTATCACTGCATCATACATTAGGAATCACTGTGTGGCAAAGCCCTAAAGATGGAACATGTTATGATCACATTAACACAAGTAGTTAACTTTATAAGAGCCAAAGGTCTGAATCACCGCCAGTTTAGGTCTTTTCTGGAGGAAAGTGGTTCGGAATACGGGGACGTGCCGCATCACACAGAGGTGAGA